>NC_092342.1:283570000-284170000 GCF_046630445.1 Rutidosis leptorrhynchoides
TTATATAAAAATATATTTAATGCATGTAACATAACTATATTAATATTTTTAAAAGTATATATAAAAGAAATATACTTAATTAATTAATAAAACCTATAAATTATTAAATATAACAATTATATCACTAATGATAAAATATAAATTTGTTCGAATACAATTATATGTGTTAATATATATATAAATGATATAGGTTCGTGAATCCGAGGCCAACCCTACACTTGTTCAATGCCGTCATATGTATTTTTACTACAAAATACAGTATAGTGAGTTTCATTTGCTCCCTTTTTAAATGCTTTTGCAATATATATTTTTGGGACTGAGAATACATGCGCTGCTTTTATAACTGTTTTACGAAATAGACACAAGTAATCGAAACTACATTATATGGTTGAATGATCGAAATCGAATATGCCCCTTTTAGTCTGGTAATCTAAGAATTAGGGAACAGACACCCTAATTGACGCGAATCCTAAAGATAGATCTATCGGGCCCAACAAGCCCCATCCAAAGTACCGGATACTTTAGTACTTCGAAATTTATCATGTCTGAAGAGAGTCCCGGAATGATGGGGATATTCTATATGCATCTTGTGAATGTCGATTACCAGGTGTTCAATCCATATGAATGATTATTTTTGTCTCTATGCATGGGACGTATATTTATGAGAAATGGAAATGAAAATCTTGTGGTCTATTAAAATGATGAAAATGATTGATTATGATAAACTAATGAACTCACCAACCTTTTGGTTGACACTTTAAAGCATGTTTATTCTCAGGTATGAAAGAAATCTTTCGCTGTGCATTAGCTCATTTTAAGGATGTTAATTGGAGTCATTCATGGCATATTTCGAAAGATGTTGCATTCGAGTCATTGAGTTCATCAAGATTATTATTAAGTCAATTATAGTTGGATGTATTATGAAATGGTATGCATGCCATCAACTTTCGTTGTAAAGAAAGTTTGTCTTTTAAAAACGAATGCAATGTTTGTAAAATGTATCATATAGAGGTCAAATACCTCGCAATGTAATCATATGTTATTGTATTCGTTCTTATGGATTAGGACGGGTCTTTACATGTGGTATCAGAGCGGTGGTCTTAGCGAACCAGGTCTGCATTAGTATGTCTAACTGATAGTCATTAGGATGCATTAGTGAGTCTGGACTTCGACCTTAGTTGCATGTCAAAAAGTTTTGCTTATCATATCTTGTCGGAAACCATGCTTATCATCTTAAGTCTAAACGCTTCTTACTGCATTCATTGCATAGATAGTGTATAGACAAAATTCATATCTTAGCGTATCTGCTAATCCATATCTTAGCGTATCTATTACTGTAAACTTTGTCTGACATATTCCGTAAAGTCCTCCGTAATCTACGAAATTTTTTGTTCTATATATATGGTTATTCTATGTAATTAGAATACCATCCAATAGCCGAAAATCATTTCATATCGAAAAATTTTTTATTCAGTCATACGAAATGGAATTCGCCACTAGTTCAAGTTCATCGGATTCCGATATGGAGTTTCACTCGAGCTCCGAAAGCAATGTGACCGGAATGGACCAACCAATCAGTCATCATCTATTTTGGATGAATTGGGGATGGGTTCGTAGCCTCCTTAATCATTGGAGACAAGAAGAAGGCGATCCTTTCCATCCACCACATTGCCCTCTTGGCGAAGAACCTGAAGCACTTACCGGCGAACCTATCCGAGACACCATTTTCTCTCTCATTTCCAGAGTATCTCAGCACGATTATATACTACCTCACATTCTAGATCTTATTCACCCACTCGTCCGGACCATCAATCATCCCAGAATAATAGAAGAAGTTGGCGAGCTTCGCGCTCGGGTGGTGGCTTTGGAGAATATGGTGCAAAGGTTACAAGCACCAGCAGCAGCATCAGTATCATAACCAGTACCACCATCATCAACGCCAACAGTACCATTACCAACCCCAACCACAACCGCATCATAAACCTCAACTTTACAATCTGTTCCACGAGCACCAATGTCATACACTCTGTAGATATCAAGAAATACCAACAACAATGAACGATGAAGTATTAATTCATAACTTCATTGGAGAAACACCCCACGACGATTATGTAATCTCCAAAGTCTTAGAGATTATCTATTCTAGCCCTAACCATAAAACAGATGAATGAACCAAAATGATAGGAGGAAGAATAGAAATCCTAAAAAGAATAGTGCGTGATTTACAAGCTAGACTTGTTTTATCAGTAGCATCAACAGTACCGTCAGCATCATCAGCACTAGCAGCACCTATAACATCATAAGCTCTGACAGTTCAAGAATCACCGTGGACATCATTACAAATCAACAACAAGTATGTCATATCAACGCGTTATGAAGTATTAACTCATTTCCAGTGAAGGATTTATATGTATATCTTATATATATAAATTTTTAAACCATAATAAATCTATCCGTACTAAGCTATTATGTGTGAATCTTAACTACTCGGTTAAGTCATATTACTAATATGCAATAATGTACGTCCTTCGTCCGTAACTTAACCATCATTAACTACAATCTCCGTCTCAATTCAATAAATTTCAATTCATAATAAATCAAGTGTAGTATTCAAATATATGTTTGATTTTACACTTTCATCATCGATATACTCGAAACTTTTCAAATAACATCATTTCATACCTTGCGAAGTTCACAAAAATTTCACGAAAACCAACATCATGCATCAACAAATAACGAAGTATTGATTCATAATTTCAATATCATTGAAGAAATACTTATGTAATTTCTAAAGTTTTAGGGATTACTCAATTCTAGTTTCAACCGTAAATCAAATGAGTTTAATTTAATATTAACTCATTAAATCTATGTTACATCTGAAGAAAATATACACATATATATTTTCATAAAGAATGTAATAAAATTCTTTTGTACAAAATATTAATTGTGAATTTTTTTTTAACGGGTAGGTAATACCCGAGAGATATAAATAAATTCACAATTTATATGTTAAATTCTTCGAATCTGATTCAGCAATCACCAACTATATTCACTACTTTCACAACAATATACATTCTTTTATAGAAATCAAAACAACCATACTCATTCAAATCCAATTACATATTCTGATTTTGAAATCTCAGAATTCAATTTGAGATATAACCGGTATCATCACTCTTAGATTCTTACATCTTTCAAAGCTATACTTTGACTTCAAAACTGTGATAGAACATCATTTTTATTCATAAAACCCAGAAAAATATTCGTAACATTAAAAATTCTAGAACATCGTAGGAATATTAACGATTACAATCTGTGATCAAACCCCCCAAAATTCCTGAAGACACTTCAAACAATGAATAATCGAGATGATGAACCAACCACATGTTACTCACAGTCATGCACCTGAAAAAAACTCTTGAAACCAAAGTCATAGTTTAACACGTACCTGCAACAAATCCTTTGGCATTTATTAGTGAAAATAACCTTGCGATTTATTTTCAAAATAGCAAACTTTGTCACAGCTCCAGCAAGTCAACTTCGACTTTTCAGTCAGACTAACCTTATTATAACCTTGAGATATACGCCATCGTTACTGGGTAACCTTTTACATTCCACCACATTATCAGCAGATGTACCAGCAACTTTGTTACCCTTTGACTTTAGCCTCTCCGAAAAATCATTATAGTTATTGAAATCCCATCATTTATTCATCTGCATCTTATAACAAGAATTACCATACGAATCATCGGGAATTAGCAATCAGTATTTTGAAATCTCGCAGCATTTTCGCATCAACAGTTATATAACGTCTACCTCCAAGACTTACAGACTTCGAATGTGAAGTTCCTGAAAAACACCCTAAACTGCGAACTAGTTCTCGAAATTTTGAGAAATGCTGATGAAGCAGCAAAAACTGTAAATGACCTTAACAGTAAAAAGTTTGATGATAAAGAATAGTGTGTTGGCAAAGCTTAGAAAAAGAGAAGATTTGGTACTGAAAAATGGATTGAGCAAAGTATGAAGGAGGCTGTAGACAAAGCACAAAGACTAAACCTACTTCAAAGAATCCGAATGATTTAGTATCAGCTGAAGTCATTAATGAATACCTTGCTTCTGACTCTAAACCTTTACGGGCAAATCTTATTCATCATCCGTTGATATTATAAATTCTAAGATATCATCGTATCTTTCATTGTAAATATCCTCGATATTTTTGAAGATATTTTCATAACTATTCTTATCTGAGATCATTTATCTCCTCACGTTATCCGTATTACATCATAAAGGAAACTGTTTAGTTTCTATATTCTGTAAATCTTCAAGTTTAAATTATGAATGTTTTGAAGTAGTGTTGGGAACTGATGCATGAGTTAGTATAATATAATGACACTTGATCAACGTGATTATATTACAGTAAGTCATGCTGAGTTACTAATGGAACGTGATGATTCACAGATCATAACGTCATCATGTGCCATGTCACATGACTCTTACACTCTACCAAATCTCAAAACAAATCGAGAACATATCTTCCTGATAGTTCTACCTTATCTCAGTGATTCTGGTAATTTGATAAATCAAATCGTGCTACTACCTTTCCTTTCTACCTTGTATATTATGATGAGTCGAAATTCCATACCTACGAATTCTGGACCATTACTCGCGAAAAGAAAACAAAAGCATGAAGCTCGGAAATAGAAAGGGGGTATAAATCGTAGCAAATAAGAGAGAGCATTAACGGTGAATGACAATGATTATAGAAAACAGAAGATGGGACTCCGAAACATAAGGAAGAATATAAAGTCCAATCACAACACATAAATTACAAATCGTGTATATCAATGTTTATCGTAACATAAAGACATAGAAGAATTAAAAACACTATAACCCCAAGGGCGAAGTAGAAGAAAACAAATTCCTCCGATGGAAGTTGGAAAAGAAGAATGATTGTTACGATAGTAAGGATAAGGACAAGGATTAGAACTGGATTAAGTATTTTCACAATCTTTTGAATATGAGAATTGAGTACAGGAGTGATAAAAGTAATAGAAGGGAAGAAGTTAATTTATAGTGAAATATCTGATAAAGAAATCAAGGCAGATAATCGCATTTAATTAAAGAGATTTTATTCACCAAAGAATCAAATCTTTCAGATCTCAACGATTTTCTCTAAATCCCTTGAATTCCGGAAATCAACCATATCTACGTCAAAAGATTTGACGAAAAACTATTTACTCATCTCAATCTTTTGTGACAGCTTCACTCGTACGCTTCACTCGTACGCTTCACATAATCGAATCGTTTAATTCATATTAATCAATAATGATGAAACTCGATGTATCAACCCATATTCGTCATGAAAACCTTTTTATTGTTAGCCATGACGACCTCGATCAAATTTTAGGACGAAATTTCTTTAACGGATAGGTACTGTGACGACCCGGAAATTTCCGACCAAATTTACACTTAATCTTATTATGGTTTCGACACGATAAGCATTGTCTGTTAAACTGAATCTCAAAATTTTTTGAACTGTTTCGTATATGCAATTACCCTTCGACCGATTCTGATGATTCACGAACAATAAATTGTAAATGTATGTGTATATATATATATATATATATATATATATATATATATATATATATATAATTATATGTATATATATAATAACTAGAAATTTTGATATACCATTTAATTGTTAGAATTAATAATGTAAAATAAAATAATATATAATAATTATTATTTAAAATATATCTATATATATAAATAAAGTATATAGAATATATAAATAAGGCTTCAAAGTTATTTAGTGAACAAAAGTAATGCTCAATTGTCATTTGATTGATAGTAAATGAGTTAAAAAGAAATTTATGTGATTTTAAAATAAACGGTTAGCCAAAAATTAGTTTTATAAATTATAGGCTTATTAAAAATGTATTTAGGAACTATTGGTTGAATTTTAAAATTTCTATATTTTAATTAAGGTTGGGAGTGAATAATTAATGTAATTTTTATTTAATAGTTAATGATCGAATTTTATACCATAATGACCAAAATAAATAAATAAAGTTAATCTAAAAATTTGGAATTTTTCTGTGTACTTTAATCCATTATCAATGGAGCACGAATTTCAATCCGTAATTGAAATAGTAGACGACGGTTAAGTTAAAACACGTTTACATTTGTAAATATTATTATAATTATTATTATATTATTATTATTAAATGATTAGTATTGAATTCATATTATAAATCTACATATACATTTAAATGAATGATAGAATTTGACAACTTGCTCAATAATCACATTCCACAATTAAAGTTGATTGAATTGAGTTTTACTGTTGCATTCTTTTCATACCCACTATCTATTATATATGATACTCCGTACTTGTTACACCAACAAAAACCATGGATCATGTTCACCCTTCGTTTCCTTCTTTCTTCCTGATAACGGTTCAACCAAAACAACCATACCTTTTATTGTTGCTACAACCACGTAGAACACCACCACCGTGACCACCTTCTACAACAACCATGAGCCATTAGTGATCTACTTTTCTTTTTCTTCTGTGTTCTTGTCGTACACAACAACCACCACCATGCCATTGTCATCTACCATCAAACATCATCACACACCACCACCAACAACCATCTTTCTCTAAATACATATATGTACTTGTTTACATAAAACTACCATCATCACTCAAACACCATGGAACCATGTTAACCACCAAAAACCCAACACTTTGTTCATAGCTATCCCAAGTATCTGTTGTTTCTGTTTACACAAAGGCCATCACTTAAACCCATTTGATAGATGGTAGTAACAATAATTGAACTGCTATTATGAGACTCCTTTTTCATTGTGGCCGACATGTATTAAATAAATAAAATGCACTTGTCACTATTACTTTGCTTTATGTTTAACCTCACCAAACCCTCTTGCTCGTTGCTGCTATTAACCATCTGTTTCGCAAATTCTACTAGATAAATAGCAGCTCAAACTGCTACTATCCATTGCTCATTTCTTCTATAATTTGTTTGGTTAATATTGTTATCAACCGGAGCCAAGAACACCCATCGATAACCACCATTAAAAAGCCACATGTAACTTCTCGCTATCACTACTATTCGTGCCTGTTTACTACCACAGCTACTGCTCCCTTTCAATTTGTTTCTGTTCCTGTTACAAAAATAATACATATTGATGATGGTTACTAACGATTAGAATGATGATAAATAATGTTGGTGAATGGCTGTGATGATACATGATAATGATATTATATATATATATATAAAAAAAGTAAACGATAGGCGGTAGCCACTTGTGGTGTTTGTTCCTTTGTGTGTACTGAATTTTTTAACATATCCATAAAAATAGCAGCCGGTGGACTTCTATAATGGAATTAGGATATCGATCCCATGGGCTTATCTTTGGGCCAAAGAATTTATTTGATGTTTGGGCCAGAAGTTGTTAACTAGGCCTAGATAAAATTATAAGACCGTGATTCTTATTGGACTTAGTACTTGGGCCGTAAACTCTGTGGGATTATTGGGCCGAGACCCATCTAAAATCATAATGAAGATGATTATAGTCCGGACGATTAGGATCATGCTTACGCAAAAGATAATGATGATGATTATGATTATAGTTATGATCATGATAATAATCCCGTTTGTTCTCGGTTCGATTTCACCACGATCACACTCGATCGTTCGATCTCTCATTCTCTCGAAGGGTATAACTTATGATTCAATCTTTTTGTTTTTGATAATGGTGATTTTGATATATATATATTATATAGTTATGATTATGATAAACATATAATTAGTATTATTAATTTAATTATTATTATTAACGTTATTAGTATTTTTATTATTATTATTATTATCATTTTAATATTATCATCATCATCATTATTATTATTATTATTATTATTATTATTATTATTATTATTATTATTATTATTATTATTATTATTATAAAAATAATACATTTTATTATTATTATCATTAATATTATTATTACTATCATTTTTGTAATTATTATTATCATTATTATTATTATTACTATTATTAACATTAATATATTTATTAATAAGTATTATTATTAAGTATTATTAGTATTAAGAATTTTTATCAAAAATTAGTATTTTTATTGTAAAAATAATACAACCTTTTTATCTTATTATTATTAAAATCATTATTAAAATTTTTATATATTTTAGTATTATTATCATTTTTATTATCAATGTTAACATTATTATTAGTATTATCATTATTTTTATAAGTATCATTATTATTAATACTATTCCTATTATTAAGATTATAACAAATGAATATTAATTATATAAAAATATATTTAATGCATGTAACATAACTATATTAATATTTTTTAAAGTATATATAAAATAAATATACTTAATTAATTAATAAAACCTATAAATTATTAAATATAACAATTATATCACTAATGATAAAATATAAATTTGTTCGAATACAATTATATGTGTTAATATATATATATAAATGATATAAGTTCGTGAATCCGAGGCCAACCCTACACTTGTTCAATGCCGTCATATGTATTTTTACTACAAAATACAGTATAGTGAGTTTCATTTGCTCCCTTTTTAAATGCTTTTGCAATATATATTTTTGGGACTGAGAATACATGCGCTGCTTTTATAACTGTTTTACGAAATAGACACAAGTAATTGAAACTACATTATATGGTTGAATGATCGAAATCGAATATGCCCCTTTTAGTCTGGTAATCTAAGAATTAGGGAACAGACACCCTAATTGACGCGAATCCTAAAGATAGATCTATCGGGCCCAACAAGCCCCATCCAAAGTACCGGATGCTTTAGTACTTCGAAATTTATCATGTCCGAAGGGAGTCCCGGAATGATGGGGATATTCTATATGCATCTTGTGAATGTCGATTACCAGGTGTTCAATCAATATGAATGATTATTTTTGTCTCTATGCATGGGACGTATATTTATGAGAAATGGAAATGAAAATCTTGTGGTCTATTAAAATGATGAAAATGATTGATTATGATAAACTAATGAATTCACCAACCTTTTGGTTGACACTTTAAAGCATGTTTATTCTCAGGTATGAAAGAAATATTCCGCTGTGCATTAGCTCATTTTAAGGATGTTAATTGGAGTCATTCATGGCATATTTCGAAAGACGTTGCATTCGAGTCATTGAGTTCATCAAGATTATTATTAAGTCAATTATAGTTGGATGTATTATGAAATGGTATGCATGCCGTCAACTTTCGTTGTAAAGAAAGTTTGTCTTTTAAAAACGAATGCAATGTTTGTAAAATTTATCATATAGAGGTCAAATACCTCGCAATGTAATCATATGTTATTGTATTTGTTCTTATGGATTAGGATGAGTCTTTACATAAAACATCAAGAGTTGTACACTTGATGCTTATACGCATCAAGGATGAGAACCGTGATGAGCATCAAACACCGAGAAACCCACCGGAGCACTTGCTTTCTGTTTTCAGGGTCTGACCAGGCTTTTGGGCTACTGGAAAAGTTGATTTCCAGATAGTTCGGTTCGAGTAGATGACTTTTCGTTTAGGCCTCCCCTAAATCCGATGTACGGTTTAGGATTTATAGCCATCCGAAAGTCACTACGCCCTTGTAACGTTGTGCTGAAATTTCTGACCTACTCGCACTTAAACCGTCGCCACGATCAAACGAAGACGATTTACATTCTGAAAATTGGTCAGCGGTTAGAGGAATCACATATGGAGCCATAGCCACTGGCCTCGCGTCATTTCAGTTTGTATAGAGGTCGTAGCAGCTGAACGAAATCAGCCTTTATTTCGGTCTCTATCCTTGATTGAAAACTTACTTTACTTTTTACGTATGATGTTGATGATGATGATACTTAAGACCTAACTTACATGATTTTAAACCTTTGGGAACGAAATACTGACTTAGTAACTTTTGACTTAGGTTGAGGACCTTTCGGACCGACTTACTTACTTACTTACCTCGTATCGACTTTTACTGCTTATTCACTGTGAGTTATAGCATCCCTTTTTACTTCAACTATTTTTGGGACTGAGAATACATGTTTTTTTTTTTTTACGTTTTACTTACTAGGCACGAGTACTTAAACTTATTGTATGTGTGGGTTATATAACGGCATAAACTTTCCCCTTAGCTCGGTAACGTTTAGTAATTGGTTTTTGAACCGGTGAATGCGAATCTTAGATATGGATCCATAGGGTTTGACATCCCCACTCGGGCTAGTCGCGCTAGCATTTAACGAGTATTTAATACTTCATAGACTTACGCACTCGCCAAATTGTACTTTTAGGGGGTGATATTACGTTAAGTTAGTTATCAAGTGCCCACGGATAAACATATACTTTTCATACTGTTTTGAAACGCTGAAATCTCGTGGCCTACCTTACATTACTGTTATAATTAAACTATAGCTCACCAACATTCGTGTTGACATTTTTAAGCATGTTTTCTCAGGTGCTTAGAGGTTTGATGCTTCCGCTGTAGTAGTCTTGCTGTGTAGACTCCCGCTGCTTTTGTTAGAGATGTCTCTGCATGAAACTTTTACCTTGCATTCACGAACTATATTACTTTTAAACAATGAATTTGTAATGACCTTTGGGTCTCGTACTTATATTAATTGATTTCTATTCGTAGAGGCATACTATCGTTTGTAAAACATTTGATGTTGGTAAAGATGTCACCCCTTTTTATGAATGCAAACTTATTTTAAAACAGCATATAGTGTTTGACCTTGTAATGATCCTATTGTTGATGATCCGTACACGTTAATTTTGTACGGGGTGTCACATTATCTCTCTATATATTAAAGTAAACACACAATTGAGTGACAATTCCCAAAAATATTAAATCCTAGACATTCAAATTGTTAATCTAATCCAATCTTAACCATTCATTATGGATAATCCTCTTAATCACGTGATTGTCCCCTTTCTTAGCATCTAATCAGACTAAAATGACCCTCAACAAAATTAAACATGCAGGGTTGGGCATCCGTTTTAGGGGTCAACCAAAGAAACCTAAATTGCAATTACATGCTCCATTCTTCATCATTCCTAAAATCTTTCATCCATCCACACTCATAAAACAGCCCTCTCAAACTCCAAATCGTAATGTATTCTCACGAATAGACATCTTAAACCCTCTCATTCTCAAACATTCAAGATCGGCTGCAAAATCAAATCACAAATTGATGAAGATCTAAACGAAAATTTGTAACAGAGTCAATCGAAAACCGTTACCTGCATCAACGTTGCAGATTTGATAGCGAATTAAGGTCAAAACTTTTGGTGCAGGTCGATATTTTTTCTTCTACATGTTTATTTGATAAAAAATAGGTGAATTAGGTTATTGTTGGTCATCAATTATCTGTGTTTTTATCTAATTGTCCAACATGTTTAATTTTTTTTTTTAATTTGCTTTCGTTAGTGTTCATCTGTAAAAGAACATAAACAAAGACAAAGGTTCGCTACTCATCACAAGAAATGAATCAGAGTACAAAGTCAATATCAAGGATGATGATTATCTGCTCATTCAAACGATGATGTTTCAAGGTACCCTTAATCTTTATTCATATTGATAGCATTTTAACATTTCTGCCCGGCGTTTGAATCCTGCACTTGGTTATGTGGTAGACACATGTGCATCCCTTTCTGTATATGTTGTTACCGGGCTATTTTGTTCAACTAAGTTTGTAGTTTGGCTTCATGTTGGCGTTTTTTCATTTTAGGCTTGATCTATTCTCACCCATTCATGAGTAACATGGCCGAATGCAGGTAATTTCTATCTTATTTTTTAATTAGTTTTTTTTCCATTTTATTGGTCCCATCTTGAAATTGTAACTTTAAGTGCTTACTCTATTTATGCACATGTGTTTGTAGGTGATAAATTCTCGTGTGCATCAAAAAAACATTAGACTTCAAGTGCATCATAGGTATATCAGCCACTGAAGTAAAATGACCAACAATCTAATAGTGTGATTAAATTTTTAATAGTATGACTAAACTTTTAATATTTGTATGGAGGCAGGTTTTGGCGCTGGGCTCAATTATCTCGAATGAGAGAAATTAGCAGATGATACAATAATGCAATGTCAATTCTGATGCAGTTATTACTGGGTCAACTACTTAAGTTTAGTGGAATTATTTAAAAGAAGTCTAACTACAAATGAAAATGCAGGTAGGTATAAATGTATATCTTAATACTATTGTTGTTGCAGTCTTACTTTGATAAGTATTCTTAGTATTGGTGATTATGTGATTTATGATCAATATTTGTAGGTGAAAATGGTTGAAATTCATGATGTGACAAAAATTAATCTGAACAGAAAGGAGCAGTAACTAAATTGTGAGACACCAAAAAGTACCTTATTTGTGGTGGTGGAGTACACTTTAAATTGGACCTCTGAAACAGTATGTAAGGTAACCCGTGGACACCAAAAAGTACCTTATTTATGAATTTTAGTTGTTGAATTAGACTGAAGAAATTAAAAAAATAGCTAAGTAATATCTGAATTATGCAATATCAACTTTAAATCATATTAATAGGTTGTGTTTTGTGGCAACGTGTGTTGTTGCTTTCTACCGAATTTATGTTGGGATCCGAGTTTTTGGTGTCATATGAAATCTTCTTTGATTTGTGCACTTTATGTTTTGGCTAAAGTATATTAGGAATTAGATTATGCAAGTTCTTTCTCTTGTAATTTTAAAGTTTCATATGTATTACTGTCATCTGCCCAGAATATTACTGATGATAAAGTTTCACAACTGTCAAATTCTACTGGATATGGTCTTCAACAGAATGGTATGTGTCATTTGCTCTGCTTTCTAATGTGATATTTATTGTAGGTTTTTAATATTGAATTTTTATTTTACCCTTTATATGATCCACAAAAGAAACCTGAGTTCTAAATACTATCCACATATCTTTAGTGATAATCAATATTTGTGTGACAAAACTGTTATTTTAACTCGCTCACACACGTATGTAAACTGGTGTTTTGAGGCTTTTTTTGATACAAAATGATTGATGATATAAAAGCAATATATTTAATATACCTGGCAAACGGGTCGGGTTGTGTGGGTTTAGGTAACGGTTCAAAACACTTTTGGGTTAAAATGGGTTAAACAGGTAATTATATTTTCTTACTTTTATCAGTAGTTATATAAAAACTGGAATTTTAGATGAAAATGTGTTTTGAACTCAACTGCGCTTAGAAATATCCATGTTGAGTGCCCATTATGAGTCCTCTTATAGTTGCTTCTTGTGAAGATTCTCCCTGAAATATTGACTATGTTCGCATCTTAAGCAGGTGTTACATCCAAGTTTTCTGGTGGGCAGTTGTCTGAACAGGTGAACATGTGTTTCAGGTGTTAGTTTTAGTGTTTAGTTAGTGAATGTGTCTGATGAAGTTGAACTGAAGTTTATTAACAGGTATCTTTTGTATAATATGGTCTTAAACCTTAACTTAGAAAATACTTAGAAATAAGTAGCCATTATTAACATGTATCTTAGTTATTGAGATGTATACCAAGTCTTAAACCTAAACTTAGAAATAAGTTTATTCATGAGATTGGGGATGGTTTAAAAACATCATTTTGGTTTGATAATTGGCATCATGTGTGACGACTCGAAAATTTCTGACTAAATTTAAACTTGATCTTTATGTGATCTCGACACGATAAGCAAAGTCTGTAATGTTGAGTCTCGAAAATTTTTGAACAGTTTACATGAAAGCATTTGACCCTTGACTATTCCCGACGATTCATGAACAATTGTTGTTATTAGGTGTATATATATATATATATATATATATATATATATATATATATATATATATATATATATCAGTTTATATAATAAATCAAAATAATAAAATACAACTTTATCAATTGAATTAATTATGTAAAATATTACATAAGATAAAAAGTTGTTATTAAAAATGAAACTATAGATATTTTATGTATGATTATAATAATATTGTAATATAATTATAATATATAAATAATAAACATTCAATAAAAATTAATATACAATATATTATGTATTACATAAGTAATGATATATATATATATATATATATATATATATATATATATATATATATATATATATATATATATATATATATATATATATATATATATATATATATATATATATATATATATATTTCATACAAGTATAAATATAATTTTTATAATAATATTATACTATTTCTAATAATAATATCAACAGTATTGTTATTAATAATCTATAGATACGAACATGATATATATAGATTGATATAGTAATATCATATTTAATATTATTGTTATTACTATTATACTATTATTAGTACTTATCATTTTT
The DNA here is from genome assembly GCF_046630445.1 of Rutidosis leptorrhynchoides. Lineage (NCBI taxonomy): Eukaryota > Viridiplantae > Streptophyta > Magnoliopsida > Asterales > Asteraceae > Rutidosis > Rutidosis leptorrhynchoides. The sequence goes on from NC_092342.1 coordinate 283,584,426, forward strand.
TGTATTATTAGTAGCTATTATCACTATAAGCATTAATAACATGATTATTAAGATTATTATCATAATTAATATTATTAGTATAAACATTATCAATATTATTATTATAAGTATTATTATTAATAATATTATTATTATTATTAAAATGAGTATCATATTTAATATCATTATTATTAATTTTATTATTATTATTATTTATAAACTTATTATTACTATTAATATTATTATTAATACAAGTATATATTTATTTACTCAGGTTATATTCAGATACCTATACAAATACGTATTTATACACTGATGTATATATATATATATATATATACAAATACGTACTAGTAATCAGTATTATATTTATATACAAAAACATGTCATATTCATAAACAGATATAGATATATACGAATCAGATTTAGATCCTGGTTGCAATCAAACTGTGTTAAACTTTTGTTCTTGTCTCAAATCCGTTACCCATCTTTATCTATCGTACAAATTGATTCCAGTTAAACAAACACAAACAAAATCAGATGAAGTCGATTGTCATTGTTATTTTTTTTTCTTCTGACAGCTTTTATTCTGTCGGGCCAATCAAGCTCCCAAACAAACGATAATTGAATTAATTTAGTTGTAATTATACCCATTAATCTTTATATAGTCTGCTACTAAAGCAATTCGAGAGAAAAACAGAAAATCAAATTGAAATTTCAATAAACTTCACGTCTGTCCCTGTTCTTGACCATTTTCATCAATACATCAATTTCGTATCAAATTTCAAAATCTTTAAATGCAATTGTGCTTGAAATCTTTTTCTAAAACTATCTGTAAATTCACAATACTCAATTTTATGTATTGAGTTAGAATTTTTCGAGTCAAACTTAATTATAAAAAGTCAACCGAGAGGTTCTTCGTAAAATTCGAACTCTGGTTGCTGTTTCTGATTCAACTAGTGATTTAGAAATTTTCTTTGAATGATTTAAAAGGTATTCCATGTTGTGATCTTGGGCTAAAACACTCTGCAAATTCTAGTTTGGTTTTTAAGTCTATACGTATTTAAAAAAAAAACCTGTTACAGCTTCTTTATTTCGTTTTCCTGTTTTAAAATAATTTGATCATTGAATAAATGTTTATGTATACGTTTTAAATCATAATAATTTGGTTATTACTGGTTTCAAAACCCTGGTCGACTGATTTATATTTTTGGGGAAGAAGATGAATTAAACAGAAGAATTTACGGGTTAAAAAAATGGTAATGGTATTGAAACAGAAAAACATACACAACCGAATGGTTAATGAGGCTTACGGGTAGTCAAGAGGTCTTAGGTTCGATCCCTGCTGATGGCAATATTTTTTTAAAGAGGCATTTTTGAGGTAGTTACTAATATTATTATTATTATTATTATTGTTATTATGATTATTATTATTAATATGATTATTGTTATCAGTGTTATTAATATGACTATTGATATTGTTATTATTATTATGGTCATTATAAGCATCATAAAAATTATTATTTGTATCATAATAAGTGTTGTAACAATTATCATTATTATTATTATAAGTATTATTAATGTTATTATCATTATTAATTTATCATTTTAGTACTACTATTATTATTATGATTAGGATTAGGATTATTATTATCGATATTATATAAAAAAAATAATACAAGTTATTACTATTTTCATTAATATTAGTATTAATATCATTTTTTGATTAGTATTACTATTATTATAATTAACATAAGTACCAATTTTAACAAAATCATTATTATTATTAGTATTATCGATATCAAGAAAATTATTATTATTAGTAAAACATTATTATCAAAACTATCATTTTTATTACAAATAAATATTTTGTACCTAACATATACTTAATACATATATAGTTTATATACCTACATATCAAACATAATAACATTATTTATATAAATACTTATATATATCAAATTAAGGATATTTTTATATAATATAACCCATATATATAGGTATATTAATATAACTAAATATATAGATATTAAACATTTTGAACATATACACAAACTAAATAAGTATAATATATAATTTAAGTTATAATATATAAACTTGTTCGAATACGATTATACATTTTAATATATATACAAATGATATAGGTTCGTGAATATGAGGCCAATCATGCATTTTTCAATGTCGTCATATGTATTTTTACTACAAAATACAGTATGGTGAGTTTCATTTGCTCCCTTTTTAAATGCTTTTGCAATATATATTTTTGGGACTGAGAATACATGCGCTTTTATAAATGTTTTATGAAATAGACACAAGTAATCGAAACTACATTATATGGTTGAATGATCGAAGCCGAATATGCCCCTTTTTACTTGGTAACCAAAGAATTAGTAAACCAGTCTACTAATTGATGCGAATCCTAAAGATAGATCTATTGGGCCTAACAAACCCCATCCGTTGTAGCAGATGCTTTAGTACTTCGATGTTGTTTTTATCATGTCCGAAGGATTTCCCGAAATGATAGGGGATATTCTTATATGCATCTTGTTAATGTCGGTTACCAGGTGTTCACCATATGAATGATTATTTTTGTCTCTATGCATGGGACGTATATTTATGAGAAATGAAAATGTTGTGGTCTATTAAAATGATGAAAATGATTATTTATGTTAAACTAATGAACTCACCAACCTTTTGGTTGACACTTTAAAGCATGTTTATTCTCAGGTATGAAAGAAATCTTCCGCTCTGCATTTGCTCATATTAGAGATATTACTTGGAGTCACTCATGACACATTTCAAAAGACGTTGCATTCGAGTCGTCGAGTTCATCAGATTATTATTAAGTCAATTATAGTTGGATATATTATGAAATGGTATGCATGCCGTCAACTTTCGATGTGAAGAAAGTTTGTCTTTTAAAAACGAATGCAATGTTTGTAAAATGTATCATATAGAGGTCAAGTACCTCGCAATGTAATCATATGTTATTGTATTCATTCTTATGGATTAGGACGAGTCTTTACATGTGGTATCAGAGCTGGTATAACGCCGTCCGTGTGTGGCGGGTTAGTCGTAAAGGAGGTTCTCACAGTGTTACCTGTGACGAAGCATTGGCTCTTACTCCTTGCAATCCCTTACGAGGGTTGGCAGTAGCCGAGAGGCAGGCCCTAAAATCAGTATCTGAGGTACACTCAGTGGTCACCAGGCGGTTAGCTGGGAAGGCACTGGGTGGGACGGTGGTTGTCCCCAACTATATGAAAGTTGGTATCAGAGCGGTGGTCTTAGCGAACCAGGTCTTGCATTAGTGTGTCTAACTGATAGTTGTTTTGATGCATTAGTGAGTCTAGACTTCGACCGTGTCTGCATGTCAAAAGTTTTGCTTATCATTCTAGTCAGAAATAATCTGCTTATCATCCTTAGGAAATTACCTGCTTATCATTCTTAGTCTAGACATGTCTTACTGCCTCTATTGCATAGACAGTGTATAGATAAATTTATATCTTAGCGTATCTGTTATTGTTACCTTTTTCTGACAGCTTCCGTAGATTCCTACGTAACTTATGAGATTTTAGTATTATATATGCATATGTAAATTATGTATTGCAGGGTACTATTCTACATCCTATAATCTATTTCTTATCGAAAATCCTTCATTTGATCGTATGAGATGAATCCCTCAACCAGTTCGAGTCCCTCAGATTTCGATAGCTATTCCGATTGTTACTCCGACAGCTATTCTGACATGGATATTCACCTAAGCTCTGAAAGCGGTGTCACCAGAATGAATCAATCAATCAGCCATCCCCAATTCATCTGATGGGTTCGTAGTAGACTTAATCAATGGAGACGCGAAGAAGGCGATCCTTTCCACCAACCAAATTGCCCTCTTGGCTAAGAACCTGAGGCACTTACCGGCGAACCTGTTCGAGACACCATTTTCTCGCTTATTTCCAGGGTAGCTCGTCACGATTATATTCTATTCACAATTCTAAACCTTATTCATCCGCTCGTTCCGACCGACAATCATCCTGGAGTAATGGAAGAAGTCAACGAGCTTCACGCCCGAGTTGTAGCCTTGGAAAATATGGTATAAAATGTATCAGCTTCAACAACGTCACCGACACCAACTGTACCACCAGCAGCATAACTAGTACCACCAACAACCCAAGTTCAACATCACACATCTCAACATCTCATTATGTACCTCGAGCATAATCATCGTTCTACGAATCATTCTACATCATTTATCTTCGTTCGACATGACGATTATGTAATCTTCAATGTTTTAGAGATTATATATTCTAGTTCTAACGGTAAATCAAGTGAGATTAATATCACATTAACTCATTAAATTCATGATTATATTTGAAGAAAATATATATGTATATATATTTTCATTAAGATTGTAATTAAAAATTCTTTCGTACAAACTGTTAATGGTGAAAATATTTTAACGGGTAGGTAATACCCGAGGAATATTTAGATTTCACATTAATAAGTTACATTGTACATTCTTCGAATCTGATTCAACAGTCATTTACTATCCTACTTACAACCACCGATATACGTATCCGTTCAACGCAGAATAATCATTTTTATTCAATTTCATATTTGGATTTTGACCTATCAGAATCCAACAAGTGGCATAATGAAGAAAACATTTGACAAAATAAAATTTGTTAGAAACAGACAAATTAACTATGAGTAATTTTGTTAAGAATCCACGCTAACTGTTCCTAGCTAACTGTTAATTCCGTATTACCTTTTATTTATCGCAATTTATTTATCGCAATTTTAATTCTCGCAATTTTATTTATCGTCATTTAATTTTTGTTATTTATATTACGCACTTTAAATATCGGGACACGTATACAAGGTTTTGACATATCATATCGACGCATCTATATATATTATTTGGAATAACCATAGACACTCTATATGCAGTAATGCTGGAGTTAGCTATACAGGGTTGAGGTTGATTCTACAATAATATATATAGTTTGAGTTGTGATCGAGTCTGAGACATGTACACGGGTCACGATACGTATTAATTTATTCGAATATTATATATTAAACTATATATGAATTATTGGACTGTTAACTGTGGACTATCGACTGTGAACTAATAACATTGGACAATTAAAATGAATTAAAATATTAATTATAACATATGAAACTAAACATCTCTTCAAGTTTGCCACTTGATTTCATCTTAAACCTCATTTGTATCCTGACGATTACAATATGCGTTCAAACCTTTCATGATTCTTGAAAACACCTCAATCAAGAGGATGAATCAACCGCACTCCATCTACGGAAGAAGAGATCAATGCATATAGTTATGCCCCTAAAAACACTCGGAACCTGTGTAAACGTTTAACACGTGTATGTACTAGCTCCTTTGGCATTGTTATTATCGAAAATAACATTTCAACTCTTTTCCAAAATAGCCAGTTTTGTCACAGCTTCAGCAAGTCAACTTCGACTTTTCATCCGAATTGGTCTTATTATAACCTTGATATATAAGTTTGCCTTTCGTCATCGTTACCGGGGAACCGTTTATATTCCACCACATTAGCAGTAAACTTACCAGCAACTTCATTGATCTTTGACTTTTCGAAAAATTATTATATTCATTGAAACTCTATCATATACTAATCCGCATCATGTAATGAGAAATGTCATACCAATTATCGGGAATCAGCAATCAGTATTCAAAAACTCACAGCATATCTACATCAACAGTTATATGTATAACATTTATCTCTTAGAATTATGATCTTTTATTCTGAAATTCTGAAAAGCACTCAGTCTACAAATCAATAATCTGAATGATGAAAAAGCTGAATAAAGCAGCAGAAACTGTAGACAACCGTAAACGACCTTAATCGTCGGAAGTTTGATGATAAAGAATTGTATGTTGGAAAAGCTCAGAAAAATTTGGAATTGGAAAACGGATTGAGCTAACCACGAAAGAGACTAAGGACAAATACAAGGACCATACCCTATATTCACAGAATCTAGGTAATTCAGGATCCGTTGAAATCTACCGAGAATATCTTGTTCCGAAGTCATGTTAAAATCTTGCAGAAAATTATTCTTCATCAACCTTCGAACTAAGAAATTTCAAAATATCATCATAAATATCTTCGATATTTCTGAGGATATTTTCATAAATATTCTTATCCGAAATTATCTACCTCTTCGTGTTTTCTGTATTCCATTATATTGGAAACTTCTGTAAAATCTAAATATAAATTATGAATGAATTGTGGAGAAGTGTTGGGAATTGAAGCATGGGTTAGTATAATATAATGACGCCCGGCCAACGTGGTTATATTACAGTAAGTCATGCTGAGTATCTAATGGAACGTGATAAAGGATCACAGATCATACCTTTATCATGAACCATGTTACATAACTCTTTCATTCTGTTTAACTTCTGATCATATCAAGAAAATATGTTCATGATAGTTCTATTCTCAGTTATTCTGGTAATTTGACAAATCAAATCGTGCGATCACGTTCTTTCTTGCTTAGAACATGGAGTTCATTCGAAACTCCATATTTACGAATTCTGGACCATTACTCGCTTTACTAGAGGTCGAGGAGATAATAAAAAGGCAAAGAGCTCCAAAATATAAGAGAAAATATAAAGCCCAATAATAACACGGTGGTTACAAACCGTGGATATTAATAGGAATAGCAATATAAAGACACGGTATAATTAAGAATAGTAGCACCCCAAGGTAATAGTTGAAATAAACAGATTTTTCTGGTGGAAGATTGAAAAGAAGGATGGCAGAAGTGATCATTAGAAAAATATCAAGGATTAGAACTGGATTAAGCATTTTCACAAACTTTTGGATGTATGAAATAAGAAAGAAAGTATAGGAATGGTGAGAAAAATGGAACGAAAGAGTTTAATTTATAATAGAAATATCAGACAGAGTAAATCGAGGCAGATCACCGTATTTAATTATAGAGATCTTAATTTCCTTAAATCCTGAAGAATCAGATCTTATAGATTTTCAAAGATTTTCTTTTAAGTTCCTTAAATTCTGGAAATTCAACCATGACTAGTCAAAAGTTATGATGAAACTTTTCTTTCTCATTTCACTCTTTTGTGATAGCTTCACTCGTACTCTTCGAGTAATCGAATTATTTTATCATTATTACTTAATAGTAATAAAACTCTATTTTATCAACTCACATTCGTCATGAAAACATTTTTATTGTTAGCCATTAACACCTCACTCAAATTTCGGGACAAAATTTCTTTAACGGGTAGGTACTGTGATGACCCGGAAATTTCTGACTAAATTTAAACTTGATCTTTATGTGATCTCGACACGATAAGCAAAGTCTGTAATGTTGAGTCTCAAAAATTTTTGAACAGTTTACATGAAAGCATTTGACCCTTGACTATTCCCGATGATTCACGAACAATTGTTGTAATTAGGTGTATATATATATATATATATATATATACACACACATAAATATCAGTTTATATAATAAATCAAAATAATAAAATACAACTTTATCAATTGAATTAATTATGTAAAATATTACATAAGATAAAAAGTTGTTATTAAAAATGAAACTATAGATATTTTATGTATGATTATAATAATATTATAATATAATTATAATATAGAAATAATAAACATTCAATAAAAATTAATATACAATATATTATGTATTACATAAGTAATGATATATATATATATATATATATATATATATATATATATATATATATATATATATATATATATATATATATATATATATATATATATATATATATATATATATATATATATATATATATATATATATATATATATATTTTCATACAAGTATAAATATAATTTTTATAATAATATTATACTATTTCTAATAATAATATCAACAGTATTGTTATTAATAATCTATAGATACGAACATGATATATATAGATTGATATAGTAATATCATATTTAATATTATTGTTATTACTATTATTAGTACTTATCATTTTTTGTATTATTAGTAGCTATTATCACTATAAGCATTAATAACATGATTATTAAGATTATTATCATAATTAATATTATTAGTATAAACATTATCAATATTATTATTATAAGTATTATTATTAATATTATTATTATTATTATTAAAATGAGTATCATATTTAATATCATTATTATTAATTTTATTATTATTATTATTTATAAACTTATTATTAGTATTGATATTATTATTAATACAAGTATATATTTATTTACTCAGGTTATATTTAGATACCTATACAAATACAAATTTATACACTGATGTGTGTATATATATATATATATATATATATATATATATATATATATATATATATATACAAATATGTACTAGTAATCAGTATTATATTTATATACAAAAACATGTCATATTCATAAACAGATATAGATATATACGAATCAGATTTAGATCCTGGTTGCAATCAAACTGTGTTAAACTTTTATTCTTGTCTCAAATTCGTTACCCATCTTTATCTATCGTACAAATTGATTCCAGTTAAACAAACGCAAACAAAATCAGATGAAGTCGATTGTCATTGTTATTTTTTTCTTCTGACAGCTTTTATTCTGTTGGGCTAATCAAGCTCCCAAACAAACGATAATTGAATTAATTTAGTTGTAATTATACCCATTAATCTTTATATAGTCATCTACTAAAGCAATTCGAGAGAAAAACAGAAAATCAAATTGAATTTCAATAAACTTCACGTCTGTCCCTGTTCTTGACCATTTTCACCAATACATCAATTTCGTATCAAATTTCAAAATCTTTAAATGCAATTGTGCTTGAAATCTTTTTCTAAAACTATATGTAAATTCACAAGACTCAATTTTATGTATTGAGTTAGAATTTTTGAGTCAAACTTAATTATAAAAAGTCAACCGAGAGGTTCTTCGTAAAATTCAAATTCTGGTTACTGTTTCTGATTCAATTAGTGATTTAGAAAGTTTCTTTGAATGATTTAAAAGGTATTCCATGTTGTGGTCGTGGGCTAAAACACTCTGCAAATTCGAGTTTGATTTTTAAGTCTATACGTATTTTTTTTAAAAAAACCTGTTACAGTTTCTTTATTTCGTTTTCCTGTTTTAAAATAATTTGATCATTGAATAAATGTTTATGTATACATTTTAAATCATAATAATTTGGTTATTACTGGTTTCAAAACCCTGGTCGACTGATTTATATTTTTGGGGAAGAAGATGAATTAAACAGAAGAATTTACGGGTTAAAAAAAATGGTAATGGTATTGAAACAGAAAAACACACACAGCCGAATAGTTAATGAGGCTTACGGGTAGTCAAGAGGTCTTAGGTTCGATCCCTGCTGATGGCAATATTTTTTTAAAGAGGCATTTTTGAGGTAGTTACTAATATTATTATTATTATTATTATTGTTATTATGATTATTATTATTAATATGATTATTGTTATCAATGTTATTAATATGACTATTGATATTGTTGTTATTATTATTATTATTATTATTATTATTATTATTATTATTATTATTATTATTATTATTATTATTATTATGGTTATTATAAGTATCATAAAAATTATTATTTGTATCATAATAAGTGTTGTAACAATTATCATTATTATTATTATAAGTATTATTAATGTTATTATCATTATTAATTTATCATTTTAGTACTACTATTATTATTATGATTATGATTAGGATTATTATTATCGATATTATAAAAAAAAAATACAAGTTATTACTATTTTCATTAATATTAATATTAATATCATTTTTTTTATTAGTATTACTATTATTATAATTAACATAAGTACCAATTTTAACACAATCATTATTATTATTAGTATTATCGATATCAAGAAAATTATTATTATTAGTAAAACATTATTATCAAAACTATCTTTTTTATTACAAATAAATATTTTGTACCTAACATATACTACTTAATACATATATAGTTTATATACCTACATATCAAACATAATAACATTATTTATATAAATACTTATATATAACAAATTAAGGATATTTTTATATAATATTACCCATATATATAGTACACAATGATATATTAAACCATCCTTAGATCATGTTAAATATGTATAAATACGTATATGTACACAATTGTATAATTATCGTATGTTATATAGTTCGTGATATCATCGGTCAAATTGGACGGTCAAACGTTGTGTAAAACTCTTTTCAAAAACACAAGACTCAACAATTTGGATTGCTTATCATGTTGGTAATGTTTAATTTATGTAAATATTAATCTCATATGTATAAAACGATCGGAAAAATCCTGGTCGTTACAGTACCTACCCGTTAAATAAATTTCATCCCGAAATTTTAAAGTTGTACCTATTTTGCGTTCTCGGGAAACAAATGTCGGTACTTTTGTTTCATCTGATCCTCTCGTTCCCAAGTAAACTCGGGACCCCTTCGAGCATTCCAACGAACCTTAACGATTGGTATGTTGCTCTGCTTGAGCTGTTTAACTTCACGGTCCTTGATTTTGACTGGTTCTTCTATGAATTGTAGTTTCTCGTCGACTTGGATTTCTTCAAGAGGAATGGTGAGGTCTTCTTTTGCAAGACACTTCTTAAGGTTTGAAACGTGAAACGTATTATGTACTCCGGCGAGTTGTTGTGGTAACTCAAGTCGATAAGCTACCGGTCCAATGCGTTCGATGATCTTGAACGGGCCTACATACCTTGGGTTCAGTTTACCCCTTTTGCCGAAACGTATTACACCTTTCCAAGGTGACACCTTTAGCATAACCATGTCACTGATCTGAAACTCTAATAGTTTCCTTCGGACTCCGGCGTAGCTCTTTTGGCGACTACGGGCTATTTTCAATCTCTCCTTGATTTGTACTATCTTCTCAGTAGTTTCATGTGTGATCTCGGGACCAGTTAATCGTCGATCTCCTACTTCATTTCAATAGATAGGGGATCTACACTTCCTTCCATACAGTGCTTCGAATGGTGCAGCTTTAATGCTCGTATGATAACTATTATTATACGAGAATTATGCTAATGGCAGATATTTATCCCATCCATTTCCAAAATCGATCACACATGCCCTGAGCATGTCTTCAAGAGTCTGAATTGTTCTTTCACTCTGCCCGTCAGTTTGCGGATGATATGCGGTGCTCATATCCAAACGAGTTCCCAGGGCCTCCTGTAGTGATTGCCAGAACTTTGATGTAAATCTACTATCACGATCGGATATAATGGAAATAGGTATTCCATGCCTTGAAACAATTTCCTTTATGTATAATCGTAATAGTTTCTCCATTCTATCCATTTCTTTTATAGGCAAGAAATATGCAAATTTGGTGAGACGATCAACTATTACCCAAATGGTGTCATAACCCCATGCAGTCTTGGGTAACTTCGTGATAAAATCCATGGTAATACCGTCCCACTTCCATTCTGGGATTTCTGGTTGTTGAATTAACCCTGACGGCTTCTGGTGTTCTGCTTTGACTTTGGAACAAGTTAAACATTCCTCGACATATGTTGCAACGTCTGTCTTTAAATTAGGCCACCAATAATGCGTCTTAAGATCTTGATACATCTTTCCAACTCCAGGATGTATCGAGTATCTTGTCTTATGTGCCTCGTTCAATATCAACTTCCTTAATCCACCCAACTTTGGTACCCAAATACGTTTTGCAAAATATCGAATTCCGTCTTCCTGTATAACGAGTTTCTTCTTATACTTCTTCATTATTTCATTTCCTATGTTTTCCTTAAGAGCTTCTCGTTGAGGCTCTTTGATTTATGAGTTGAGATTCATGCGAATTTTTATGTTCATCGCTCGTACTCGAATTGGCTCTCGTTCCTTTCTGCTTAGAGCGTCAGCCACTACATTCGCTTTCCCGGGATGATAGCGAATCTCACAATCATAGTCATTTATCAGCTCGACCCACCTACGTTGCCTCATGTTCAGCTGTTTTTGATCGAAAATATGTTGAAGGCTTTTATGATCGATAAACACAGTGCATTTAACCCCATATAAGTAGTGTCTCCATATCTTCAATGCAAACACTACTACTCCCAGTTCTAGATCATGCGTCGTATAATTTCGCTCATGAATCTTCAATTGTCGGGATGCGTACGCAATAACTTTCTTTCGTTGCATAAGGACTATAACAACCCTCATATTTCCATACCTGAATTGACTAGTTTGACTATAGGGTTGTTATCCATACGTAATATATAATTAAATTTGACATTAATCAAATATTTATTTTTAGTCGACACTTTTTGTTAACTAAAGTTTACACTAATTATATAAAATAACTTTAGTTAATATTAATATTAATGCGTATTATATTTAAAACTATATGAAACATAATTATTAATTAAATGATAAGTTATTTTAATCATTATATATATATTTTTAGCTTATAAAAAAGAGATTTTTTTTTATAAATTAAATAATGAGCCCATGAATTTTGACTAAATATTTTCAAAAACAAAAACTTATTAAAAACATTTTTAACATGTTTTTATTTTTTGTCAAAATTGGCACCTTTATTTTATTTATATTTTTTATTTTCACCAACCATTTTTTTCCTATAAATACCTACTTCCATTTCATAAAAACTTGCATCAAATCTTTGGAAAAACTCTCTCACAAACTTGGGAAAGTACTTGAGGTATTTTCTATATTTTTTATCGAATTGCTTTTATTTTTTTGTATATTCTTTAAAAATTTGAATTTAATATATATAAATTATTTTTACATGTTATAATTAGTATTATAAGTATTATGATGTATAAAAATAATTTTGATAATTTATGGAATATTATTTATAATTAAATACGAATTATGTAGTATTTAAACATAAAAATAATATAAAATTTATAATAAAATATTAAACAGTAATAAAAATAATTATAATTTTATTTTGAGATTATTATACTTTTATAAACAAGTGAAAATTATAAAAATTAAATAAATGGAATGATTAGTATTTAAAAAGAATTTACTTTTGCATTATTCTAAACCGAGAGAAATAATAAAGAAAATACAAAATAAATACAAACGTGTATTAAATATTTTTATAAAATTTTTATATGATTAGTAGCATCACTAGATACTTTAAAAAAATATAAAAATTAATTTTAAATTATTTTTCCTATTTATTTAATTATAGGCCGATTACAATGGTTAAATAATTAGAAAACATTAAATAAATAATATTTTGATATAAAATTTGATTTAATAATTTTTATAACATTTTTACATAATATAGAACCTGTAAAAAATATAAAATTATTTATTTAGGTCGATTTAATAATTATTACCTAATTAAATTTGATTAATATAAACAGAGTATATATATATAAAGAAAAGTGGGAAATAAATACAAAAACTTGATAAAATTATTTTTATAAAATATCCTACTGAATTGTATAATTAACTAAGTTTATAAAAATAATATTTAATGAATTAATATTTGAATTAACATATATTAGTATGATTTTCGATTAACATAAGTATATTACATATACTAAATTAATATTATTATTATAACTTACGGTTAATAACTAAGTATACTATATAATAAAGTATAATGCTTATAATGTAAGTTAATAACAATACATTATTAATAAACACTTATTTTATAACTATACTAATTTAATAATAATAACTTATAGTATATAATATAAGATAATCAAATTGTTAATACATTAATAAATATAATATAACATATATAATAACATATAAACCTAAAGTGAAGGTTAATCAAAGATAATGTACAATTCATGTGAACTTCATCGCTACTCACGGTCGTAAGTGAATGATGTCTAGGTTGCCATTTATGGGTAAGCTTGTGGATCTCGAATGCCATGACTTAGATTCTGGTCAAGAGTCCTGGGCCCCCGGTTACATCTGGTCATTCCTGACTTATTTGATAGCAACGAAGTTTGAGTAAAGTTATACAACGTCTTGCTAAAGATTAACCCGAACTTTCTAAAATTGGAAAATTACTATAAGTGGAAACTTTCCATAAATAGTAACCTTCCGAAAATGGAAATTCTTTAGTGAACCATTACTATCAATATAGTACTATATACTATTGTCTGTTAGACAATGTCTGATCATACGTTCTATCTCTAGGTTGAGATCTCGGTCACGTCCTTCCGTTCAATTCTTTCGTGGAATACTCTTTTGTACTACTAAGGTGAACTTCATAGCCCCACTTTTTACTATTTCATAACTGTTTTACAACTTTGGGGTGAGACACATGCTTGCTTTTAAACTATTTTATGCTTAGACACAAGTACTCAACTGTTAACTATGCTGTCTTGCTTTGATTCATGCTAAATCCCTACTGTAATATCGTTAATTGCTACGTATAAATGCAAACTTAATTATTGTGAGTAGGCCTATTGAGAGTAACGTCTCTAACCATTCGACCGTTGGTCTTTGGTTACATAATAATGATTCCACGACACTGACAGTACAAGGTGTCATAGGGTAAACTTGTTTAGTAGTGATATTACAAAATACAGCAACACTTTTAGATTGTTATTTCTATATCAATCAACTTTAAACTAAATCTTGTGGTCTAAAACTTTGGATATTATTTATAAACCTGTGAATTTCACTCAACCTTTTTGGTTGACACTTTAAGCATGTTTTGTCTCAGGTGATGATTGAGCTAGCTGTTTGCAACTTTGTGATGATAGATTTGATGCTTGCATGGAGTCCACATCGCATATTATATTTTAGTTCATAAATATTTATTTTACGTTTTAATAATAATGTAAACATGTATTACTGCTTCCGCTGTTTTATTAACAAAGGTTTTATTTAAAAAGTCTCATATAGAGTCATTCTCGTTTATACAACTATGTTATGAAATGATTGGTCACAATTACCCCTAGTCCATTTTGGAGGGTGTGACAGATTGGTATCAGAGCCAGGTTGTAGAGAACCAGGATTGCATTTTAAGTGTGCCTTATACAATTAGGTACCTTAGCAATGTAGGACTACAACTTTCCTTGACTATAGTGCCTTTAATTGTTAAATGCTACACTATACTTTAGAAACTTTACTTATCTTAGAATGCCAAGTCAATCTAAGAACTCTGTTCACTTTTCTAAGTACTATCCAATTACGCCACCGCGTTTAAATGCGACACTACGATTTCTAAAATTCTTGACATTCCTAAGTCATCTATCATGGTTTGTGTATTACATATGTATTACATGAAATATTATCCATGAATTTTGAAACTCCTATATTTGTTACTATTCATACTCAAACGTATATAACTCTCTGTTATATCACGTACCTATATGCCTTATGCCTTTATGCATCGGTTTGCGAACCAGAAAATGTTATTGAGTTATCGAGAATCTCAAAGACATTATAATGTCATCACTATTCATTTCATTACTTTCTTTGCTTTCTTGTTGTTTTGATCATTGAATTTTCCTGGCGGATGACGTCTACGAAACTATAGAATAGAAAGCGTTTGGATTACTGATTTAAAAGATCCTATAGCTCAAGCCCCTGGACCTGAATAGGACATTACGAATTGAAAATCTTTAATCAAAAGATTATCAGATTACATACTTATCATCTAGACACGTCATACTACCATTATTAGAGTATAGACACATCATATCTTATTATATCTTATCGTATCTATCCCAATAATCTTTGTCTAACACTTTTCCTAAATTTCCTCCGTAAATTATGGAAATCTTGTTGCTACATATACATATTTAAGGAGATGAATATATCATCCAGTATTCAACACTAATCTCATATCAAACCCTAATTCAAATCACATAATATGGATTTCTCAACCAATTCCTCGAGCTCCAATGGCAGCGTAACCGGAACAAACGAACCAATCAGCCATCATCTATTTTGGATGAATTGGGGATGGGTTCGTAGTAAACTTAATCAATGAAGACAAGAAGAAGGTAATCCCTTCCACCAACCGAATTCACCTCTTGGTGAAGAACCTGAAGCACTTACCGGCGAACCCGTTCGGAACACTATTTTCACCCTCATTTCCAGGATATCCAGTCACGAATATATAATATCTAAAATTCTAGATCTTATTCATCCACTTGTCCGAACCGCCAATCATCCCGGAATAATAGAAGAAGTCAACGAGCTTCGCGCTCGAGTGGTGGCTCTGGAGAATATGGTGCGAAACCTACGAACACCAGCAGCAGCACCAGCAGCATAACCAGTACCATCAGCATCACCACCAACAGCATCAATTTCACCAATAACAACATCTGCATCCCACGCCTCAACATCACACTCAATACCTCGAACATCAACATCATACGCCCCATAGATACCAAGGAATATTAGTAATAATGAGTTAAGATGTATTGACTCATTCTTCCTGAAGAACTATATATGTATACTTTATATATATGGATTGGAACAATAATAAATCTTTTCGTACTAAGCTATTACGTGTGAATCTTAACTAGTATGTACTACTTGGTTAATTCATATCACAATATGCTATGATGTATATCCTTTGTTAACGACTTAACAATCGTTAATCACTGCTTCAACACAATAAACTCCGTTTCATAATAAACCAAGTGTATTACTCAAATACAAGATTGATTGTATACTTCCATTTTTGATATACTCGAAACTTTTTAGAAAAAACATTATTCGTGTCTTGTGAATTTCATAAGGATTACACGAGCACCAACATCATACACCAAGGTATATCTATAACAATGAACGATGAACTATTGAATCATAACTTCATTAGCGAAATATTTCGCGACAATTATGAAATCTCTAAGATTTTGGAGATTATTTACTCTCGTTTCAACAGCAAATTAAATGAGTTTAATATTATATTACTCATTAAACCTATCTGAAGAATACGTATATGAACGTATATCTTCATAAAGATTGTAATTCTTTTGTACAAACTGTTAATTGTGAAAATATTTTAACGGGTAGGTAATACCTGAGAAATATTTAGATTTCACATTAATATGTTACACCGTACATTCTACAAATTCTGATTCAATAATCAGTAACTATACATCCACAAGATATATGTATCCGTTCACTAAAAAGAACAGCCATCTTCATACAAATTCAATTATCTATTCTAATTTTGACATATCAGAATCCAAGTAAAGCTTTAGCAGGTGTTATCCTTCTAAAAAAATCACTACATTCATGAATTATATTCATTCGTATTCTATGATGAATTATCACATCAAACCACCGAAATTATCGTTCATTTCTTTTGAAATCAACAACACCTATTCATCAACCATTAGATCCGTTGACGATTACAATCAGCGTTTAATCATCTAAAAACGAAATTTCTTGAAACCATCTTGGATTGATAACCAATGATTCAAATATGGCTGCATTAAATGCAGAGGAAACGGCAAAATTGTAGATGATATCAGTGGCCAAAAGTTTTATAATAAAGAATGGTACGTTGGAAAAGCTCAAAAGAAAATTTGGAACTGAAAAACGGATTGAGCTAACCATGGAGGAGACCAAGGACAAATACAGGGACAAAACCCTATATTCAAAGAATCCAGGTAATTCTGGATCCGATAAATTCTTTAGAGAATATCTTGCTCCGAAGTCATGTTAAAAGCTTGCGGAAAATTTTTCTTCATCAACTTTCGAACTTAGAAATTCCAAAATATCATCATAAATATCCTCTAAATTTCTGATAATATCATCATAACGATTCTTGTTCGCAATTAATTATCTCTTTGCGATATCTTTATCACATCATAAAGGAAACTGTATTAGTTTCTATATTCTGTAAAATTCAAGTTTAAATTATGAATGATTTGAAGAAGTGTTGGGAATTGAAGCATGAGTTAGTATAATATAATGACGTCAGGCCAACGTGATTATATTACAGTAAGTCATGCTAAATTTTTAATGGAAGATGATGATTCATAGACTGTATAAATCACCATTCGCCATGTTACATGACTCTTACATTCTATTTAACCTCTAAACATATCAAGAAAATATTTTTCTTGATGATTCGGTCTTTTCCGAATATTCTGGTAATTTGACAAATCAAATTGTGCTATTACCTTTCCTTTCTACTTTATAAATTATGATCATTCGAAACTTCATACCTACGAGTTCTGGACCATTATTCGCTTGACTTGAAGTCGGAAAGAAGAAACAAAAGCATAAAGCTCCGACATATAAGGGAAAATATAAAGCCCGATAACAACACGGAAATTACAAACCATGTATATCAATGCGTATAGCAACATAAAGACACGGGAGAATTAAAAACACTATAACCCCAAGGTAATTGTAGAAGTAAACAGATTCCTCTGGGGGTAAATGAAAAAGAAGAATGACAGAAACGATAGTCAGAAAAATATCCAGGATAAGAACTGGATAGAGCATTTTCACAATCTTTGGAAGTATGAATCGAGAAAGAAAGTATAGAAGTGGTGAAGATAATGAAACAGAAGAAGCTAATTTATCGCAAAATTCTAGACACAACAATCAAGGCAATTTTAATTTCCTTAATTACCGGAGAATCAAATCTTATACAGATTATAAAGATTTCCTTTAAATCCCTTGAATTTCAGAAATCACCTTTAATTATGTCAAAAGTTAAGGCAAACTGATATTTCCTTATTTCAAACTTTTAAGATAACTTCATTTATACTCTTCCTATAATCGAATCGTTTTATCCATATTACCCAATGTTGATAAAACAATATTTTCAACTCATATTCATCATTCTTGTTGTAAAGAATGACAATCTCTATCAAATTTCACGACTATGATTTTCATGAACTCCTCTCTATTTTGTCTACCCTAGTGTGGTGGCATAAACGCTCAAGGTTTAAATGAGCTCGATATTATTCATAACACATTTTATTTATCCAATTTACTGAAATGACTTGTATAACATCATCATTTTGAATGATCTCCGCATTAATAATAAAATACACTTCGTAGAAGAACTTGTAAAAATTATGGTTTGTATGATTTTAATTCTTGAAACAGAACAATATTCTATCCGTTGGAATTCACACAAGGCCCCGAGCATACCTGGGAACGTGAAAACCAAATAAAATGTAAATATCCTCGTCTATGTACGAACAACACCGATTAATGGCAACAACTAAATTTCGGGATGAAATTTCTTTTAACGGGTAGGTACTATAACAACCCTCATATTTCCATACCTGAATTGACTAATTTGACTATAGGGTTGTTATCCATACGTAATATATAATTAAATTTGACATTGATCAAATATTTATTTTTAGTCGACACTTTTTGTTAACTAAAGTTTACACTAATTATATAAAATAACTTTAGTTAATATTAATATTAATGCGTATTATATTTAAAACTATATGAAACATAATTATTAATTAAATGATAAGTTATTTTAATCATTATATATATATTTTTAGCTTATAAAAAAAGAGATTTTTTTTTTATAAATTAAATAATGAGCCCATGAATTTTGACTAAATATTTTCAAAAACAAAAACTTATTAAAAACATTTTTAACATGTTTTTATTTTTTATCAAAATTGGCACCTTTATTTTATTTATATTTTTTATTTTCACCAACCATTTTTTTCCTATAAATACCTACTTCCATTTCATAAAAACTTGCATCAAATCTTTGGAAAAACTCTCTCACAAACTTGGGAAAGTACTTGAGGTATTTTCTATATTTTTTATCGAATTGCTTTTATTTTTTTGTATATTCTTTAAAAATTCGAATTTAATATATATAAATTATTTTTACATGTTATAATTATTATTATAAGTATTATGATGTATAAAAATAATTTTGATAATTTATGGAATATTATTTATAATTAAATACGAATTATGTAGTATTTAAACATAAAAACAATATAAAATTTGTAATAAAATATTAAACAGTAATAAAAATAATTATAATTTTATTTTGAGATTATTATACTTTTATAAACAAGTGAAAATTATAAAAATTAAATAAATGGAATGATTAGTATTTAAAAAGAATTTACTTTTGCATTATTCTAAACCGAGAGAAATAATAAAGAAAATACAAAATAAATACAAACGTGTATTAAATATTTTTATAAAATTTTTATATGATTAGTAGCATCACTAGATACTTTAAAAAAATATAAAAATTATTTTTAAATTATTTTTCCTATTTATTTAATTATAGGCCGATTACAATGGTTAAATAATTAGAAAACATTAAATAAATAATATTTTGATATAAAATTTGATTTAATAATTTTTATAACATTTTTACATAATATAGAACCTGTAAAAAATATAAAATTATTTATTTAGGTCGATTTAATAATTATTACCTAATTAAATTTGATTAATATAAACAGAGTATATATATAAAGAAAAGTTGGAAATAAATACAAAAACTTGATAAAATTATTTTTATAAAATATCCTACTGAATTGTATAATTAACTAAGTTTATAAAAATTATAAAAATAATATTTAATGAATTAATATTCGAATTAACATATATTAGTATGATTTTCGATTAACATAAGTATATTACATATACTAAATTAATATTATTATTATAACTTACGGTTAATAACTAAGTATACTATATAATAAAGTATAATGCTTATAATGTAAGTTAATAACAATACATTATTAATAAACACTTATTTTATAACTATACTAATTTAATAATAATAACTTATAGTATATAATATAAGATAATCAAATTGTTAATACATTAATAAATATAATATAACATATATAATAACATATAAACCTAAAGTGAAGGTTAATCAAAGATAATGTACAATTCATGTGAACTTCATCGCTACTCACGGTCGTAAGTGAATGATGTCTAGGTTGCCATTTATGGGTAAGCTTGTGGATCTCGAATGCCATGACTTAGATTCTGGTCAAGAGTCCTGGGCCCCCGGTTACATCTGGTCATTCCTGACTTATTTGATAGCAACGAAGTTTGAGTAAAGTTATACAACGTCTTGCTAAAGATTAACCCGAACTTTCTAAAATTGGAAAATTACTATAAGTGGAAACTTTCCATAAATAGTAACCTTCCGAAAATGGAAATTCTTTAGTGAACCATTACTATCAATATAGTACTATATACTATTGTCTGTTAGGCAATGTCTGATCATACGTTCTATCTCTAGGTTGAGATCTCGGTCACGTCCTTCCGTTCAATTCTTTCGTGGAATACTCTTTTGTGCTACTAAGGTGAACTTCATAGCCCCACTTTTTACTATTTCATAACTGTTTTACAACTTTGGGGTGAGACACATGCTTCTTTTAAACTGTTTTACGCTTAGACACAAGTACTCAACTGTTAACTATGCTGTCTTGCTTTGATTCATGCTAAATCCCTACTGTAATATCGTTAATTGCTACGTATAAATGCAAACTTAATTATTGTGAGTAGGCCTATTGAGAGTAACGTCTCTAACCATTCGACCGTTGGTCTTTGGTTACATAATAATGATTCCACGACACTGATAGTACAAGGTGTCATAGGGTAAACTTGTTTAGTAGCGATATTACAAAATGCAGCAACACTTTTAGATTGATATTTCTATATCAATCAACTTTAAACTAAATCTTGTGGTCTAATACTTTAGATATTATTTATAAACCTGTGAATTTCACTCAACCTTTTTGGTTGACACTTTAAGCATGTTTTGTCTCAGGTGATGATTGAGCTAGCTGTTTGCAACTTTGTGATGATAGATTTGATGCTTGCATGGAGTCCACATCGCATATTATATTTTAGTTCATAAACATTTATTTTACGTTTTAATAATAATGTAAACATGTATTACTGCTTCCGCTGTTTTATTAACAAAGGTTTTATTTAAAAAGTCTCATATAGAGTCGTTCTCGTTTATACAACTATGTTATGAAATGATTGGTCACAATTACCCCTGGTCCATTTTGGGGGGTGTGACAAGGACGCAACCAAAACCTTGTCGCGAAGCGTCACAATATATCTCAAAATCATCGTTCCCTTCAGGTAACGATAAAAAGGCGCCGTAGTCAACTTCTTCTTCAGTAATTGAAATGTACTATCCTGCTCAGAGGTCCACTCGTACTTCTTCCCTTTTTGCGTTAATGCTGTCAATGGTTTAGCTATTCGAGAAAAATCTTAAATAAACCTTCTATAATAACCGGCTAAGCCCAAAAATTGACGTATTTGTGTTGGTGTCTTAGGAGTCTCCCATTTTTCAATGGCCTCAATTTTAGATGGATCAACCTGAATTCCTTTGCTACTAACAACGTGACCAAGAAATTGCACTTCTTTCAACCAAAACGCACACTTAGAAAATTTGGCATATAACTGTTCTTTTCTTAACAATTCTAATACCAACCTTAAATGCTGCTCATGCTCTTGCTCATTCTTGGAATAGATGAGAATATCGTCAATGAAAACGATAACAAACTTATCTAAATACGGACTACAAACTCGATTCATGAGGTCCATGAATACAGCTGGTGCATTCGTCAACCTAAACGGCATGGCCAAAAATTCATAATGACCGTAGTGTGTCCGGAAAGCAGTTTTCGGAATATCTTCTTCTTTGACATGTAGTTAATGATAGCCCGATCTTAGGTCGATTTTCGAGTAAACACACGATCCTTGCAGTTGATCAAATAAGTCGTCAATTCTCGGTAGTGGATACCGATTCTTGATAGTTAACTTATTTAATTCACGGTAATTTATACACATTCGGAAGGATCCATCTTTCTTCTTGACGAATAAAATCGGAGCTCCCCACGGTGAAGTGCTCGGTCGAATGAAACCACGGTCCAGTAATTCTTGTAACTAGCTTTGTAACTCTTTCATCTCAGATGGTGCAAGTCTGTATGGAGCACGAGCCACTGGTGCAACTCCTGGTACTAGGTCTATTTGAAATTCTACAGATCTAAATGGAGGTAATCCCGGCAACTCTTCCGGAAAGACTTCAGGAAAATCTTTTGCTACAGGCACGTCGTTGATGCACTTCTCTTTTTCTTTCGTTTCGACTTTATTAACATGTGCTAAGATAGCATAACACCCTTTTTTCAAGCACTTTTGGGCTTTCAAACAGCTAATGAGTTTTAGCTTTGAGTTATCCTTCTCTCCATAAATCATTACTGGCGTTTTATCCTTACGAGGAATGCAAATTGCCTTCTTGGCACACACAACTTCAGCTCCTATTTTGGACATCCAGTCCATGCCGACTATTACATCAAAACTTCCTAATTCTAAGGGTATCAAATCAATTTTAAACGTTTCTCCGGCTAAATTTATTTTACAATCACGGAAAATTTTATCGGCTTTAATTAGTTTACCATTAGCTAACTCAATCATGTACTTAGCATCTAGGGGTAATGATGAACAATTCAATTTAGCGTAAAAATCTCTACACACGTAACTTCTATCGGCACCAGTATCAAATATAATAGATGCTAATAAGTTATTAATGGTAAACGTACCTGTAACAAGCTCCGGGTCTTCACACGCCTCTCTAGCATTAATAATAAATGCTCTTCCACATGCAGGTCCGTTATTCTTATCTGGATTCGGGCAATGGCTCTTAAAATGACCCTGTTTCCCACACCCATAACAAGTAACAGTGGCCAAGGCAGTTCTATTTGCATTGGTAGCAGGAGTCTTGGTGCCATTTGTATTTGTAACGGGAATCTTACAATCTTCAGCAAGATGACCCCTTCGATTACAATTGTTGCACACCACATTACAATAACCAGAGTGATGTTTGTGGCATCTGTTACATAAAGGATTTCGTCCTTTGTAGCCTGAGCTTGAACCACTACCCGCACCTTGCGTGGTTTCTTGTTGGATTGTTGATGATTACCTTCCCACTTTCTTTTGTTTTCCGATGTCTTGACATCGGTGTTCTTATCCAGAATAATCTGGTCCATCAACTCGTTTGCCATAATGATGGCTTCATGAATAGTCTTGGGTTTTGATGCTGTAAAATTTGCCTTGACATTTTTAGGCAAACCATCTTTGTACAGTTCTATCTTCCGTTCTTCGGTTGGTACTAATTCGGGACATAGCAAAGCTAATTCCATGAATCGCTGATTGTAGTTGGTGAGTTCAGTACCAACAACATTCAGGCTTCGTAATTCAGCTTCCAACTTCCTAACCTCGTTCATTGGACAATACTCGTTGATTAGCATTGTTTTGAATTCTTCCCATGGAGTATCATAAGCTACATCTCCTCCTACGGCCTTCACATAGTTTTTCCACCACGTGAGTGCACTATCTTGTAAGGTGCACGATGCATACTTGGTCATGTCCTTCTCAATACAACCACTGATTTTAAACACAGACTCAATCTTTTCGATCCACCGGGTTAAACCGACCGGTCCTTCTGTTCCACTGAATGATGAGGGCTTGCAACCTTGAAAAGTTTTGTAGGTGCATCCCACACGAGGATTTGGGTTAACTGCAGCACCTCTTGCAGCCTCGACCCATAACATTCTGTCGTTCACTCGCTGATTGATGAGTTCCTCGATTTCTTATTCCGTCATTCGGTTCAATCGCGCCATATTCTTCAATAAGAATGAAAAAAAAAATTATTCACATGGAATATTATAGATGTAGTGTGTATTTACAGTACATCGTAGCTTATTAATAATATGAACCAGTTATTATTATAAAAGCCTTTTCTTCTTATTAGCGTTTTATAATTATATCTAGGGTAGTACCTACCCGTTAAAGTTCATACTTAATAGCTTAGTACGGAAATCAATTACTACCACCCAAATAATACTCAACCATGGAAAATTATTGCATTTCACACTTCACTATTTTACATATGCTTATCTTACATCAAACATCAAGCAAACCACACTAGTAATATTATACAAAACGTTATATGATCCCATGGTTTAAAACAACAGCGCATCATTTAGCCTATATCCCAAAACGTTTGTGTTCAGGGAATCGCTTAACGCTAATCCTAGCTGTCTCCCTACGTTTTGGCTGAGGGGTCGAAGAACTGGATGCCGGGATAGAACTAATAGGAATAGCGGGAATAGAGGTGGAAGTGTCTGGTGGAGTTGGTGCCACAACATCCTCACTAAACTCGGGATTTGGATTTTTCAATTCAGTAGCCTTTCGTTTCTTTCCTTGTTCGAACTTGTCTTTCGTAATTTCCTCTATTTCTTCCTCCTCAGGATCACTTTCCGGTTCCTCTTTAATTGATTCATCCAAAAATTGTGAGTTTTCCCCAAAGGTATCGTTTTCATCATCGGATAGGTTAATGACTGGAACACTATCTGAGGATTCTGGTTCGGAGTCGCTGAATGTGATAATAAGTTCTAAGCCAGACATCTATCACACAACAACTAGTACGTTAGTACCACATAATATTTACATATTAATTTTTAACCAACAAGGATAAGCAATAGTTTTCGAAATCAAACACGGTCAAAGTCCAGACTCACTAATGCATCCTAACAAACTTGATAAGACACACTAATGCAAATTTTATGGTTCTCTAAGACCAATGCTCTGATACCACCTGAAGCGTCCCGTTCATATCGAATATAAATGTCACGTACTCATTGGTGTCATTGCGAGGTATTGACCTATATATGTGACATTTTTAAAAATCTGCATACGTTTTTATGATACAAACCATAATCTTTATTATAACCAAAGGCTTAAATAACATAATAATGATTATCGTTTAGCGATAATCTTAGTCTTACAAACTTTACATTTGATAATAACAATACGATTTCTAACATTTTTCACATTACAAATCTTCAGATATGCAGTTTTATTTTTGACACAAATATGCATACTCCAAATCTTGCTTAAATTCGGCATAATGCAGCGGAAGCTTTTATTTATCACCTGAGAATAAACATGCTTAAAACGTCAACATAAAGTTGGTGAGATATAGGTTTAATGCTAGCAGCATTATAAATATAGACCACAAGATTTCATATACATAAATGTTTTAATAAAAATATTCTAAGTGGTTGAGCACTTGATAACCATACTTAACATTTAATCAACGTCGCATATACCCTTTATTATGAAATCTCACTACGCCGTACCAAGTTTAGTCACCGAAACGAAGTACTGTGCAACCGTTGAATACTGGTCGTCCAGTCCGGTTGGGGTTGTCAGGCCCGATAGATCTATCAACAGGATTCACGTTTACAATACCGCATGTAAATAGTAGTTACCAAGTTATAGAGAAGTATGCCAGTGGTACAAATCAACGTAGAATATATATTTTTAATCACTTGTGTCCATAACGTAAATCATAAAATGCATGTATTCTCATCTCGAAATATTTAGAGTTTAAAAATGGGACTATATACTCACTTTTGCCTTGAAGATATTTAACACGACTTGGTCTCCGATAGATATCACGAACCTAACCATATATATAATATATCAACATATTTTCTTTTTAAATAATCGTTACATATATACTTATAATACTTTTAATATCTATTAGTCCGTAGTTAGCAGTCTGATGTTAGTGGTCCACAATTAGTTGCTCAATAAAATAAATAAAGACCCCATCGTATTCGTATTGATCGGAATTAATCTCGACCCATGGTACTGTGTTGTCAAATGACGTGTTGCGTACATAAAGTACCGTGTTGTCAAATGACGTGTTGCGTACAATCATGAGGTCTTATAATTAATCTTCTCGTGTTGTTTACGGGTGGTCCTGAAATATGTAAAATCAAATCATGAGTAAATATATATAAAATATCATGTTAATTAGCCAAGATATGATTAGTTTGGTTTTAGTCAAAATATTTTCGTAGCTAAACTAGCTTCGGATACCTGATTTTGTTTTAGTCGTAGTTTCTTCAATACAACTCCGTTTTTGTTGATTCAACTTGCCACTTTCTTGGATCGAGTCATTATTTATGAATATGAACTGTAAATACCTTGGTTTACATTCGAAATCACAGGTTATAGGTCAAACTTGGGTGAATCTTATGAAAGTGATCATTTCCATCATAAAAACAACATCTAAATGATCATTTTTAAAAATACTTACACTTTGAGTTAAACCATGAGATTTTTATATGTTAACATATTCATAAGAAATATCATTTTTCCAGAATATAAACTTCCAATTCAAAGTTTAAGATGGTTTTTAATTATCCAACCCAAAACAGCCCCCGGTTGCACTCCGACGACGTAGATTCAGTTTTAAGGTGTTCTTTGTAAAATCAAGTTGTATCTTGTTAAGTTAGCATATCATTATGATATATTACAGGTCTTGAAGTGTTTTAAAAGTCAAGTTAGAAGGATCTATTTAGTTTGCGAACAAGTTTGAAATCATTCAAACTATGTTCTTGTTGTTATAATTTATAACTCAAAATAAGGTAGCTATATAAATATGAATCGAATAAGATTATGAATAAGGTTACTACCTCAAATTACTTGGATAAAGCTACTGGAAAGGAAGTATAACTCTTGATCCTAAAGAGTGGTGAAGTTGGATTGAAAGATTGGAAGTAAACTTAGAATATAGACTTGAAATGAAAGTAGTATCTTGTAGTGTTCTTGTTTGATCTTAATATGATGGTTATTAAGGTGATTCTTGAGAGAGTTTTTGCTGGATTTCTTAGAGGTGAACGAAGCTTACAAGTAGGTGTTTTTAGCTAGAGAAAATGTGTAGTAAAAATGAAAATGGAATGGAGTATAAATGGTGGTGAAATGATGTATAAGTTTGTAATATTGTGTAAAAGTCTTGTAATATGCCAAATTGATTAATCATGCATGCTAAGATCTAAAATTTGCTGACTCATGGCTGCTAATAAAGTGATTGTGATGTGTATATACCAATAGTAAATACGTATAGAAGCTGGGTATGATACGGGTATATATACCCTAGATATACTTGTAGAAATCTTGAGGAAACGAAACGAGGATTCAAATATAGCTATCTTTTGTAAATATACTTATATTGTTTTATGTATATAAGCCCTTTAAAAGTAATTAAATACATATTTATACGATACTTGTATAAGCATTATAAGTTATAGGTATATATGTCAAAGAACGTTACATATAGTTATCGTTTTGAAAACTTAAGTTAGTAGTCTCAAAGTATACTTATAACTCATTGTTATTAGTACACAATGATATGTTAAACCATCCTTAGATCATGTTAAATATGTATAAATACGTATATGTACACAATTGTATAATTATCGTATGTTATATAGTTCATGATATCATCGGTCAAATTGGACGGTCAAACGTTGTGTAAAACTCTTTTCAAAAACACAAGACTTAACAATTTGGATTACTTATCATGTTGGTAATGTTTAATTTATGTAAATATTAATCTCATATGTATAAAACGATCGGAAAAATCCGGGTCGTTACATTTACGAAATAGACACAAGTAATCGAAACTACATTATATAGTTGAATGATCGAAGCCGAATATGCCCCTTTTTACTTGGTAACCTAAGAATTAGTAAACCAGTCTACTAATTGACGCGAATCCTAAAGATAGATCTATTAGGCCTAACAAACCCCATCCGTTATAGCAGATGCTTTAGTACTTCGATGTTATTTTTATCATGTCCGAAGGATTTCCCGAAATGATAGGGGATATTCTTATATGCATCTTGTTAATGTCGGTTACCAGGTGTTCACCATATGAATGATTATTTTTATCTCTATGCATGAGACGTATATTTATGAGAAATGAAAATCTTGTGGTCTATTAAAATAATGAAAATGATTATTTATGTTAAACTAATGAACTCACCAACCTTTTGGTTGACACTTTAAAGCATGTTTATTCTCAGGTATGAAAGAAATCTTCCGCTGTGCATTTGCTCATATTAGAGATATTACTTGGAGTCATTCATGACATATTTCAAAAGACGTTGCATTCGAGTCGTCGAGTTCATCAAGATTATTATTAAGTCAATTATACTTGGATATATTATGAAATGGTATGCATGCCATCAACATTCGATGTGAAGAAAGTTTGTCTTTTAAAAACGAATGCAATGTTTGTAAAATGTATCATATAGAGGTCAAGTACCTCGCAATGTAATCATATGATATTGTATTCGTTCTTATGGATTAGGACGGGTCTTTACATCATGCAGGACCTTTATGTAACCTCTTCACCAATAGAGAGATATATGCTACTAGGATTAAAAGAATAAGTAAGGTTAACAATTTTTTTAGAGATGGAATATGGGTTGGCCTGTCGAGATTATTGAAACAACTGATACTAGATTAATTGCTTTTAATCCTGTGATTAAAGATAATGCTACTGATTTGGTTATGTTGTGATGCCCCGTACTAAATCATCATGTACGGACCATCAACAACACGATCATTACAAGGTCAAACACTATATGTGTTTTCAAAACAAGTTTGCATTCATGATAAAAGCTGACGTCATAACCAACGCCAAATGTTTTACAACCAAAGTATGCTTCAATGAACAGAAGCAAATATAATAGTGCGTGACCCTTAGGTCGTTACAAATCATAGTTTCAAAAGTAAATGAGTTTGAATGCAATATTAACAGTTCATGCGGTGATAACTCTAGAGCAGCGGGTGTCTACAGCAAGACTAGTACACAACGGAAGCAATCTTAAGCACATGAGAAAAACATGCTTAAAAATGTCAACACAAAGGTTGGTGAGCTATAGTTTAAGTATAACAGTATGTAAGGTAGGCCACGAGATTTCAGTGCTACAAAGAGCGTTTCAAAACAGTATGTTAAAGTATATGTTTAACCGTGGGCACTTGGTAACTAACTTAACGTTTATAACCCCCTGAAAGTACACTTGGCAAGTGCGTATGTTTACGAAGTATTAAACACTCTTTAAATGCTAGCGCGACTAGCCCGAGTGGGGATGTCAAACCCTATGGATCCATATCTAAGATTCGCGTTCACCGGTTCAAAAACCAATGACTAAACGTTACCGAGCTAAAGGGAATGTTTATGCCGTTGTATAACCCACACATATATAAGTTTAAGTACTCGTGCCTAGTATGTAAAACGTAAAATGCGCATGTATTCTCAGTTCCCAAAATAGTTAAAGTAAAAAGGGAATGCTATAACTCACAATGATAAAGTAGCGGTAAAGTATGAGTCGGAAAGTAAGCAAGTATGTAGGTTGTCCAAACGGGTCCTCAACCTAAGTCAAATATCACTAAGTCAGTAAATCGTCCCAATAGATTTAAATGTACGTAAATAAGGTCTTAAGGGTCATCATCATTCATCATCAAACAAAAGGTGTAAAGTAAGTTTCGTTCATGAAAAGAGTTTTAAACAAAGGCTGAGTTCGGTCAGTCACCACAGCCTCTATACCTACTGAAATAAGGTGAGACCAGTGGCCATGGCTCCGTAAATGAGTCCTCTAGTTGTGGTAAAAATTCCAGAAGCAAACTCATCTTCGTTTGACCGTGGCGACGGTCTAAGTGCGAGTAGGTCAGAATTTTCAGCACAACGTTAAAAGGACATAGTGACGATCGGAGGGCCATAAATCCTAAACCGTAACTCAGATTAAGACGAGTCCTAAATGAAAAGTTATCTACTCGAACAGAGCTATCTGAAAATCATCTTTACAATAGCCCAGGTCGTATGGGTCAGACACAGAAACAGTAAAACAGTATGTCTGGTGGATTCTTGGTGTTCGATGCTTATCACGGTTCTCATCCTTGATGCATATAGCTTCAAGTGTACAACTCGTTGATGTGTTTACATCATCTTAACCAAGGTTTCACCATCATAACACTTGTGTAAGTCTAAGACATGTAGCACAACTCAATTAAGTGTTGTATGTAGTTCGATGAACCAAAGTTGCATCAAAGTCTTAGATCTAACACATACATGAACTTTAAAACTAATAATAAGTTACAAACTTGAAAGTAAACTTATGAAATCAAGATCTTGAGTTGTAGAACATAGTTCTTAGTTAGATCTTGAAGATCCTAGACCCAAAAGTCTAGATCTAACATAAGTGTACAAAGTTATAGTTAAAGAAAGCTTACTTACATGTTATTGAACTTTCAAAGTTAACTTTAGTTCAAGAAAGTATGAGATCAAGACCAACTTGTAATACTTGACCATTTAAACTAACAAACATGAAATTAAAGTGCATAATACAAAGAAATAAACTAAATAAACAAGTAATAAGTTCATGGGTTTCATACTTTTAAAGATTCAAGCCTAAATCTTGATCTTTAGAAAGTAAACTTTAAGTTTACTTCATGAACACAAGTATGACTTTAACTCATGAACTTTAATCTTCTAAAACTTTAAATGTAGAACATAAACTTGAAAGTTTAAGCTCTCTTATGTTCTTGTAAATACAAGATAAATGAAGAACAAACTAGCAAGTTTGATTCTTGATAATTAGTAAGTAATAACAAGAAGTAACAAAGTAACAACAACTAACAAGTATCAAACAACAAACAAAGAACAAAAGATGATGATGATATGTATGTGTGTGTTTTGGGTTTTCAAAGAAAAGAAGAAGAGAAAATGTTCATAATGCTTACAAGTCTTTGAGAGAAAATGAGAGGAAAAGATGAAAGAAGAAGTGAAGTGTTTTGTGTATGTGAGATAGTGAGGTAATACTAGTGAGTAAGTAATGTAAAAAAAAATTAAACAACCTCCCTTGTATCCCCCCAATGCCGACGGTCAGCAGAAAAAAAGAAGAAGGGGGAGAAGTCCACAAGGTAATTGCATGTAAAAGCTTAAAAGGTTGGTTATAAGAGATGTTTTCATGGGGATAAGGTGGTAACTAGATTCCATATTAAGTTATATCATCTAGTTATGTTCTAAATTGATACTTACATGTTAAATGAGCTAAGTAATCCATTTAGTTAAGTAGAGTGGGCTAACAAGTCCATTAATCACTAATTAAAGTCCAAGTCCAATTATTTAACAACTAAATCCAAATAAAGTCCAAGTAATCAACTAGTAAACTTAGTTAATTATAATGATTAATAAAATTAATCATGAATGTAAATAATATTCAAAAATATTATTCGTATAATGTACGTGTATCACAAAGACGTTTCGGGCATTCAAAATCAAGTATGATCAATCATGGTAACAAGTAAATGTAATAACATACATTCGTTAAATCACAAGTATTAATAATAACAATTATTAATAAAATAAACGTTGAAAAAATCCAGGGTCGTTACATATGTGGTGTGACAACAATGGAAAAAGGGTGAAATTTAGTGTCAATAATGCTTGGAAGGATATTAGGCAAGATAGGGATGAAGTGATATGGCATAAGTTGATTTGGTTTTCACAAAACATTGCAAAACATGGCTTTACTTTATGGTTGGCTGTATAATATAGACGTACTACATAAGATAGAATGGAAAAATGGGGAATGATTAATGGCCAGACATGCCCGCTATGTAAGGCTGTATAATCTCTAGACGTACTACATAAGATAGAATGAAAAAATGGGGAATGATTAATGGCCAGACATGCCCGCTATGTAATTCTGTAAAAGATTCCCACAAACATAACCATTTTTAAACACACATATGCATTATTTTGAAATTGTAAGTAGATATATTGGATGCACAAAAACTAACATGTCTACTTAAAGTAAATAAAATAAATATAAAAAATAATTTCTTTACAAACATTCAAATAACCCCGCGAATTCGCGGGTCCTCCACTAGTTATTATTATATTATTATTTTATTATTATTGTTTATTTATTATTTATTTATTTATCCACATTATCGACCACATTATCGAATTCTAAAATTTGATACTTCGTATTAGAAATTCACAAAAACAAGCCCTCACACCAAAGAAAGAAGCAACATCAAATTCCAAAAAACAACACCCAAAACAAGAAGGAAAAAAAAATAACTAGTTTCTTTTCTTCTCCCCCTTTCACAAAAATACACACACAGAGTCAGAGTCAGATAAAAGAAGTTCCTCCACACGCCTCAACCCCTAAACAGCTTCCTGGTGTTTTTCTCATTTATCATTCTTCATCTTAACAAACACACACACACTAAATACACACACACACATATACCAATACGTACTTTCCCTAATTTCCTTCGCAACAAACCGAATTAACAAACTCTTCTTCGCGTTCTTTTATTCAATTATCACACACAAACACACACACACACACACACACACCAGATTTCATTTAATCAAATCGGACTGACGTAACAGAAAACGAAAACGGAGAATTAGGTTTTATTTTTTCGTTTTTCGTTTGATTTTAAAGGTGAACGGTTAGTTTAATTTTGATCTTATTCTGTTTTATTACGAATCCACAATATCGGTTGAACAGAACCTAGGGTTTCGATTTGTTTTATGCCTGTTTGGGAAAATTAGGGTTTGATTGTTCTATGTAATGGGAATGAAAACTTGAACTGCTGATTAATAAAGGATATGTGTGTATGCTCTAGATGATATAAGACAGTTTCTGTAATCTTTTTGGTAGTGTTGATTGAACTTATTTATGAGATGAGGGTCTTGTAAGTTTGTTCAGTCTTTGATTGGGATTGAATATTGGTAAATAATAAGTCCAGCGTGACGATAATGAGCGTTGAATAAGTGTGTACAGAACAGTTTTTTGGATTTTTTTATTTGATAATTATAGTGTTGGAAAGGGTTCGATAGTGCGCTTGAATGTTTGGTGTTTTTGGCGCGTTTTCGAAGAGTGGGGTGTATGCTATTTTTTTTGGAGGAGAAGGCAAAAGCGATTGAACGATAATAGTTGGACTCGTTTGTTGTACTGGTTATATAATGTTCTGGATTAGATATGGAAAAAGGTGAGCCGACGTTTGTACCTGAATGGTTAAAGAGCAGTGGAAGCTTAAGTACAACATCCCATCAGTTTCAGTCGTCTGCGTTGCACTCTGGTAATTCTTATCAGTTTTGCATGTCTATGATTGTGGTGTCTGTATGTGCGTTTTAGAACTCTGTGCTAAGTTTCTGAGTGCTGCAATTTGCAGTTTAAAAGATAAGTTTTTAATGTTCTGTTGATCAGATTCTGTCTCTGATTATATGATTACCTAAATGGAAAGTAATTAGCTTTACATATTCAGGATCATAACTGCAACGGAATTGATTATTTTAGGATGACAAAACATACCTATATTTCCATTCTATATTTTCTTGACTTATTTGAGAGGCATTTACTTCCATTTGATTAGATATTTTGCTCTTCTTTCAGAAAATCGCCTATTTTGGTTATCTTATCTGATAGTTGCATAAATAATCGCTCCGAACATTCCAAATTTGGATTATTACAACTTTAAACAGAAGCATATACAAACATTCTATCATACTTTACGTAACCATCCAAGATAGCCTAGTATCGGGGGCCGATTTTTTCACAAGAGGTCTCAAGTTCAAATGTCACTATAAACCGCGTACATTTGAGTCAAATACTCTCCTTCCCCGGGTAGTCCGAATAGGGGAAACCTTATTTGTTTGTGTTATACTTAACGTCTTATAATAACTGATTATCTGATTCTGATTATTTGTTTACATAATCTTTTTAAATCGCATGTCCAAACACCCCAGTACATAATACGTTGCATCTATTTTCAGTTTTGGTTATATATCTAACAATATTTATTTCTAGATGAACAAGCTGTATCAAAGGCCACAAGAAATAAATCACTTGTTAATATCAGCGATAATGATGTGGGGCGCTCTTCCGTTTCAGATAGGACAACATCTTCATACTTCCGACGCACGTCTAGTAGCAATGGTTCATCTCATTTAAGGTCTTACGGTAGTTTCGGTCGGTATTCTGATAAAGAGAAGTCAGAAAATAGGCATCGTGACTATTCTGACCCATTGGGTAACATTTTACCAAGTAGATTTGAAAAAGAAGGGTTAAGACGTTCACACTCAAGTGTATCTGCAAAGCGTGGTGAGTCATGGCCCAAGAAAGTAGTAGCTGACGTGACCATTGGTAACAAAAGTAGCTACAACAATGGTGGTACTTCACGATCTGGTGTTGGCGGCAATAGTGGCGGCAATAGCGGTGTCAAGAATACATTTGAGAGTCATTTTCCATCACTTAAGGTAGAAGATAAACGTACTGACACTGAAATTGGAAGAATCCCGTCTCCGGGATTGAGTAGTGCTATTCAGAGTCTTCCGATTGGTAGCACGGCGGTTATTGGCGGTGATGGGTGGACGTCAGCATTGGCTGAGGTGCCTGTTATAGTTGGGAGTAATGGAAGCAATGCATCTGTGGTACAAACTGTACAGTCAACATCAGTTTCTGCAACTGCAAGTTTGAATAGTGGTCGGAATATGGCTGAAACATTGGCTCATGGCTCTCCTCGTGCGCAGACCGCTCCTCAGGTAGCTCAAACACCTTTTACGTACGTATCATATGTTAGTACTAGAGGAGTAGAGGTGGCAAATGGGTGGGTTGGTAATGGGTCAAAGAGTACTGTCTCAGTACAGATTGAATTGAATTGACTTCAGTTGCAATTGGTAATGGTTTGGATTTTTCTAATTTATATGATTACAAGATTAGATGTGCTCAAAATGAAAGTGTGATGGGCAACTTTAAACCTTTTTCCACCCGTTTCCATTTTAGTTATTTTTCTGTTTCATTCATTTGACCCGCGAGAGATCAAACATAACCTGAATGCCTCTTTGCAAGTAGATGAGCCAAAATCCACCTTTAGTTAGCATGGTTCACGTACTTATGTTTATCATGTTTATTGTAGTTGTCTGTTGGACCTCAAAGGCTGGAAGAGCTTGCTGTTAAGCAATCCAGACAGCTGATTCCCATGACTCCTCCTTTGCCTAAAGCCTTGGTAAGAGTGTTAAAGATTCTCCTGTTGATTTTTTGCTTAATTCGTCGTGTATATCAATACCAATAAAAGAAATTGGATTGTGTGTCAAAATTCCCATTTACAGTTATGAATGTTCAACATCAAATTTCTTATTGTTTATCTGCCCCAAACTTGTAAATATTTAACAATTAGTAACACCTGAAACAGTATTTAGAATTTTTGTCTGACAACCAGAACGCCATATATGGAACTATGAGTGGTATTTAATAAATACTTGGTCTAGTTTTAAATTTACACAGAATCTTTGCTTGATATTCGTACGACATATGTTAATTGCTAACAAAACACCCCCATTCTTATTTTGCTGGTGTCACTTGATTATAATTGTGATATTTTATATATTAATTTGGTCAAGTTTATAGTAGGAAATAAGCTATGATATACACTACTTGGTTTCATGATATTGGGACATCTACATCTATATCTATATATAGTAGGAAATAAACTGTATATTATTGGGAAGCTCGTATATGTGTATTATATTTTGTTTAAAATTTTTCATTTTCTTTTAGGCGTTGAACTCTTCCGATAAATCAAAGCCAAAGGTTGCACAACTACAGGTTCAGGGTTCTCACGTTGTCAACCATGCACACTCCTTCCGACCCATTTCTACCAAGTCTGAATCTATAAAGACATCGACTTTGGGAAAACTTCAAATACTAAAACCATCACGTGAAAAGAACTGTGTCACCCCAATTGCAATGGACAACTTGAGCCCAACTGGTGGTAGCAAATTACCAAATAGCCCTCTTTCAGTGCCCTCGGTTGTTGGACCCGCCCCTTTGAGGAACCACGGTAACAACCCGCCCATTTCTATTGTGGACCGCAAGCCTGGTGTAACTATATCGGAGAAGAAACCTTCGTCTCAAGCTCGAAGCCGTAATGACTTTTTTAACCTTATGAGGAAGAAATCTGTGACCCCTGCTACTGGTCCATCCGAATCTGCTAGTGATAAACATGGTGAATATGAGACTCCTACAGTAACTGAGGGTGTGCATGAGTCAGTGGCGGTGGATGGGTCTGGTGGGTCCCATGAGTCTAGTGAGAAGAAAGATGATGTGGCCTGCAATGGGGATGCTGATGTGGCAACTGAGAGATTTACTAGTGATAATGAAAGGAGTAATGTAAGCTGTGATGCCATTCTTTACTCAGAGGAAGAAGAAGCTAGATTCTTACGTTCATTGGGATGGGAAGAAACTACTGATGAGGAGGAAGGCCTTACAGAAGAGGAGATAAGTTCCTTTTATCGAGATGTAAGCAAGGTAATTTCTTTTTGAGAAAACTTACTAAAATGTTCTTTCTATTAAAAGATTGTTTTAAATTATTTTACTTTTTGGTAATGTGATAGTAAACGTGGCAAGATGGTGGGTTGCGGGTCGGATCTGGGTTGGGTTTAAACTGGCAATTCGTATTACAGTATGAGATTTGGTTGGGTTTGTCTGAAACTTTTGACTAATGTGTAAATCATGATTACGAAACCAATATTGCTATAATAGTAATCAAAGTTTTTTAATGAATAATATAGGAGGTTGTATACACATTTTGACCCATTCTATCTAGTTAACCTTCTTAGGCTAAAAGCTACCGACATTGGCCTTGTTATATGTGATTGGATAAATTGCCATATTTATGTACTAGCAACTCCTGGTTTTGGGTCAATGCATGGATTAAATTCTTAATGAGCCTGTGCGATATAGAAAAAATTGGATTATATTGTTATCAATCGGGTATCTGGATCATATTTAGCTCAAGTATTTTGCTTAAAAATATAAAAATATAGTCTATTATTAGGTCAATATGTCATACCAACGTTCCCAGTCTGCTGCTGCTTTGACCAATATATAGACCCATCTGACCTGGTGCCCAACTGTGTCTGACCCACCAATTTTGCAATGTCTAGTCGGTACCTTCTGGTTATCTGACAAATCATGGATCTTGAATTTTAAATGTTTTTCTGGTTATTTTGGGTGCAGTATCTCACTTTGCAGACAGAATCAAAGATCTTCAATGGAACACAACCGAAGTTACTTATGCCGCTCCACACACACATGGGAAAGAATGGTGATGTTTCGTCCGACTCTTAGCTGGAATCCTAAATTTGCTTGAAAAGAAGGGGAAAAAGTCTTTAATTTTTATAATTTTTTTTTGCTGTTTTCATATTTGATCAATATAGGGATGGAAGTAGTGAGTTAAGTGGATTTGGAAGTTTTGAAATCCTTGCAGAGTCAGTGAGAGGGGATGAGTGAATAGGAATAAGTACATACGGACGGGTTAAATTCCCGATAGCTTGATGTAACCCGTGTTTATTTAAGCCGTCCTACCCCCTCTCTTGGCGTGTAGGATAATGTCTTCTGATAAAACAGAGAATAGGAAATAGCTGCTCTGGAAAATTTGCTTCCATTGCGCAAACGAATATGGGTTCTTGTCGGTCATGGTTCTTTTTACTTTTCCTTGAGAAGGCGGCTTTAATCAAACGAAATTGCTTATGGCTTATTATTTATTATTAACAAAGGAAAAAAAGTTACTCCATTTGTTTTAACTTGTACACCATGTTCTTTCATTGGGCTTAGTTTTGTGTGTTATCAAGTTAAATGTGATCGGAAATCACCCCTGTTTGGTTATGTATTAATCAGTACCTGATGTAACTGTCTATAGTTCATGCTTTTCTAGCTAAATAGCTAAAGGACTAAATTTCTCAGTAAATCACTAAATCTCATGTTCATTGCATCATACTTTTTGTAACGGAGAAAGCAAAATCTAATTTAACTTATTGTTAAAATTTTGGTGTGTTTAAAAATGTTGTTACAAACTCGTTTCGAGTTTGGTTTTTTGATTTCGTGGGGGGTTCGGTTTAAATAATTATAGTTAGATGCTTGCTTACTAGGTACAAGCTTTTAAGGTTTATTTTGGACAAAATTACGCGGCAGGTTCCTAATGTTTGGTGCAAACTACACGAATAAGCCTTGGGTTTTTTTTTTTTTTTTGACTTGGATGCCTCCAATGTTTGCACTTGTTACACAGTTGGTACCCGAAGCTAACGTTCGTTTTTTATTCTCGTTAAAATCCGACATGTGCATGACACATGAGGGCAGTAAAGTCATTTTTACATAGTTCTTCCCTAATCCATCACCAAATATATATACTAAATTATATCATTAACCACTAAACATTTCAGAACCCAGCTCTTCATCATCTTCACTTATTCATCTTCAACACCACTTTTCAAATCATCATCTAAACTTAACAATCAAGAACACAAACCTTTTCAGTTAAAAAACCTCAATGAAAATCTTAACTAAAAAACCTAAAAATCCTAAAATTAAAAATGTATCTATGAACTCGGTGAAATCCATGGTCACCGCCACTTAGAACATTATGTATCTATCGCATGAATGGCCATCTTCAACTACTACAATTGTCGACCACCTAATACCACATGCGTTGCATGCTCA
Organism: Rutidosis leptorrhynchoides; assembly: GCF_046630445.1. Taxonomy (NCBI): domain Eukaryota; kingdom Viridiplantae; phylum Streptophyta; class Magnoliopsida; order Asterales; family Asteraceae; genus Rutidosis; species Rutidosis leptorrhynchoides. The sequence goes on from NC_092342.1 coordinate 283,623,794, forward strand.
GATGACCCCCACTTTATACAAGATCTAACCTTTGAACAAGATCTGACCTAGTGTCATATATATCTAAATCGATTTGTAAGCATCGAATTGTAAACCAGAGTAAATGATTTCCAAATTTCGGAAAAATCGTTGTGCTGGTCGACTAACCGGAGATGGCGACGGTCAGCAGACCGGAGATGGTGGCAGTCGTTTTTAGTGTTGGGAAAAACGACTTCAACTAGTTCCCACTAGAGTTCGATGACAAACAGTAGAGAAATTAACAACATAAGAATTAACGTGTAAACTCCAAAATCGTAGAAAAAAATACTAGGGGATCCCAAAGAGAGAATTACCACTATAATACATTGTTACAATGATACATACCACTCACTCTCTCTAAACCGACTACACTCTTCAAAGATTCGACCCTACACTACTCTTAGACAAGAGAAGAAAACAAGACTCAAATCTTAAAGTGTGTTGATTTTTGGTGTGTTGTTTTGGTGCATCTTGGAATGAAGGGTTAGGCTCATTTTATAGCAAACTACAACTTGGCCACCAAGCAAAACTTGACCACCAAGCACTACTTGGCCACCAAGCTCTTCGTGTCCTCCAAGTCCATCTTGCTCTCTGATGGTGACGTTTTGTGTTCAACTTATAATAATATAAAAACAATGATAAAACATTTAACCAATGAACACAAATGTCCGGGCAACAATAACCCGATCATTATAGCAATTAGCAAGTATTCAGTCAAGGTTCGTTCCACAGGGAGCAATTTACATGAATCTCAAAATACTAGTAATTATCCTAAGTTGATTGGGGGGTTTTGTGAAAGATTTGATTGTTGATTAACCTAATATTAAACTAAGAGAGATTAACAAATAAGAGAGAAACGTGTCCACTTGATTGTTCAACCTTTTGTCATGGTTTACCCAATTCATTCATTACACAACAATGTTCAAACATATAGTTTCATTTCCATTCGTCAACTTCCATAAAACCTCAATCAAATGAAATTCGTTAACTCCCGTAGACTCATTTCGAAGATCAAACTATGTTTTGAGAGAGATCATTGAGACTCGATTTTGGATTAAAATCCCTTAAAATCCTTTAACTATCAAAATCCCTTAAGATAATCCAACACATCCCTTAAGATAATCCAACACTACCATGTTGAATAAAAGTCAATTGAAAATCAATCCAAACCAAGAACCCAATCCCTTGAATCCCCAATTTGTTTGTCTAGATCACCAAAGGTGTTGAAGTACAAATTGTTTCACTAATCAAATCCCTAAGAAAAGCTAGGCAACTTATATAATCAAAGTAAAGCTTTCAACAATCAAAGTAATGGATCTTCAACTAAGCACAATAATCACCAACTTATTCAAATATCCAATTCATAAATTAGGGCAAAATCCAATCATCAAGTTTACAAATCAAGTGAACACAAGTAATCTAAGCTATAATCATTGCATAAATAAGAAATAAATCAAAGAAATAACAATCATTCATCATTACAACTAAAATGGAGAAAATCTACTACCAAAATGGAGAAGAAACACTAGAATGTAGAATTGATGATGAAAATGGAGCTTCAATCTTCATGGAATTGGAGTTGGGAGTTTGAAATTAGCCTTCATCTTAATGGAATCATGATTGGAGCCCTTTTAGGGCTCCAAAACGGCCTAAGGGTGCAGCTCACTCCAACAAAAATCCCAAAAATCGTATTTATAGTCGAGCTGAGTTTCTGGCTGAAAACAGGTCTAGAACGATGTTCCATGTGACGACCCGAAAATTTCCGATCAAATTTAAACTTAATCTTTATATGTTTTTGACACGATGAGCAAAGTCTGTTAGGTTGAGTCTCAAAATTTTTGAACTGTTTCATATATTCAATTGACCTTCGACTGTTCTCGACGATTCACGAACAACTATTTGTAAATAGATATGTGTGTATATATAAATAATAATTGGAAGTATAATTTGAAATATTAATTTTTTTTGTTATGAAATATATAATAATTATTATTTATAAACATATCTATATATAAATAAAAGTATATTAAAAATAAATATTAAATAATTGTAATACTCGTTTGATGTTTCGATCGATATTAAACAAGTTAAAAACGAACTTATATGATTTTTAAATAAACGGTGATCCGAAAATGAGTTCTATAAATTTTAGGCTTACTAAAAATGTATTTAGGAGCTAGTTGTTAAATTTTAAAACTTTTTATATTTTACTTGGGTTGGGAGTGAATAATTAATGTAATTTTTATTTAATAATTACTAATCGAATTTTATACCATAATGACCAAAATAAATAAATATAGTTAATTTAAGAATATGGGATTTTTCTGAGGACTTTTATACGCCACTAATTTACAACGGGGCACGATATAATATCCGTAAAAACTGTCGGTAACATAGTACAAAGAACATGCACGAGATTATACTGTGTTACTATTTCCATTCTCTTTTCCCCACCATCATATTATTATTAATTATATATTATTAATATATTATATTTATTTATGTAAGTATTATATAAGTATATGTATGTATGTATGCATTAAGGGAGATAGAGATTGAAGCACTTGAACACTTCAACCACAACCATCATCACCGGCCAACCTCCGCCACCTTATCCTCACCACCACCACAACCCACCCCTAATACAACTGTACTACAACCGTCATAAATTTTCTCTGCTTTCTGTAGAACAAGACCACCACCATTTATTTTGCTTCTACTTTGATGACCACCTCATCACCTACATAAACCATCTTCTATTACTAATACTACTTTTTGATCGACACATATGCATCACCACCTTCATCAAACAAACCCATTTATTTTTCTAAAACTGTTTACGACGTGAGCTGTGATGTTAGAATGATAATGATTACGATTATAAAGATGATGATGCTTGATGATGTTGATGATAAGAATGATGATTATGAGAAGGATGAAGATAATGAAAAATTCATTGAAGATACGTGATATGATGATTCAAGAAGATAATGATTAATTGTTTCGGTTTCCACTAATATCGCACGAATATAAATCTGCAGCTCGATATTGTTTCCGTTTCTAATCGTAACCCAACTACAAGATTCCATCTTCAGTTTCGTATAAACTGAAACCCATTGAACTTATATTTTGGACCGTATCCAAGCCCCATTCATTTTCTACTTTACGAAACCCAATTACATGATGCAGCATCTGTGATTCTGTCTCCTATTTCCGTTTGAAAACCCTCGCAAATCTCCATCAATTATCAACTATTTCTGTTGGCATATTGCAGCTGCAATTGCCACCTTGCAGCTGCCTTTGTGTCTATTTTTCTGTTAAAATGCCACCCCAAAACACACTCATGCTACTGCTAACTACGTGTCTGATTTAGTTTAAATCACCACCAACCGTCACCAAACCCTACTGCTACTGCTCGAACACTATTACGATTGTTTCTGTTTTGGTTTTGCTTGAACACCATCGACCACTTCTTTCAATCTTCCATCACTGCTATGATTTGCTTCCAAATCTCAATATAAACGAATAGTTGCAGATTACTAAATGGGCTTGTTAAATGGGTTTGCTTTGAATTGTTTAAAGATGGGCCGTAATATTTTAATGCATGAGAGTAATGGGTTTCATTAAAAATTGCATTTTTGTTAAGTGGGCTCCTATCTTTCGATTACTATTGTGATAATAGGTGATACACGATTGATTATGATGATGAAGCACGAAGATCATGGTGATGATGTTTCATTTATTATAATGATATGATAATTATTGATGGTATTATGATAATGATAGAGAATAATGATTATGATTAATTAGAATTAAGAAAGTGATTATGATAATTACGGGTAAGTAAGAGTTGACGATGAGGATGATGGATATGGTAATGATGATGACGATGGTGCTAAGTTAAGATGATTAGATGATTTAGTTTAGTTGATATCGATAATGATTCTAGATGTTGACGAGTTGATATTGATGTGGTGATCGAGATTATATTAATCGAAGATGAGATAGATGATAGAGTAAGAATAATGAAACCAAGTTTAATGATCAAAATCATTAATATGGGACGACTTGATAATTATGGTGTATGATGATGATGTTCTAAGAATGATGATGGTAATGGATTTTGAAGAAAGAAAAATGAGACAGACGAATACATTAGTTAAATCGATGTGGTGTGTGAATTAAAACAGAATTAAAAGTGTAGCATGTAAAGACCCGTCCTAATCCATCCGGACGAAGTCCATATCGATTATAAACGATTCACAACAGTTGATTACATCGCGAGGTACTTGACCTCTATATGATACATTTTACAAACATTGCATTCGTTTTTGAAAAGACAAACTTTCATTTCATCGAAAGTTGACAGGCTTGCATACCATTTCATAATATATCCAACTATAATGGACTTGATAATAATCTTGATGAACTCGACGACTCGAATGCAACATCTTTTGAAATATGCCATGAATGACTCCAAGTAATATCTATAAAATGAGCAAATACACAGCGGAAGATTTCTTTCGTACCTGAGAATAAACATGCTTTAAAGTGTCAACCAAAAGGTTGGTGAGTTCATTAGTTTAACATAAATAATCATTCCATAATTTTAATAGACCACAAGATTTCATATTTCCATTTCTCATAAACATACCTCCCATGCATAGAGACAAAAATATCATTCATTTGGATTGAACACCTGGTAACCGACATTCACAATATATATATTAGAATATCTCCATCATTCCGGGATCCTCCTTCAGACATGATATAAATTTCGAAATACTAAAGCATCCGGTACTTTGGATGGGGCTTGTTGGACCCGATAGATCTATCTTTAGAGTTCGCGTCAATTAGGGTGTCTGTTCCTTAATTCTTAGATTACCAGACTTAATAAAAAGGGACATATTCGATTTCGATCATTCAACCATATAATGTAATTTTCATTACTTGTGTCTATTTCGTAAAACAGTTATAAAAGTTGCGCATGTATTCTCAGCCCAAAAATATAAAGGGTAAAAAGGTAAATGAAACTCACCTAATGCATTTTGTAGTAAAAATACATATGACGATATTGAATAATGCAGGGGTTGGCCTTGGATTCACGAACCTATATCATTTGTATATTTATTAATATTCATGGTTGTAATTAAACACATATATATAATAATGTATTAGTTATATCATTTTAATGTTAATAATATATATATATATATATATATATATATATATATATATATATATATATATATATATATATATATATATATATATATATATATATATATATATATATATATATATATATATATATGTTTTATATGTTCATTTTGTATATAAAAATATTGAATTTTGTTATGTTATATGTATTAAATGTATATATCGTTTGTTTGTTAAAACTAGTATTTATAATAATACTAAAATGATATTTGTAATAATAGAATGATAATATTGACAATACTTAATATCAATAAAAATAATAATGTTAGTAATAATAACAATAATTATAATACTAGTGATAATTAATGTACTTAGTATTAATAATAATAATTAATAACCAATCAAAATAATAACAACAACAATACTAGTAATAATAGTAATAATAATAATAATAATAATAATAATAATAATAATAATAATAATAATAATAATAATAATAATAATGGAAGATAGACTACCTCAAAGTGTCTTTTTAAAAACAAATTGCACAGGTACAGAATCGAACTAGTGACCATTAGCTCAGCCACTCTAACACTAAGCCATTCCTCCAATTTATAATTTCTGTTTAATAAACCTACCTAAATATTTATATATATTTTGCTTTCTGTTTCTTCTTTATCTTCACCACTTCGATCAGAAAACAAACCAAGATAACCTCAAATATTTCTTTCAAATTCTAAGACTCCCAATCCACACAGTAAGAATATGATTTAGTTTAAATTAGTTTATATAACAACAAAAAAAAATATATAAATGACAAACCTGTCGTGTTCTTGGGTTTTATAAAATTTAATGTTTGATTTTAAATTCAAGAAGTTTTCACATTATATTTATAACATGAAATAGTTTGTAAATCATCCATAAAAACTTCTGGAATCATTAATTTAACTCAGATTGAAACAGAAAACACGAATTTTGCTAAAGAACAACACTTTGACTTTTGAAATTAGAAGTTTGACTTTGAAAATTTGAATTCAAGACACGAAATTGGAACTTGGAAACTTGCAGATAGATTAAACAGAAGATTCCTAACAAAACCTCATTTTTAGTTTTTGAAAAATAATTCGAATTTGAGCTTTTGATTTTAATGAATATGAACAGGGGGCGACTGGTTCAGCAATCCTCTTCTATTTACAATTATTTCGATACAAGCAGTTCTCAATTGATAATTGATATAGATATTGAGGGAAATTGATTGTGTTACTCAAAAGCCAACGAATAATTCATTATATATATGAAGCATTAGTCGACCGAGAATTAGATCAGGGATAAATAAAAAAAATAAAAAAAACAAAAAACAAAACAGTTTAATATTCTACTTGATTGGTACGAAAGATCTCGCTGGTTATCAAATTATGGGATAGATACAAAATAAGATAAAGTTTGATAGGGATGGGTAACAATTTTTTTCCTTGTTATACACTGTAATGGATTCCAACTTTTGTAATCGGTTAAAAGGCAGGAAGACAAATTTGGCTACAGTTTTTGATTGCTACATAAACAAATTCAATCTCAAAGTAGCTCAGATGTGGATGTTAACAAAATTACAGCTATATTTATTTTATTTATGTATATATATCCGTAGATATATATATAATCTGTATCTGTATATATACTGGTATATTATATCTGTATATCTGTTTATTTGTATATTTGTTTATATATTATATCTGTATTTTATGTTTTAATGAAACTAAGTATTATTAATAATACAACCTTAATATCTATACTAATCTTAATAACAATAATTAAACTTAGTAATAAAAATAATAATAGAGATAATAATAATATTAATATTATTAATGATAATAATAACATTAATAATATTACTAATACAACACAAATGTTATATATTTTATTTTTGAAGTAATAATGATACTAGTACGAATATTGATATTAGTATTATCAATAATAATAATGATAAACTTAAGGGTATAATATTAATATATCAATTATATTCAAACTTGTAATCTAATATATTATTATTTATGATTGATGTAATATTACATTATGTTTTGACTTTTACTGAATTGATATTATTTATACATATTATGTATATATTATAGCAATATATATATATATATATATATATATATATATATATATATATATATATATATATATATATATATATATATATATATATATATATATATATTAATAGTAACTTAGTTATTCTAATTGTTATTTTTACATTTTAAGTTTTAATTAATTAAAGTATACTTTACCAATTCAAGTATTATATGTCCTTATATTTATTTTTATTTTTATATCCACATACGTATTTACATATTTATTTCCAAATAGTTGTTCGTGAATCGTCGGAAATAGTCACGGGTTAATTGCTTTCAGGAATTAGTTCAAACTTTCAAGACTCAACATTTTAGACTTTGTTTAACGTGTCGAATTCATGTAAAGATTAAATTTAAATTTGGTCGAAAATTTCCGGGTCGTCACAGTACCTACCCGTTAAAAAAATTTCTTCCCGAAATTTGATTGGAATGGTCATTGTTAATAATAAATATGTTTTTATGACGAATATGAGTTGATAATTAGAGTTTTATCATTGTAGATAAAATGATTCGATTATGTGAAGCGTACGAGTGATGTTGTCACAAAAGAATGAAATGAGGAAATGAAGTCTTGTCATATCTTTTGACGTAGACATGATCGATTTCCGGAATTTAAGGAATTTATAGAAAATCTTTGAAATGTAAAAGATTTGATTCTTCGGCGAATAAGGAAATTACGATCTCTATAATTAATGCGAAAATCCGCCTTGATTTCTTGGTATGGTATTTTCACTATAAATGAACTTCTTTTGTTCCATTACTTTCACCATTCCTATACTTTCTTCCTCTATTTCTACTTCCAAAATATTGTGAAAATGCTCCATCCAGTTCTGATTCTTGATATTTTCCTAACTATCGTATCTGTCATTCTTGTTTTCCATTTACCGCCGGAGGAATCTATTCATTTCTACTATTACCTTGGGGTTATTGTGTTTATCGTACTCCCGTGTATTTATATTGCTGTACGCATTGATATACATGGTTTTTAATTTTTGTGTTTATGATCGGATTTTTATTTCTTGTTATGTTTCGGAGCTCCATGCTCTTGTTTTCTCTTCCCGACTTTAAGTCAAGCGAATAATGGTCCAGAACTCATAGCTATAGAGCTTCAAATGATTATAACGTTCTAAGCACGAAGGAATGTATTCTCACGATTTGATTGATTGAATTACCAGAGTCACTGAGAATGGAACTATCAAGAATATAGTTTCTTGATATGTTCAGAGGTGAAGTAGAATGAATGAGTCGTGTAACATGGCACATGATGACTTTATAATCTGTGAATCATCGCATTTCATTAGAAACTCAGCATGACTTACTGTAATATAATCACGTTGATCAAGTGTCATTATATTATACTAACTCATGCATCAGTTCCCAACATTACTTCAATAACATTCATTTTTAAGCTCGAAAGTTTACAGGATATAGAAACTAACAGTTTCTATATGATGTAACACTGATAGCATGATGAGATTAATGATTTCAGATAAGAACAGTTATGAAAATATCTTCAGAAATATGGAGGATATTCATAATGGAAAATACGATGATATCTTAGAATTTCTAATATCGATGGATAATAGAAACTATTGTCCGCAAGGGTTTAGAGTCAGGAGTAAGATATTCACTAAAGACTTTAGCAGATATTGAATCATTTGGATTCTTTGAAGTCAAACTTATTCTTTGTGATTTGTCCACGGCTTTCTTCATAGTTTCGTATAATCTGCTTTTCGGTACTAAATTTTCTATTGAATGTTCCCAATATAATGATACACAGGATGCACGAAGAGGTATATAATTTCGGACGAGAATATTTATGAAAATATCCTCAGAAATATCGAAGATATTTGTGATGATATTTTGGGAATTTCTAAGTTCGATGGGTGATGGATAAATATTTTTCGCAAGATTTTAACATGACTTCGGAGCAAGATATTCTCTAAAGATTTCAACGAATCCAGAATTACCTGAATTTTTTTTTTTTTTTTTTGGATATAGGATTTGGTCCTTGTATTTGTCCTTGGTCTCCTTCGTGGTTAGTTCAATCTGTTTTCCAGCTTCAACTTTTCTGAGCTTTTCCAACATACTATTCTTTATCATTAAACGTTCGACGATTAAGGTCGTTTACGGTTGTCTACAGTTTCTGCTGCTTCATTCAACTTTTTCAATATTCAGAGTATTGATTTGTAGATTGAGTGCTGTTCAGGATTTTATAATGAAAGACCATTATTCTAAGAGATTAATGTTATACCTATAACTGTTTATGTAGATATGCTGTGAGTTTTCAAAGTACTAATTGCTGATTCCCGGTAATGGGTATGGCAGCTCTCGTCACAAGATGCGGATGAGTGTATGATAGGATTTCAATGAATAAATATAATGATTTTTCGAAGAGATTTAAACCAAGAAGCAACGAGGTTGCTGGTATGTTTGCTGGTAATATGGTGGAATATAAAAGAATTCTCCGGTATCAGAAGGGTAATCGTATATATCAGGATTTATAGTAAGGCTACTTCGAATAAAAAGTCGAAGTTGACCTGCTGGAGCTGTGACAAAATTGGCTACTTTAAAAAGGGATCGCAAAGTTATTTTTGCTAATAAATGCCAAAGGATCTGACGCGGCTATGTGTTAAACTTTTACTCAATTGTCGAGAGTTTCTTAGGTGCATAACTATAGGCATAAATCTTTCCTTCCGTAGATAAAGTGCGGTTGATTCATCCTATCGATTGAAGTGTTTTCAAGAATCATGAAAGGTTTGAACGCAGATTGTAATCGTCAAGATACAAATGAGGTTTAGGATGAAATCAAGTGGCAACTGGAAGATTTGTTTAGTTTCATATGTTATAATCAATATTTTAATTTATTTTAATTGTCCAATGTTGGTAGTCCTCGATTGATAGTCCACAGTTAGCAATTCAACAATTCGTATATAATTTAATATATAATTTTCGAATTAATTAATACGTGTCGTGACCCGTATAAGTCTCAGACTCGATCACAACTCAAACTATACATATTATTTGAGAATCAACCGCAACCCTGTATAGAGAACTCGATCATTACTGCATATAGAGTGTCTATGGTGATTCCAAATAATATATATAGATGCGTCAATATGATATGTCAAAACCTTGTATACGTGTCCTGATATTTAAAGTGCGTAAAATAAATAACAGAAATTAAATGACGATAAATAAAGTTGCGAGAATTTAAGTTGCGATAAATAAATTGAAATAAATAAAATGTATTACGGAATTAGTTAGTTAGCTAGGAACAATTAGCTAGGAACAGTTAGCGTGGATTCTTAACAAAATTTCTCATAGTTAATTTGTTTGTTTCTAACAAATTTTATTTTGTCAAATGTTTTCTTCATTATGCCACTTGTTGGATCCTGATAGGTCAAAATCTAAATATGAAATTGAATGAAAATGGTTATTCTGTAGTGAACAGATTCGTATATCGGTAGATGTAAGTAGAATAGTAAATGACTGTTGAATCAGATTCGAAGAATGTACAATGTAACTTATTAATGTGAAATCTAAATATTCCTCGGGTATTACCTACCCGTTAAAATATTTTCACCATTAACAGTTAGTACGAAAGAATTTTTAATTACAATCCTTATGAAAATATACTTACATATATACTTTCTTCAGAGGTAATCATAGATTCAATGAATTAATATAATATTAATCTCATTTGATTTACCGTTATAACTAGAATACATAATCTCTAAAACATTAGAGATTACATAATCGCTATGTCGAACGAAAATAAAATAGATAGAATGATACGTAGAACGATGATTATACTCGAGGTACAGAATGAGATGTCGAAGCTGGTGATGCGGATGTTGTTGTTGGTGGTACTAGTGCTGTTGGTGCTAAGGTTGGTGATGTGACTGGTGTTGGTGATACTGCTGGTGCTTGCAAACTGTGTACCGTGCTCTCTAAAGTTAACACTCGAGCTCGGAGTTCTTTAACTTCTTCTACTAACCCTGGTTGGTTATCAATGTGAGGTAGAGATTGGATATCTTCTCTGCTTCCGTTAATGGTAGTCTCAAGACGAAAAATTCTGGCAAAAAGGGTATAAACGGTGTTGCGAACAGGTTCGCCGGTGAGCGGGTCGAGTACTCCAAGGTTAGGTGGTAGATTTGATTCATGATATGGAGTACCTTCTTCCCTTCTCCATAGGGTGAGTATGTCGCGAACCCACCCCCATTTTCTCCAGTAATCACGATAGTTGATTGATTGATGTGCTCCTGTCACGCTGTCTTCGAAGTTAGAGGAACTTGGTCGATTCGTAGAGGCCATCTTACACGATCTCAGGAAAGATTTTTGATATGAAGAGTTTAGTGACAGTAATTGATAGTTGGATGGTATTCTCAATGCATAATTTACATAGATATATATAGTACCAGGATCCCTTAAATTAAGGAGAAATTTACGAGAGATATCAGGCAAGGTCTACAGTAACAGATACGCCAACAGATATGTCAGATACGCTAAGATATGAATTGTCAGATACGCTAAGATATGAATTGTCAGATACGCTAAGATATGAATTGTCAGATACGCTAAGATATGAATTGTCTATACACTATTCATGTAGTCAATGCAGTAAAACGTGTCTAGACTAAGAATAATGAGTAGGTAATTTCCTAAGGATGTTAAGCAGGTGATTTCTGACAAAAATGATAAGCAAAACTTTTTGACATGCAGACGCGGTCGAAGTCCAGACTTACTAATGCATCCTAATGACTTATCAGTTAGACACACTAATGCAAGACCTGTTTCGCTACGACCACCGCTCTGATACCAACTGTAAAGACCCATCCTAATCCATCCGGACGAAGTCCATATCGATTATAAATGATTCACAACAGTTGATTACATCGCGAGGTACTTGACCTCTATATGATACATTTTACAAACATTGCATTCGTTTTTGAAAAGACAAACTTTCATTTCATCGAAAGTTGACAGGCTTGCATACCATTTCATAATATATCCAACTATAATGGACTTGATAATAATCTTGATGAACTCGACGACTCGAATGCAACATCTTTTGAAATATGCCATGAATGACTCCAAGTAATATCTATAAAATGAGCAAATACACAGCGGAAGATTTCTTTCGTACCTGAGTATAAACATGCTTTAAAGTGTCAACCAAAAGGTTGGTGAGTTCATTAGTTTAACATAAATAATCATTCCATAATTTTAATAGACCACAAGATTTCATATTTCCATTTCTCATAAACATACCTCCCATGCATAGAGACAAAAATATCATTCATTTGGATTGAACACCTGGTAACCGACATTCACAATATATATATTAGAATATCCCCATCATTCCGGGATCCTCCTTCGGACATGATATAAATTTTGAAATACTAAAGCATCCGGTACTTTGGATGGGGCTTGTTGGGCCCGATAGATCTATCTTTAGAGTTCGCATCAATTAGGGTGTCTGTTCCCTAATTCTTAGATTACCAGACTTAATAAAAAGGGGCATATTCGATTTCGATCATTCAACCATATAATGTAATTTTTATTACTTGTGTCTATTTCGTAAAACAGTTATAAAAGTTGCGCATGTATTCTCAGCCCAAAAATATTAAGGGTAAAAAGGTAAATGAAACTCACCTAATGCATTTTGTAGTAAAAATACATATGACGATATTGAATAATGCAGGGTTGACCTTGGATTCACGAACCTATATCATTTGTATATTTATTAATATTCATGGTTGTAATTAAACACATATATATAATAATGTATTAGTTATATCATTTTAATGTTAATAATATATATATATATGTTTTATATGTTCATTTTGTATATAAAAATATTGAATTTTGTTATGTTATATGTATTAAATGTATATATCGTTTGTTAGTTAAAACTAGTATTTATATTTATAATAATACTAAAATGATATTTGTAATAATAGAATGATAATATTGACAATACTTAATATCAATAAAAATAATAATGTTAGTAATAATAACAATAATTATAATACTAGTGATAATTAATGTACTTAGTAGTAATAATAATAATTAATAACCAATCAAAATAATAACAACAACAATACTAGTAATAATAGTAATAAAAATAATAATAATAATAATAATAATAATAATAATAATAATAATAATAATAATAATAATAATAATAATAATAATGGAAGATAGACTACCTCAAAGTGTCTTTTTAAAAACAAATTGCACAGGTACAGAATCGAACTAGTGACCATTAGCTCAGCCACTCTAACACTCAACCATTCCTCCAATTTATAATTTCTGTTTAATAAACCTACCTAAATATTTATATATATTTTGCTTTCTGTTTCTTCTTTATCTTCACCACTTCGATCAGAAAACAAACCAAGATAACCTCAAATATTTCTTTCAAATTCTAAGACTCCCAATCCACACAGTACGAATATGATTTAGTTTAAATTAGTTTATATAACAACAAAAAAAAATATATAAATGACAAACCTGTCGTGTTCTTGGGTTTTATAAAATTCAATGTTTGATTTTAAATTCAAGAAGTTTTCACATTATATTTATAACATGAAATAGTTTGTAAATCATCCATAAAAACTTCTGGAATCATTAATTTAACTCAGATTGAAACAGAAAACACGAATTTTGCTAAAGAACAACACTTTGACTTTTGAAATTAGAAGTTTGACTTTGAAAATTTGAATTCAAGACACGAAATTGGAACTTGGAAACTTGCAGATAGATTAAACAGAAGATTCCTAACAAAACCTCATTTTTAGTTTTTGAAAAATAATTCGAATTTGAGCTTTTGATTTTAATGAATATGAACAGGGGGCGACTGGTTCAGCAATCCTCTTCTATTTACAATTATTTCGATACAAGCAGTTCTCAATTGATAATTGATATAGATATTGAGGGAAATTGATTGTGTTACTCAAAAGCCAACGAATAATTCATTATATATATGAAGCATTAGTCGACCGAGAATTAGATCAGGGATAAATAAAAAAAATAAAAAAAACAAAAAATAAAATAGTTTAATATTCTACTTGATTGGTACGAAAGATCTCGCTGGTTATCAAATTATGGGACAGATACAAAATAAGATAAAGTTTGATAGGGATGGGTAACAATTTTTTTCCTTGTTATACACTGTAATGGATTCCAACTTTTGTAATCGGTTAAAAGGCAGGAAGACAAATTTGGCTACAGTTTTTGATTGCTACATAAACAAATTCAATCTCAAAGTAGCTCAGATGTGGATGTTAACAAAATTACAGCTATATTTATTTTATTTATGTATATATATCCGTAGATATATATATAATCTGTATCTGTATATATACTGGTATATTATATCTGTATATCTGTTTATTTGTATATTTGTTTATATATTATATCTGTATTTTATGTTTTAATGAAACTAAGTATTATTAATAATACAACCTTAATATCTATACTAATCTTAATAACAATAATCAAACTTAGTAATAAAAACAATAATAGAGATAATAATAATATTAATATTATTAATGACAATAATAACATTAATAATATTACTAATACAACACAAATGTTATATATTTTATTTTTGAAGTAATAATGATACTAGTACGAATATTGATATTAGTATTATCAATAATAATAATGATAAACTTAAGGGTATAATATTAATATATCAATTATATTCAAACTTGTAATCTAATATATTATTATTTATGATTGATGTAATATTACATTATGTTTTGACTTTTACTGAATTGATATTATTTATACATTTTATGTATATATTATAGCAATATATATATATATATATATATATATATATATATATACATATACATATATATATATATATATATATATATATATATATATATATATATATATATATATATATATATATATATATATATATTAATAGTAACTTAGTTATTCTAATTGTTATTTTTACATTTTAAGTTTTAATTAATTAAAGTATACTTTACCAATTCAAGTATTATATGTCCTTATTTTTATTTTTATTTTTATATCCACATACATATTTACATATTTATTTCCAAATAGTTGTTCGTGAATCATCGGAAATAGTCACGGGTTAATTGCTTTCAGGAATTAGTTCAAACTTTCAAGACTCAACATTTTAGACTTTGTTTAACGTGTCGAATTCATATAAAGATTAAATTTGAATTTGGTCAAAAATTTCCGGGTCGTCACATAGCGCAAGGGTTTAGGTTGTTACGGGTTAGCGGGACGTCGTGGGTTCAAACCCGGACTTGGGCATTTTTTTAGGGCTACTCCTTTGAGGTAGTTATTACTAATACTCTTATTATTATTATTATTTTATTATTATTCTTATTATTCTTATTATTATTATTATTATTATTATTATTATTATTATTATTATTATTATTATTATTATTATTATTATTATTATTATTCGAAAAATTATCACTTTTAGTAACATTATTACTAAATTTATCATTTTTATCATTATTAATATTATTATTGTTAGCATTATTGTAGTATTACTATAATTATTATTTTAAAAAAGAAATAATATTTTTATAAAAATATAGTTAAAACATATAACCTAACTATATTGATATTTTATATTAAATATTTATAAAATAAGTATAGTTAATTAATTAATGAGAGATATAATTCATTAAAATAACAAATATATCATTAATAATAATAGTATATAAATTTGTTCGATTACAATGCGTTAATATATATAATTGATATAGGTTCGTGAATCCGAGGCCAACCATGCATTGTTCAATATCGGCATATGTATTTTTACTACAAAATACAGTATAGTGAGTTTAATTTGCTCCCCTTTTAAATGCTTTTGCAATATATATTTTTGGGACTGAGAATACATGCGCTGCTTTTATAACTGTTTTACGAAATAGACACAAGTACTTAAAACTACATTGTATGGTTGGATTATTAAACCGAATATCGTCCCTTCAAGTCTGGTAACATAAGAATTAGGGAAATGGCCCCTAATTGACGCGAATCCTAAAGATAGATCTATGGGCCTAACAAACCCCATTCTGGAATTTGGAATGCTTTAGTACTTCGATTTAAATGGTGATTGCGATTGCCAATATTATGGCATACTTGCGAGTATGTGGGGGATATTCTATATGCATTATGTTAATGTCGGTTACCAGGTGTTCATCATACGAATGGATATTATACACTTGCGAGTGTAATGATATTTATGAAAAATGAGAATCTTGTGGTCTATTAAAATAATGGAAATGATTGTTTATGATAAACTAATGAACTCACCAATCTTTTAGTTGACACTTTAAAGCATGTTTATTCTCAGGATTGAAAGAAATCTTCCGCTGTGCATTTGCTCATTTTAGAGATATTACTTGGAGTCATTCATGACATATTTCAAAAGACGTTGCATTCGAGTTGTTGAGTTCATCAAGATTATTATTAAATGAATTATAGTTGGATATATTATGAAATGGTATGCATGCCGTCAACTTTCGATGTAATGAAAGTTGTCTTTTAAAAACGAATGCAATGTTTGTAAAATGTATCATATAGAGGTCAAGCACCTCGCGATGAAATCAACTATTGTGAATCGTTTATAATGTATATGAACGGGTCCTTTCATTCCAGAAAGTGGAACCCCATTCCAGAAAGTGGAACTATGTTCCAGAAAGTGTAACTAGGTTCCTGAAACTTTTGACTAGAAATCCCATTTTTATGTTGGTTGAGAATCCAATTATAATATTCAAAAGTTAGTCACTTTGTTTTGATGATGACACAAAAGAGATAAGTGCTTAATAATATGTAAGACGACATGAGTTCATAAGCCGACACTATCTCTAGCAAAAGACCAATACATAAATAATTAACTTGGTAAAATTGCTATGCGGATGCACCACGGTCGACCGTGGGTCTGACCGTGGATGCCCTGTACCAACGGCTGCAATCCTTGTCAAATTTATGATGTGCGGTCAAGTACACGGTCGACCGCAGTCCGATCGCAGTTTTCTCTGTTACCAAAATCATCCACTTTAAGTTAGACCACTTTGAGGCATTTATAATTTACAAAACCTTTTTAAACATACTTATAATAGTTGCCCTTTTTGATCTCAAAAGAGTTTCGAACCAAAAGATGTTAATCTTGATTAATCACACATAATGACACCTTAATGTCAATTTAACTTGAAACAAGATTAAACACACAAGTGTTATACCTTTTTATCCTATTAAATAATGTCATTTAAACATACTAATAATGGTCATTAAAGTCCCAATTAAAGAGGTGCTCTCCCATTAGTTTTAAGTACCATTGTATGTATGTAAATGTAATTTGTTCAAGCTAGTCAAGGTTGTAACAAGGATCAGTAAGTTCCAACTAGATTCAAACTAGTTCAATTAAGATGTAACAAGGTTCTAAAGAGCTAGATACTTCCATCAAAGAGAAGACAAATGGTTAAAGTCTTGGGATATGAAGTTTGGAGTATTATGGTTTGTCACAAGCTTAGATGTTGACACAGGCATATAAGTCTTACAAAGAATTTGGAAGGTTGCTACTTGTCAAGTACTTACTTGAATATCACATGCATGCTTACAAGAAGTATTTTGGAAGATTGCTATTTGGCAAGCATCATATGCATGCTTCCAAGATCAAATGTTGACACATGCATTGAAGGGTTATAATCAATGAATACTTCCAAGTCAAAGAGAATCTTTATGTAAGTAACATTATGAAGAAACAAGACAAAAAAGATGAAAAAGAAAACTCATCAACGGATATGTGTGCCCACTACTTTGCATTTCTATTGCCTATTTAAACAAGGCTTGAAGACAACTGAAGACCACCTCTTTCCAACATACTTTCAAAGTCATATCAACTTATCTCCCAAGCCTCAAGCACAAATCTATGGAGAGGTTATAAGAGAGAAAGAGAGATTCTACTTACATTAAGTAGAATTATAATGTAAACTTTATGCTTAACATTTGTATCTTTAAGTTTACATTGTGAGATACTTCCTTGGAGGGGTTAAGGAAGTTAAATGGTTCTTGCCATAGGAAACATCTATCTTACTTAATGATTCAACTTTCTTAAAGGGATCTAGGAAGTTGATTAATTTCATTGGGAATTAATACTTGTCTAATGTAATGACAAGTTTGATCTAAGTAAGATTAGTGTGACCTATTGAAGAACTATGGGTGATTGTAAGCTTAGCTATAAGTTTACTTGTGAGCTATCTTCTTAAAGGGATCTAGAAGGTAGTTGTGATTTCACTAGGTTAGAGCATTAGGATCTTGTGGTAAGAGCTTTTGGTGATTGTGAATTCTTCAAAGGGACATAAGGGTTCATAAGTAGCGGCTTATCGAGGAGCTAGTGTTGTATCCGGACACTCCACCGGGTTTGGGGTATCATAGTGAAGAAAACTCTCAATTCGTAGAATTGGGGAGTGGATTAAGGTGGATTAGTTAACATCCACCCGAACCACTATAAATCCTTGTGTTTGTACATTTTACTTCATTTCATATATAGTCTAACAAACACAAGCATACTATTTTGTTAAAACTAGTTTCGTGGACTTGAAAACAACATCATTGTTGAACACAACATCCACGGTCGCATCTACGATCGACCGTAGGATATCCTAAACTGAAAAAGTTTTAACAAATCGATTTTTGGAACTATTCACCCCCCTTCTAGTTCCTACAATTGGTATCGGAGCGGTTGCTCGAACCTTTGCTCTAAAAACGTTTTTGCTTATGTCAAAAATTATTTTGTGCAAAAACCCGAGTTAAAAGGTCTTGGAACTAAACTCTTCATACTTTGAGGGAATCTTGATCCATGGAACTTTATTGAAATGGGGAGTTTGTGTATATAAAGTTCTCAACACGACAAGGGTCAAGTATGGGTTTGAAAAATTGAAGATGGGTCTCAAGAAGAACCTCAAAGGAAAAGTGTCATGCCAACTCAAGCTACATCAAATACAAATGGAACATAGAATGATGGTGAGTATGATGAAACTTACCTTCTATGACAACACGATAGCGAGAGTCAAGAAAGGAACACGAATGATGAAACTTACATCCATTACATTGAGGAAAAATACCACCATTCACATGGTGAGGTAAGCTTGTTTGCGTTTAGTTAGAATCCATAAATTAATAGGTGAACAAATATTGTGTACTCTAAATGTTGTGATAATTAACAAAACATTGATTAAAATGAAAAACTTGAACAAAGAAATATTCTTTGAATAAACAAGTTATTTTTAAAAAAAAATAAAAAAAATAAAAATAAAAAAATAATTCCACTATGGGATCTCAACCATCCCACTATGGGATCATGTTCTGTTCAAATTTTTGTAAAATCACACCCGATTCTATTTAAGTATGTAAAGAAAAATGTGGGGTTGGGACAAAATCACAACTATAAGTACACAATAGAAGCACCTTGAAACTTGCCATGAAACTTAGGTCAATGCAACGTATGGGATAATTGAAATTACGTATGCCTTGAATTCTTGCATGAGTTATTGCTTAATGTGTGCTTGATTAGTTGATCTTACATGCTAGAATACTTAGGTTGTCACACAACTTAGAACCTTAAGTGATAGATATAATATCTAAGATTAGACTCTAAGCATCTAAATAAATGTTCTCGAACAAAAAGTTACTTAGGGGTAATTATAACTTGAAACCAAAAAAAAAATACTAGCTTGTGACTATTTTGAAAAAGAAAAATAATTGCCTTTCTTCAAAAATGATAAAAAGTGGTGATATAGTAAAAGTGATTTTTAAAGTCAAAGATTCCAAATGATAAACCAATACTTGGCTATAAAAGACACCTCGAGTAAACCTATCACATGCTTTTCGAAAACACACTCAAAATAGTGCCAAATTAGTCGGCGGTCGAGCCTACGGTCGACCGTGGATCGACCGCATAGGCTCTGATCAAAATGTGCTTTTGCAATTTTAAGATCGGCCATGATTTGATACTTTTAGATGTTGATTCTTTGTAAATTGGTTATAACATTAGTTTTACATTGTTTTTTGGAAAGATCTAAATATTTGCTAAATGTAAAGCTATTTATTGTCATCAAATGACACTTGTTTATATAAATGATAGTGATTCCCAAACAACTATAAGTGTACACGATAAATTATTCTCACTCAAGACATGAACTTGGTCTATCAAATCTTATAATATAAACATGTCTAAAAGGATAAACTCTAGTGTTTGAGAAAGGTACTAAAATGGGTTAGGGCAAGAATATTTAATGCTAACAACCCCGGACCCAACAAACATTGGGTACCACGTTTTGTTTTTCTAATAAGTTGTAGGTTTGTTAACAAGTGTGGTGGAAGACGGTGTAATCAAAAGTACTCAAAACACATGTCCATGATAAATATGTCACCTTGAGCACAAAGAACATAATAACGTAATGGACATATTTGAAGTACCAATATCTGTAGAGGTAACATCTCTTGCAAGTAAATGTGCTACTTGAGTTTTAGCTTGTTATGTGCATATATCTTAACATGCTATTTAGGTCACAACTTATTTGAAAATAGAAACATGCTATTTAGGTCACAACTTATTTGAAAATAGAAACATGTTATACATACAATTAGGTAGAATGTCTTATATGCTTGCAAGTGAAATTGGTGAAAAGATAAGAACATGCCAATATGTGCGTTGCATCGATACATGTTTTTTAGATGGCACATAAGATTAGATCCCACAACCATGAAACTAATCATTAGAGATCTACCTAAAAGTAATATATGATGATCACTAAGTGAGCTAAAGTGTTAAAAAGATCATTCTCATTAGTTTGCTTCAACAAAGTAAATATTTGATAAACAATGATAGCAAAGAGAATCATGTTAAACAAATCTTAGGAGACATCAATATGAGTCAAATTAGATTTGAAGTGTGTAGTCTAAGTTCTTCATTTTCTAGGTATATTATAGATTTTCAAAGTTCAACCTTGTATTCTTAGCAAAGGGCTTATATATGATTTCCATCATCTATGCTTAAGGAGATATATTCGTGATGATAAGACTCATTCTATGCTCATACCTAAAGTACAAAAAGAAAATGATAGAATTCTTGTCTAAATTACTAGAGTAGTAGTCATTAATAAAAATTGTTAGTTAAACACATAAGCGTTTGTTGAGTTGTTAAAATGTCTAAAACACACTTAGACATATTAGGACAGATGATTCTAAATCTTTGAGGTTAGAAAGCTTTAAGAATAATTCATGCTCTTAATTTCTAAACTAGAATTAGGTTTGCGTCAAACTAACATCTAGAACAAACAAGTAAAATGAAAAGTTTCACTATCCTTTTAGATAAGTGCTAAGGCATTAGACACACTTATGGAAATCAATGCTAGATTATCATTCAAAGGTGTATGTGTACGTCTCTAGGATAGTCTTTAGAAAGCAAAACCTAACTAGGTCTAAATAGACGTCCGAGTAGCCTTAAGGAATAATAGAATATACATGAAAAGGCTATAAACTTAGGACATACTTGCTTGATCATGTGGAAATACATTATTTGCTAAGGAGCATAAGAATAAAATGTTAATAGATGTTCATGACTTGGTTATTGATCCAATTAACCATTTTCCTTGTGAAAAGCTCTTTAAACTCACTGATGATAAGTTTGAAACATACTTGATAGAGAAACTTAAATGCTTTATGATATGCTTTACACTCTAGGCTTAACTCTAGACTACCGCTCATTATACACTAGGTGTAAACTGCATAATCTTTATCTCTTATATGTGACATATATGTGTTCATTGCTTGTATAAGTATGTATGCAACATCTACATGCCATATTTGTATGCTTATGTGTTGGTATATGTGCAAATCTACTTGTGGTACTCGCATGCTCATATGATCTTCATGCTTGACAACTTGAGTTATCTCTTTCGAACTAATGTTGGTTAAAATCACCTTGTTAGTTGTTATACTACACACTTTAGGCTCATTAACTTGCTAATTAAACTTTATTTGTGAGGGCATTATGCATAATATTTGCTACATCCAACATGCTATATATTTTTCATCATGCTTATGTACGTACATGCTTATGATTTATTAACATGTTCAAAAATTATGCTTGGATATGTTTGTGCTCATGATCTAATAGAACACTTCAAATTGTTAACTAAAATACATGGACAATGTTAACCGATTAACATTAATAACATATGTTGACGTGATGATAATTATCTTAGATCATAATTGTTGAGTGCCGGATAAGCAATTGGATATTAGCTTGTTTGCCATGAACTCTGTGATTGCTTGTTATGTTATATCATTTAAGTGCACTCTGGGGCTATATTTAAAAAGATAACTAAATAAGTAGTGATTTAACATATATCGTATTTTGATATGAATTGCGAGTTAAATGCCTTCCCAGTCTAGTTATTTAGGTTATGAATATGCTCATCAAAATTCATGCTATGAAACATGCCTCTATTTGATTATCTTGATTAATTGCTTGCTATGCATGATTGCTTGTTTTGATATGATATATGTCTACTATAATTATTCTTGAGTTCTATGTATGCATATATTTCTAACAATGCTTGTGAGAATTCAAACGTCTATTATGCTCATCACTCAAGCAAAGGAAAGTCCAAATATGTCACACTTTCAAGCCATTAAAAGGATCTTTAGAGAAATCAAAAGAGTTCTATGCATCATGAACATCATGTGCCTTGCAGATGATGGATAGCTACTATTTAAAAGAGTGGTGTATGTGCATTAGTTGGTTTATGCATAACCTCTTGGCTCTCAAAGGAACAAGCACCTGTAGCTATCTCTCTACAACCAAAGTCGAGTATATAGCAATTGAAATTTCATATGCTCAAGGCTTATGGATGAAACAAACTTTCCTCGATTAAGGTACCACTTCTTCTGAAACTCATATATGTGTGCATCATCTTGCTAAAACTGGACTAGTCAACCTAATAAGTGATTATTTGAACACCAATTTAGCTTTGATCATTACATGATAAGTGAAATATTAACATGCTCTATATGTTTAGGTTATACGTATGTTCATCACTAAGTATATAAAGAGATATGCTCTTAGTTGAATACCTGAAACTTAGTGAATGATTTCTCAATGATAACTTATCATATGGATAACGTTTCACCTTTTCATATCGACCTTATTAATCACTATTAATTGACATGCTTCGACTAGTGTGCTCATAATGTTGAATAGATGTGCCTCATGCATGTTTTAAGCTTATATAGAAAATTAGATCGGTATGCATAATTACGTATATTAGCTTTAGCATGCTACTTGTGCTCTTACAATATGTATTCAACATTCTATGCTTATGATACGTGCAATATATATGCCATGATTGTGTCTTTACATGCTTGTTGAAACTACTATGATAGTATCTATAGTGTTGCATGATATGATTACATGTGCTACTCTTACTTGTTTGCCATGCTATGTTATGCTTGTATTTTATCATGCTTGTTTGAACGTACTCTCTTTCATACATGCTCTAGAATCTAAGCTTATAAATATGATTGTTATGCATGATTATTTGCTTGAAAATTGATCTCATGTATATTAGCTTTTGCATGCTACTCTCACTTATGTCTCCACATTGTGCTATGTGCAATATGTATACCATGTTATGCTATATGGTTCTACATGCTTGCTTAAACTTACTTGTTTCTATACATGCATGAAATTGGTAGAACTAGTAGAGTAATGTTGGTACTTTATGGTAGTGTTGCATGATATAATAAGTCTTTTGCTCACTACATGTTTATACGCACTTTTGATCTTACATGCTCTCTAATGATCACATATATTGGTCAAAGTGCTCGCTACACTATCTTAGTTATGTATGACGCAAAATAATTCTTATGCTTTCTATATATTATTATGCGTGTGCACTAACCTTTGATTGAAGGTTTATCTAGCTCGTTGAGTTCATATCATTCCTTACTTGGTCTTATAAATGTGTACGGTTCAAGGGGGAGCCATACTATCTTCAACCATGTATGATTCAAGGGGAAGCATTACTCTAGGGCGCGCTTAGTTCCAGGGAGAGCTAACCTTTTTGCTTCGACAAAAGGGGGAGAAAGTGTATGGTAAGTGATGTTAACACTTACTCCACCTTACATAAGTAAACACTTACTCATATGTTTGTCATCATCAAAAAGGGGGAGAATGTTAGTTGAGAATCCAATTATAATATTCAAAAGTTAATCTCTTTGTTTTGATGATGACATAAAAGAGATAAGTGCTTAATCATATGTAAGACGACATGAGTTCATAAGCCGACACTATCTCTAGCAAAAGACCAATACATAAATAATTAACTTGGTAAAATTGCTATGCGGATGCACCACGGTTGACCGTGGGTCTGACCGCGGATGCCCTGTACCAACGGCTGCAATCCTTGTCAAATTTATGATGTGCGGTCAAGTACACGGTCGACCGCAGTCCGACCGCAGTTTTCTCTGTTACCAAAATCATCCACTTTGCGTTAGACTACTTTGAGGCATCTATAATTTACAAAACTTTTTTAAACATACTTATAATAGTTGCCCTTTTTGATCTCAAAAGAGTTTTGAACCAAAAGATGTTAATCTTGATTAATCACACATAATGACACCTTAATGTCAATTTAACTTGAAACAAGATTAAACACACAAGTGTTATACCTTTTTATCCTACTAAATAATGTCATTTAAACATACTAATAATGGTCATTAAAGTCCCAATTAAAGAGGTGCTCTCCCATTAGTTTTAAGTACCATTGTATGTATGTAAATTTAATTTGTTCAAGCTAGTCAAGGTTGTAACAAGGATCAGTAAGTTCCAACTAGATCCAAACTAGTTCAATTAAGATGTAACAAGGTTCTAAAGAGCTAGATACTTCCATCAAAGAGAAGATAAATGGTTAAAGTCTTGGGATATGAAGTTTGGAGTATTATGGTTTGTCACAAGATTTGATGTTGACACAGGCATATAAGTCTTACAAAGCATTTGGAAGGTTGCTACTTGTCAAGTACTTACTGGAATAAAGGCATATAAGTCTTACAAAGCATTTGGAAGGTTGCAACTTGTCAAGTACTTACTTGAATATCACATGCATGCTTACAAGAAGTATTTTGGAAGATTGCTATTTGGCAAGCATCATATGCATGCTTCCAAGATCAAATGTTGACACATGCATTGAAGGGTTATAATCAATGAATACTTCCAAGTCAAAGAGAATCTTTATGTAAGTAACATTATGAAGAAACAAGACAAAAAAGATGAAGAAGAAAACTCATCAACGGATATGTGTGCCCACTACTTTGCATTTCTATTGCCTATTTAAACAAGGCTTGAAGACAACTGAAGACCACCTCTTTCCAACATACTTTCAAAGTCATATCAACTTATCTCCCAAGCCTCAAGCACAAATCTATGGAGAGGTTATAAGAGAGAAAGAGAGATTCTACTTACATTAAGTAGAATTATAATGTAAACTTTATGCTTAACATTTGTATCTTTAAGTTTACATTGTGAGATACTTCCTTGGAGGGGTTAAGGAAGTTAAATGGTTCTTGCGATAGGAAACATCTATCTTACTTAATGATTCAACTTCCTTAAAGGGATCTAGGAAGTTGATTAATTTCATTGGGAATTAATACTTGTCCAATGTAATGACAAGTTTGATCTAAGTAAGATTAGTGTGACCTATTGAAGAACTATGGGTGATTGTAAGCTTAGCTATAAGTTTACTTGTGAGCTATCTTCTTAAAGGGATCTAGAAGGTAGTTGTGATTTCACTAGGTTAGAGCATTAGGATCTTGTGGTAAGAGCTTTTGGTGATTGTGAATTCTTCAAAGGGACATAAGGGTTCATAAGTAGCGGCTTATCGAGGAGCTAGTGTTGTATCCGAACACTCCACCGGATTTAGGGTATCATAGTGAAGAAAACTCTCAATTCGTAGAATTAGGGAGTGGATTAAGGTGGATTAGTTAACATCCACCCGAACCACTATAAATCCTTGTGTTTGTGCATTTTACTTTATTTCATATATAGTCTAACAAACACAAGCATACTATTTTGTTAAAACTAGTTCCTTGGACTTGAAAATAACATCATTGTTGAACACAACATCCACGGTCGCATCTACGGTCGACCGTAGGATATCCTAAACCGAAAAAGTTTTAACAAATCGATTTTTGAAACTATTCACCCCCCTCTAGTTCCTACATTGTTCTATTCACCAAATCATTATTTTCTTCACATAGGAAAATAGGAACGTTGTTCTTGAATGGAATTTGATTTTTTCACCCCAAAACTTCACTTGATTCATTCCTTATGTCAAAGTATTGAATCTCATGCACAAATATGATCTTTTGGACCACTTTTGCCCCGAAACGACCAAATACCACAAACCACTCACAAACAATCACAAATCGTATCGAAATTCCACGAAAGTAGGGAGATATTGCGAAGATAACTATGTATATTTGAGCAATATCACTCTCCAAGTTCACCTAAATCTCCAAGTGCATAGTTTAGAACCTTCCACAATTTAGGAAATTTGAAATTAATGTCTAACATTTAGATCTCTAAATTAAAGATGTGTAATCATTAAAATCGAGTAGCGCTGGATCAAACAGAAGCTGGTGATGTCATTTTAAGATCTCCAAATTACCCTGATTCCGATGCGGTTTTAGATTTTCAGTTTTACATCTACGAGAAGATCTCTTTAACCTCGATTTCATTTTAGATCTACTATCGTTTTCATTTTTACATCTGTAGTCATCAAAGAAAGATACCCATTTTATGGTGTAGTTTCCTTCCCAACCAACAAACTATTCGAAAGCGAATATTTAAATGGGAAAATCATTTGAAAATGCATTGAACTTTCACCAAATTCTTATTGTATACATCCAACTATCATATCTCCTATTGTATGCATTCAATTATTTAAATTGTTCCATTGTATGTATTTAACATGTTATAACAGGTATCTTCTAGGTCACCTCAAATCCAAAATTACACATCATTTGTTTTTTCTAGAAAAAATTACATCAATGATCCTTCTTCATTACTTTTCTCACATCATCTGATTAAATCAACGATCATTAAATCAACAACCAAATAATCATTACTAACCAAAAAATATAATACCTAAAACCTAATTTAAATAACAAATCTTAGCAGATGAACTCGAAATTGAAAATCAAAATTGAAGGTTGAAATTGAAAACCGAAATTGAAGGTCGAATTTGAAAACTGAAATTGAAGGTCGAATTTGAAAACCTCATGTTTGACTATTTTTTATTCTATAATTCCATCTCAATATGTTCCTTCATCGTCCTTAAATCCTCACCATCGATATCATCTACTTCGTCCTGTATATTCAACATTTGAAGGTATAATTGTTGAATCTCCAACTTTCGAAACTCTAATTTCATTACAATTATCATGATAACGATTATTAGTATCATTATTATCTTCGATGACACCGAACTCGGCTGTTGAATCCCTACGAGCACCGCCATTAAAAGCTTTCAGCCTTCAATTTAGATTTTGATAGATTTTAGTTTTGATTTTTGGGTTCTACATGATTTATGGAAATTAGAGAACCACCATGGTAACAAATTTAAAGTTAAATGGGAATGACGATTTTGAGATGAAATGGAGGTGATGTTTTGGATTTTTCAAATCTTCGTCAACAAACTAATTTGGTGATGAAAGTTAGGGATTTTGATTAAAGGTATAATTGTGTGGATATATGTTTATTAATTTTAGGGTTTTAATATTGTTTTTTTAATTTTGATGTTAAATGGTTTTTAGAGATATCAGTGAAGGTGCATTATTTTAATTTTGTGTTCTTTGATTTCATGGTATGATAAGTATTTTGAAAATGATGAATGGATTGGTAGG
Organism: Rutidosis leptorrhynchoides; assembly: GCF_046630445.1. Taxonomy (NCBI): domain Eukaryota; kingdom Viridiplantae; phylum Streptophyta; class Magnoliopsida; order Asterales; family Asteraceae; genus Rutidosis; species Rutidosis leptorrhynchoides. The sequence continues at coordinate 283,652,089 of NC_092342.1, forward strand.
ATTATATAAGATTTAACGGAAAAATTTAACAAACTTTAAATCTAGGGACCAACCACAATTAAAATAGTTGAATGCATACAATAGGAGAATTGGAAATTGGATGCATACAATAGGAACTTGGTGGAAGCTCAATGTATTTTCAAACAATTTTTCCTAATTAAATCAAGGGGCTCCAGGTAGTTTTGCAATTAGGGAATGGTTGTTGTAGGAATCAATTAATGAATACTGAAATTGAGGGGATGTTCAAATCCAATGTATCTGCTTTCAAGTTTAAATAATTTCATGTTTATAAAGGGTATAAAGTGAGGGATTAGGTATTTGTGTGTGAATTTAATTTTGATTTTGATCATGGATAAGACATGTATATTTATGTTTAGATTAAAATTTGATAAAATTGAAGTGAAAAAATTAGGTTTTTGAGAATTTTAATTAGAATGTGAATGAAAATGATGAAGTGGCTGAAGGGGGGGATAATGGATGGACTAAGATACCCTCATGTGCGTTGCACATGGGGTGTTAACGGAAAGAAATAAACGTCCATCGAGTACATGTACCACACACTTAATAAATCCAAACATTGGAGGCATCTAGGTAAAAATAAAAAAACGAAGGCCCATCCGTGTAATTTGCCCCAAACAATAGGGTCCAACCGTGTAATATTATCTTTATTTTGTATTCCTTGATTGAGGACATTTCTTTTTGAAAACGTAATAGTTTGTATATGAGTATTCGTTATTTTTTTAAAGATAAAAAACAAAGTTCCTTATGAAACATAAAATTTATTACTTCATTCACATTCGTTTTAAAAAATTGTTTCAAAACATGTGTTCACTTTCAAAAATATTACGGAGTATATACTTAATGGAAAATGCTAACAACCCTAAGGGTTATCATTAAAAAATTTGTACATGTATGTTTTGATTGTATATACTAACTAATCACGTACTTCCATGGAAAAAAGGGTTAAAATCATAAATAGATTATATACTTTCATTTTTGTTCCAATGTAGACTATATACTCAGAAAAATACCAATGTAGGCTATATACTTTCAATAAGTGTACTCATGTCAACGAAAATGACTTGCTACCGGCTAAACCGGTTAAAATGATTACGTGGATTTTTTTTTCTCTTTTAAATATGACATGGAAAAAAAACCTGCAACTTGTTCATCCATAAATAGGCTATATACTTTTATTTTTGTTCCAATGTAGGCTATATACTCCAAAAAATACCAATGTAGGCTATATACTTACAAAAAGTGTACTCTGTCTACAAAACACAACTCTGGCGTTCTTCATGAAAACCCTCATGTTCTTCATCGAATTGTGAAATCATTGTGGATTTTGAATCTTAATACTTCACAAAAACTGTTAGTCGAGGCTATTGGAATCATTTTGAAGTAATTTGAAGCTCCGATTAGATGATGATTTTGATACGATGAAGATGATGATTTTAAGAGTATATAGCCTACATTGGTATTTTTCTGAGTATATAACCTACATTGAAACAAAAATGAAATCATATAGCCTATTTATGGCTTTAACCCTGGAAAAAACTACTTTCTAATTTACAAATATTCTACTATTATTATATTAAAAAAATTTAAGACAAACCTAAGAGTTGTCATTAGCATTTTCCGTAATTATATATTTCCTTAATCAGTTACCTAAGTAATTCATAAAATTGTAAAAAAGTAAAAGTAATGAAAGAGTAAAATTGAGGATCCGTTTGGTTGACAGAATCTCATGGGATTCCAACATAATTGGAATTGAATTTCATTACACGGTGTATAAGATTGACAAAATTTGAAAAATTAGATTCCGTTGAAATCTTAACATTCCACAATTCAAAGTAATTGTCATTCCTTAAAAAATGTGATGAATTTAATTTTATTCCTATCTTCAACATTCAAAAATGAATTTTACGTTTCACGTTACATTTAAGTGATGGAATTTTACGATTACATTTCGCGCTAACGTTTCACGTTTTCGGTTCGCGTTTTTAGTTCGTGTTTTCATTTTGCGTTTACGATTCGCAAATCTGAAAACTGAAGCGTGAACCTAAAAAATAAAACTTGAAACAAAAAGCCTAGATGTGAGTCTGAAAATTAAAACGAAAAATGGAAACGTTGAATTTTTTGTATAACTTTTTAGTTATTTTATAAAATGGAATTCAATTTCATCACATGTCAATAAAAAACATATTTTTTCACATTCCATGTAATTTATCAATTCTAATTACTTTGACACATTCAATTCCTTCCAAAAACATTCTTTTAACCCAACGGGCCTGAGCGGACCGAGATGAGAATGGAATTGGAAATGGCTTAGTGAGCCATTAGTAGGACTCTAAACGAGCTTGAAAGTCTCATGGAAACCATTAAAGGCACAACTTTTACCAACAAAGAAGATGACAGTTGGAAATGGAGGTTAGATTCAAGCAGGGCCTTCAATACGAGGACAATGGCAACACATTTGGACGAGATAATCATGTACGCAATCCAAGATGACCAAGAAACCTTGTGGAATAATCTTGTAACAAAAAAAGTTGGGATTTTGTGTGGCAATAGTGACTGAAATCCAAATTAAAAGCTTCAAGTGGATCCCTATTCGGGAAAAAAAGATGGCTCTAGATTGGCAGCGATAGCTTATTAATACGGGTAGTTATGGGTGGATCATAGTTAACAGAATGGGTGTTGGCCGAGTTGACAGTTTGAGAGGGCTTTTGGATAGTTTTGTTGCGATGTAGCTAGCTGTGTGGTTTCCTTTATTTTGTAAATTATCTTTTGTATAGGTTGTGTTTATGAGCTGTATGGTATGTGTTTTGGCGAGGGCTGTATATGTGCCGAGCTACTTGAGCTCGACTCATTAAAAATCTCGATTCGACCTGAGCCTAAATAAACTCGATCCCGAGCTTGAACTTAATTTGAAGCTTGTATAGTAAAGGAGCCCGAGCTCGAGCTTGATATCTCGAGTTCGACCAAGCTCGCTAGCCTAAACGAGTTTTTCATTTATATACACAAAATATTATATTTCTGTAGTAATTGATATTAATGTATAATAGTTACTATTATATCAACAATAGGTAAAAGAATAATAGTAAATCTTATTATATGTGAATTTATAAAATCATCTATATAAGACATAATAAATTTAAATAATATAATTAAAAATAAAATTATGTAATTCACGAGTCGAGCTCGAGCCGAGCCCGAGCTTGTAAAAATTTCAAACGAGTCGAGCTCGAGTTTAAAATATTAGGCTCGAACCGAGCCGAACTTGAACTCTTTGAAATTCAAATGAGCCGAGCTCGAGCCTAGTTTTGACTTATGATATATTGTAAATATTCTATTATTAATATAGTCTTTGTTTTGCTTTTCATAAAAGAAAAGAAAAGTAAACTATCATTTTTCTTGCACAATAAACAGATTATGCAAATTTAAAAAATGTTATGACACAATTGTACAAACTTATTATAGGAAGAACTAGTGGGCGAAGGTCGTGCGTTGCACGATTTGTTCCAATGTTTCAATATTTTGTTATCACGAATGGTTGGATAATCGGGTAAGCTAAGATCCCGTGCATAATGATTGTTGCCCTCTTTGTGATGACGACTTGGAGATGGTGGAACATTTGCTTGTTTTTGGTAAGCACGCTTATGATATTTGGAATCGAGTCCTCAACTAGGTGAGCCTAGGTAACTTCACTGCTCCATTCTTAAATGAGGTTCTTCGTGGGGTCGGTTTACAACATATGACGCCTCAAGGAAAGAAGGTTTGGCAAGCGATACATGTTGGTGATTTTAACATGATCCAACGTCATTTTGGTTGATTGGATTGCTAAGTTGAAAGTGCTCGAACCATTGAAACGCTACACGGATTTGGGGAGTGTGGAGTACACGTTCGTAAAGTGTAAAATGGTTTGAGGATATGTTAGTAAACTTGGAAATAACATTTAGAACTTAAGGAATGCGAAACGCGACTTGAAAGAATGTGAAACGCGACTTGAAAGGCTAAACACAATTGAAAATAAGCTTAAACTTGATTTTGGTGTGCAATAGCTTTAAGTCGCGGTGCGGCTCATGGGCCCGCGGCGCGGCTTAAAGGGTGATTTTGAGTTCGAGAGTTTTGGCATTTTTGGAAGTGTTGTGCTTTGTTAGCCCGCGACGCGGCTCCTGGACCCGCGGCGCAGCTTAACACTGAAATCGCTGAAAAGGTGTATTTTCAACCCAAAAGGCACATTTGAACCCCAAACGTTATGGGGTTGTTCCAGGACATTTATGAACGGTTTTTTCATGTATTTGGACTTGTTTAAGCACAAATACATGGGTGTGACATTCCAAGCATTATGTGAGTTCATATGAAAAGGTGTGACTCTTCGAAGACACCTTTTGACCCATTATAAATATATGGATTCATTTCCATATGAATAGTTAGACACCTTACACAATGTTCCAGATTTTGAACATGTCTAACATACTTTCAACACAAAACTTACAGATTATACTTTCTAGAATTGCAAGGAACAATTATCTTTTGGTCAAGACGATTGTTCATACTAGTCTTATCCTAATAGTAATTTCGTGTACCCGTCACCAAGTGGGTCAAAATACTCTATTAAGAAAGTGTTCACACGATTCTAGTATCAATCCAGTTATTGATTCTTTACCCATTAATCCGTATTTTTCCAACAATTTAATAGAGTATTGTAGGAATCAAGACCGGGGTGAATCGGTGAAGGAAAAAACTTTTAGATTGGTGTAAAGTTTGAAGGAATGAATTTGTGTTCATGGCAGAATTTTTATGGTTTTATGGGATTCATATTGGATATGCATAAGGGATTTTAATCATTAAGTTGATGGATTGAAGATGTAATTAGTGGATCAACGCATTGTTTCAATCTTCATGTCAAGTACACATTTTCTATTCATATATTTTAATGATTTATGACATAAACACGTATGGCTTATGTGATAATTATTGGTAATATGGTGAATAATTTAATTTGTTGAATTAATGGAGTTAAGGATCACTGAATTTTGGTGCATACGTGTTAACATCATAATTATTAATTCAACATGTATTTGAATTATATGGAATATTATTCACTCACTGAATGGTTATGGACATGTATGACATATATGGTATACCATGAAGATAATAAAACAATTTCATGGCATGCAATGATGATGATATTTCATACATATAACCGTCAATACAATTGCATGGGGCAGAACTTTCTTTGTAAATGATTTAATTCATGATATATATACTGATATGATTAACATGTGGTCCAACTTGGTATTCGTGTTTACTTATAAGTTGGCATGTTGAAGTAACCGTCTGATTTTAGTGTGGGTTAATAATTTATGAATTAATTCACTATAGTTGAAACACGATTGGTGAAAGGTCACATCTTTTGACCTTTGGATCCGACGATGGTGTACCAATTTTGACTTTGGATTCGTTGAATCAGTTTTCTTTGAATTTGTCTTTCATTAATGGGTATTTGATGACAAGAAAATTGTCTCTCTTGTGTTTTATTGTCATAACCCGTCCTTAACCATAAGAACGTGTTAGATAACGTATGATTTCATTGCGAGGTATTGACCTCTATATGCGACATTTTTTAAAAGAAAAACTGCATATATTATACATTACAAACCATGATCCTTATTTTTGATACAAGCTTTGGACAAAATAAAGATGATTATCGTTTAGCGATAATCTTCGACTTACAAACTTTACAAATGATAATAACAACCCGATTTCTAGCATATTTTACAACACAAGTTCTTGGATATGCAGTCTTATTTTTGACACAAATATGCGTACGCAAGATCCTGCTTAGATTCAACATGATGCAGCGGAAGCTTCTAATTATCACCTGAGAATAGACATGTTTAAAACGTCAACATAAAGTTGGTGAGATATAGGTTTAATGCCGGCAGCGATATAAATATAGACCACAAGATTTCATATATAAACATTTTAATAAAAATATTCTAAGTGGTTGAGCACTTGGTAACCATACTTAACATTTAATCACGTCGCATATTCCCTTTATTATGAAATCTTACTACACCGTACCAAGTGTAGTCACGAAACGAAGTACTGTGCAACCGTTGAATACTGGTCGTCCAGTCCGGTTGGGGTTGTCAGGCCCGATAGATCTATCAACAGGATTCGCGTTTACAATACCACTGTAAATAACAGTTACCAAGCTACAGGGAAGTATGCCAGTGGTACAACTCAACGTAGAATATATTTTTCAGTTACTTGTGTCCATATCGTAAAACATAAAATACATGTATTCTCATCCCGAAATATTTAGAGTTTAAAAGTGGGACTATATACTCACTGTTGTCTTGAAGATATATATAATTTGACTTGGTCTCCGGTTGATATCACGAACCTATCCATATATAATATATCAATACCTTTTCTTTTTAAACAAACGTCACATATATACACTTGTTATACTTTTAATACTTTGAATAATTCCTTAGTCCGTAGTTAGCAGTTCGTTGTTAGTAATTCAATTTTAATGGTTCATTTTTAGATGTTTAATATACCCGCAATGAAATAAATAAAACCCCCTAACGAAATAAATAAAACCCCATCGTATATGTATTGGTCGAGATTAATCTTGACCCACGGTACCGGTGTTGTCAAATAACGTGTTGCGTACATAAAGTACCGGTGTTGTCAAATGACGTGTTGCGTACAAACATGGGATCTTATGATTAATCTTCTCGTGTTGTTTGCAGGTGATCCTGAACCATATAAAATTGAATTATAAGTACATATATATAAAATATCATATTATCTTAGAAATATGTGATTTTATTTAATTTTTCCCAATTAATCCCGAAGTTAAACAAGTCTTAGATATCCGATCTCGTTTTGGTCATAGTTTCTTCGTTACAACTCCGTTTTCGTTGATTCAACTTGTCACTTCCTTGGATCGAGTCCCTCTTTAAGACTATGAACTGTAAATACCTTAGTTTGTATTCGAAATCATAGGTCATAGGTCAAACTTTAGTGAAACTTATGAAGTTAATCATTTTCCATCATGTAAACAACCTTAAATGATTATTTTTCTAAAAATACTTATACTTTGAGTTAAATCATGAAATTTTTATGTGTTATCACATTCATAGTAAAAATCATTTTTCCAGAAAATAAACCTCCAATTCAAAGTTTAAGATGGTTTTTAATTATCCAACCCAAAACAGCCCCCGGTTGCACTCCGACGTCGTAAATTCAGTTTTTAAGGTGTTCTTTGAAAAACCAAGTTATACCTTGTTAAATTAGCATATATTTATGATATATTACAGGTCTTGAAGTATTTTAAAAGTTAAGTTAGAAGGATCTATTTAGTTTGCAAACAAGTTTGAAAACATTCAAACTATGTTCTTGTTGTTAAAATTTTATACCACAAAATAAGATAGCTATATATATATGAATCGAATAAGGTTATGAACATAGATTCTACCTCAAGTTCCTTGGACAAGGTTGCTGTAAAAGAGGAGTAAAAAGCTAGAACCAAAAGGGTGATGGAATTGGATGAAAGATTGGAAGTAAGTTTGTGTTCTTGGAAGGATTTCTTGAAGTGTTTTTGTATGGTTTTCTTATGGTGATTAAGTAAGGTTTTTGAAGCTAAATGATGTGGAAAATGCTTGGAGATGATCAAGTATGAAGTTAAGAGTATTTTGAGAGAGAAATGGAAGTGTAAGTATGAGAAAATGGGGTGAAGAAATGGTGTGCATGCATAAAAACGTTTTTAGGTTATAAAGGAAAAAAAAGATACCTAACTTTGTTTTCTTGCTAAATAATTCATGCTACTTGACAAATGGTTGGTTCCACATGTTTCTTAATCATTTAAGGCTGCTAAGGAGCAGATTTTTATTGGTATATACCAATAGTAAATACATCTAGAAGCTGCGTATGATACGGGTACATATACTCTAGGTATACGTATAGAAATCTTTGAGGAAACGGAACGAGGATTCAAATATAGCTATCTTTTGTAAATATACTTATATTGTTTTATGTATGTAAGCCCTTTAAAAGTGATAAAATACATATCTATACGATGCATGTATAAGTAATATAGGTTATAAGAATTTACATCGAAAAACATTACGTATAGTTATCGTTTTGAAAACTTAAGTTAGTAGTTTTAAAATATACTTATAACTTATTGTTATTAATACAAAATGAGATATTAAAACATTCTTAGATCATGTTAAATATGTATATATACATATATATACACAAACGTATAATTATCATATGTTATATAGTTCGTGATATCATCGGTCAAACTAGACGGTCAAACGTTGTGTAAACTCTTTTCGGAAATATAAATCTCGACAATTTGGATTGCTTATCATGTTGGTAAGGTTTAATTTATGTAAATATTAATCTTATAAGTATAGAACGATCGAAAAAGTGCGGGTCGTTACATTACCTCCCCGTTAAATAAATTTCGTCCCGAAATTTTAAAATTGTACCTATTTTGCGTCATCGAGAAACAAGTGTGGATACTTTTGTTTCATCTGATCCTCTCGTTCCCAAGTAAACTCAGGACCTCTTCGAGCATTCCAACGAACCTTAACGATCGGTATGTTGCTCTGCTTGAGCTGTTTAACTTCACGGTCCATGATTTCGATTGGTTCTTCGATGAATTGTAGTTTCTCATCGACATGGATTTCTTCAAGAGGAATGGTGAGATCTTCCTTTGCAAGACACTTCTTAAGGTTCGAGACGTGAAAGGTATTATGTACTCCGGCGAGTTGTTGCGGTAACTCGAGTCGATAAGCTACCGGTCCAATGCGTTCAATAATCTTGAACGGGCCTACATATCTTGGGTTCAGTTTACCCCTTTTTCCGAAGCGTATTACACCTTTCCACGGTGACACCTTTAACATAACCATGTCCCCGATCTGAAACTCTAATGGTTTCCTTCGGACATCAGCGTAGCTCTTTTGGCGGCTACGGGCTGTTTTCAATCTCTCCTTGATTTGTACTATCTTCTCAGTCGTTTCGTGTATGATCTCGGGACCAGTTAATTGTCGATCTCCTACTTCATTCCAACAGATAGGAGATCTACACTTCCTTCCATACAATGCTTCGAATGGCGCAGCTCCAATGCTCGCATGATAACTATTATTATACGAGAATTCTGCTAACGGTAGATATTTATCCCATCCGTTTCCAAAATCGATCACACATGACCTGAGCATGTCTTCAAGAGTCTGAATTGTTCTTTCACTCTGCCCGTCGGTTTGCGGATGATATGCGGTACTCATATCCAAACGAGTTCCTAGTGCCTCCTGTAGTGATTGCCAGAACTTTGAGGTAAATCTACTATCACGATCAGATATAATGGAAATAGGTATTCCATGCCTTGAAACTATTTCCTTTATATATAATCGTAATAATTTCTCCATTCTATCCGTTTCCTTTATAGGCAAGAAATGTGCAGATTTGGTAAGACGATCAACAATTACCCAAATAGTGTCGTATCCCCAGGCAGTCTTTGGTAACTTCATGATGAAATCCATGGTAATACCGTCCCATTTCCATTCTGGGATTTCTGGTTGTTGAAGTAATCCTGACGGCTTTTGGTGTTCTGCTTTGACTTTGGAACAAGTTAAACACTCCCCAACATATGTTGCAACGTCTGTCTTTAAATTAGGCCACCAATAATGCGTCTTAAGATCTTGATACATCTTTCCAACTCCAGGATGTATCGAGTATCTTGTCTTATGTGCCTCATTCAATATCAACTTCCTTAATCCACCCAACTTCGGTACCCAAATACGGTTTGCAAAATATCGAATTCCGTCTTCCCGTATAACGAGTTGCTTCTCATACTTCTTCATTATTTCATTTCCTATATTTTCTTTAGTAAGTGCTTCTCGTTGAGCCTCTTTAATTTGTGAGTTGAGATTCATGCGAATTTTTATGTTCATTGCTCGTACTCGAATTGGTTCTCGTTCCTTTCTGCTTAAAGCGTCAGCCACCACATTCGCTTTCCCGGGATGATAACGAATTTCACAGTCATAGTCGTTTATTAACTCGACCCACCTACGTTGCCTCATGTTCAGCTGTTTCTGATCAAAAATATGTTGAAGGCTTTTATGATCAGTAAACACAGTGCATTTAACCCCATACAAGTAGTGTCTCAATATCTTCAATGCAAACACGACTGCTCCCAGTTCTAGATCATGCGTCGTATAATTCCGCTCGTGAATCTTTAATTGTCGGGATGCGTATGCAATAACTTTCTTTCGTTGCATAAGAACACAACCAAAACCTTGTCGCGAAGCATCACAATATATTTCAAAATCATCGTTCCCTTCAGGTAACGATAAGATAGGCGCCGTAGTTAACTTCTTTTTCAGTAATTGAAATGCACTCTCCTGCTCAGAAGTCCATTCATATTTCTTCCCTTTTTGTGTTAACGCTGTCAACGGCTTAGCTATTCGGGAAAAATCTTGAATAAACCTTCTATAATAACCGGCTAAACCCAAAAATTGGCGTATCTGCATTGGTGTCTTAGGAGTCTCCCATTTTTCAATGGCTTCAATTTTTGCTGGATCAACCTGAATTCCTTTGCTACTAACAACGTGGCCAAGAAATTGCACTTCTTTCAACCAGAAAGCACATTTAGAAAATTTAGCATATAGCTGTTCTTTTCTCAACAACTCTAATATCAACCTTAAATGCTGCTCATGCTCTTGCTCACTCTTGGAATAGATAAGAATATCATCAATGAAAACGATAACAAACTTATCTAAATATGGACTACAAACTCGATTCATGAGGTCCATGAATACAGCTGGCGCATTCGTCAATCCAAACGGCATGACCAAAAATTCGTAATGACCGTAGCGTGTCCGAAAAGCAGTTTTCGGAATGTCCTCTTCTTTGACACGTAGTTGATGATAGCCCGATCTTAGGTCGATTTTCGAATAAACACATGATCCCTGGAGTTGATCAAATAAGTCGTCAATTCTCGGTAGTGGATACCGATTCTTGATAGTTAACTTATTTAATTCACGATAATCTATACACATTCGGAAAGATCCGTCTTTCTTCTTGACGAATAAAATTGGAGCTCCCCACGGTGAAGTACTTGGTCGTATGAATCCACGATCCAGTAATTCTTTTAACTGACTCTGAAGTTCTTTTAACTCGGACGGTGCAAGTCTATATGGAGCACGGGCAACCGGTGCAGCTCCTGGTACAAGATCTATTTGAAATTCTACAGATCTAAATGGAGGTAATCCCGGCAACTCTTCCGGAAATACTTCAGGAAAATCTCTTGCCACAGGCACGTCATTGATGCACTTCTCTTTTTCTTTCTTTTCGACTTTATTAACATGTGCTAAGATAGCATAGCACCCTTTCTTCAAGCACTTTTGAGCTTTCAAATAACTAATGAGTTTTAGCTTTGATTTACCCTTCTCTCCATAAATCATTACTGGCGTTTTATCCTTACGAGGAATGCGAATTGCCTTCTTGGCGCACACAACTTCAGCTCCTATTTTGGACATCCAGTCCATGCCGATTATTACATCAAAACTTCCTAATTCTACGGGTATCAAATCAATCTTAAATGTTTCTCCGGCTAAATTTATTTTACAATCACGGCAAATTTTATCGGCTTTAATTAGTTTACCATTAGCTAACTCAATCATGTACTTAGCATCTAGAGGTAATGATGAACAATTCAATTTAGCGTGAAAGTCTCTACACACGTAACTTCTATCAGCACCAGTATCAAATATAATAGATGCGGATAAGTTATTAATGGTAAACGTACCCGTAACAAGCTCCGGGTCTTCACATGCCTCTCTAGCATTAATAACAAATGCTCTCCCACGTGCAGGTCCGATATTCTTCTCTGGATTCGGGCACTGGCTCTTATAGTGACCTTGTTTTCCACACCCAAAACAAGTAATGGTAGCCAAAGCAGTTCTATTTGCATTGGTGGCAGGAGTCTTGGTACCATTTGTATTTGTAATGAGAGCCCTACAATCTTCAGCAAGATGACCCTTTTGATTACATTTGTTGCATACCACATTACAGTAACCAGAGTGATGTTTGTGGCATCGGTTGCATAAAGGATTTTGTCCTTTATAACCAAAGCTTAAACCACTACCCGCACCTTGCGTGATTTCTTGTTTCTTAAAAGATTGTTGTTGGTTACCTCGATCATAATTTCCATTCCACTTTCTTTTGTTACCTGATACCTTCACATCAGTATTGGATACTTTCTTATCCATGATGACCTGATCCATTAGCTCGTTTGCCATGGTTATAGCTTCATGAATTGTCTTAGGTTTCGATGCTGTAACATTTGCTTTGACCTTTTTGGGCAAACCATCTTTGTACATTTCAATCTTCCGTTCTTCGGTTGGAACCAATTCAGGACATAGCAAAACTAATTCCATGAATCGCTGATTGTAGTTGGTGATTTCAGTACCAATAACCTTCAGACTTCGTAACTCATCTTCCAACTTCCTAACCTCGTTCCTTGGACAATATTCGTTGATTAACATTGTTTTGAATTCTTCCCACGGAGTATCATAAGCTACATCTCCTCCTACAGCCTTCACATAATTTTTCCACCACGTGAGTGCACTATCTTGTAAAGTGCACGATGCATACTTGGTCATGTCCTTTTCAACACAACCACTGATTTTAAACACAGTCTCCATCTTTTCTATCCACCGGGTTAAACCGATCGGTCCTTCTGTTCCACTGAATGATGAGGGCTTGCAAGCTTGAAATGTTTTGTAAGTGCACCCCACACGAGGATTTGGGTTAACTGCAGCACCTCTTGCAGCCTCGACCCATAACATTCTGTCGTTCACTCGTTGATTGATGAGTTCCTGGATTTCTTGTTCCGTCATTCGGTTCAATCGCGCCATATTCTTCTATAAGAATGAAAAGAAAATAATTATTCACATGGAATATTATAGATGTAGTGTATATTTACAGTACATTATAGCTTATTAATAATATGAACCAGGTATTATCATAAAAGCCTTTTCTTCTTATTAGCGTTTTATAATTATATCTAGGGTAGTACCTACCCGTTAATGTCCATACTTAATAGCTTAGTACAGAATCAATTACTACCATCTAAATAATACTTAACCATGTAAAATTATTGCATTTCACACTTCACTATTTTACATATGCTTATCTTACATCGAACATTAAACAAACCACACTAATAATATTATACAAAACATTATATGATCCCATGGTTTAATACGGCAGCGCATCGTTTGGTCTATTTTCTAGGACATTTAGGTTCAAAGAATCGCTTAACGCTTATCCTGGCTGTCTGCCTATATTTTGGCTGTGAGACTAAAGAACTGGATGCCGGGATAGAACGAATAGGAATAGCGGGAATAGGGGTGGTAGTGTCTAGTGGAGTTGGTGCCACATCATCCTTACTAAACTCGGGATTTGAATTTTCTAATTCATTAGCCTTTCGTTTCTTTCCTAGTTCGAACTCGTCTTTTGTAATTTCCTGTATTTCTTCCTCGGGTTCACTTTCCTCCTCGGGTTCACTTTCCTCCTCGGGTTCACTTTCCTCCTCGGGTTCACTTTCCGGGTTCTCTATAGTCGGTTCATCCGGAATTTGTGAGTCTTCCCCAAAGATATTATTTTCGTCATCGGATAGGTTAATGACTGGAACACCATCTGAAGATTCTGGTTCGGAGTCGCTGAACGTGATGACAAGTTTTGAGCCCGACATCTATCACACAACAACTAACCCATTAGTACTACATAATATTTACATATAAATTTTAACCAACAATGATAAGCAATGGTTTTTAAATCAGACCCGGTCAAAGTCCAGACTTACTAATGTATCCTAACGACTTATCAGTTAGACACACTAATGCAAACCTGGTTCACTAAGACCACCGCTCTGATACCACATGTCATAACCCGTCCTTAACCATAAGAACGTGTTAGATAACGTATGATTTCATTGCGAGGTATTGACCTCTATATGCGACATTTTTTAAAAGAAAAACTGCATATATTATACATTACAAACCATGATCCTTATTTTTGATACAAGCTTTGGACAAAATAAAGATGATTATCGTTTAGCGATAATCTTCGACTTACAAACTTTACAAATGATAATAACAACCCGATTTCTAGCATATTTTACAACACAAGTTCTTGGATATGCAGTCTTATTTTTGACACAAATATGCGTACGCAAGATCCTGCTTAGATTCAACATGATGCAGCGGAAGCTTCTAATTATCACCTGAGAATAGACATGTTTAAAACGTCAACATAAAGTTGGTGAGATATAGGTTTAATGCCGGCAGCGATATAAATATAGACCACAAGATTTCATATATAAACATTTTAATAAAAATATTCTAAGTGGTTGAGCACTTGGTAACCATACTTAACATTTAATCACGTCGCATATTCTCTTTATTATGAAATCTTACTACACCGTACCAAGTGTAGTCACGAAACGAAGTACTGTGCAACCGTTGAATACTGGTCGTCCAGTCCGGTTGGGGTTGTCAGGCCCGATAGATCTATCAACAGGATTCGCGTTTACAATACCACTGTAAATAACAGTTACCAAGCTACAGGGAAGTATGCCAGTGGTACAACTCAACGTAGAATATATTTTTCAGTTACTTGTGTCCATATCGTAAAACATAAAATACATGTATTCTCATCCCGAAATATTTAGAGTTTAAAAGTGGGACTATATACTCACTGTTGTCTTGAAGATATATATAATTTGACTTGGTCTCCGGTTGATATCACGAACCTATCCATATATAATATATCAATACCTTTTCTTTTTAAACAAACGTCACATATATACACTTGTTATACTTTTAATACTTTGAATAATTCCTTAGTCCGTAGTTAGCAGTTCGTTGTTAGTAATTCAATTTTAATGGTTCATTTTTAGATGTTTAATATACCCGCAATGAAATAAATAAAACCCCCTAACGAAATAAATAAAACCCCATCGTATATGTATTGGTCGAGATTAATCTTGACCCACGGTACCGGTGTTGTCAAATAACGTGTTGCGTACATAAAGTACCGGTGTTGTCAAATGACGTGTTGCGTACAAACATGGGATCTTATGATTAATCTTCTCGTGTTGTTTGCAGGTGATCCTGAACCATATAAAATTGAATTATAAGTACATATATATAAAATATCATATTATCTTAGAAATATGTGATTTTATTTAATTTTTCCCAATTAATCCCGAAGTTAAACAAGTCTTAGATATCCGATCTCGTTTTGGTCATAGTTTCTTCGTTACAACTCCGTTTTCGTTGATTCAACTTGTCACTTCCTTGGATCGAGTCCCTCTTTAAGACTATGAACTGTAAATACCTTAGTTTGTATTCGAAATCATAGGTCATAGGTCAAACTTTAGTGAAACTTATGAAGTTAATCATTTTCCATCATGTAAACAACCTTAAATGATTATTTTTCTAAAAATACTTATACTTTGAGTTAAATCATGAAATTTTTATGTGTTATCATATTCATAGTAAAAATCATTTTTCCAGAAAATAAACCTCCAATTCAAAGTTTAAGATGGTTTTTAATTATCCAACCCAAAACAGCCCCCGGTTGCACTCCGACGTCGTAAATTCAGTTTTTAAGGTGTTCTTTGAAAAACCAAGTTATACCTTGTTAAATTAGCATATATTTATGATATATTACAGGTCTTGAAGTATTTTAAAAGTTAAGTTAGAAGGATCTATTTAGTTTGCAAACAAGTTTGAAAACATTCAAACTATGTTCTTGTTGTTAAAATTTTATACCACAAAATAAGATAGCTATATATATATGAATCGAATAAGGTTATGAACATAGATTCTACCTCAAGTTCCTTGGACAAGGTTACTGTAAAAGAGGAGTAAAAAGCTAGAACCAAAAGGGTGATGGAATTGGATGAAAGATTGGAAGTAAGTTTGTGTTCTTGGAAGGATTTCTTGAAGTGTTTTTGTATGGTTTTCTTATGGTGATTAAGTAAGGTTTTTGAAGCTAAATGATGTGGAAAATGCTTGGAGATGATCAAGTATGAAGTTAAGAGTATTTTGAGAGAGAAATGGAAGTGTAAGTATGAGAAAATGGGGTGAAGAAATGGTGTGCATGCATAAAAACGTTTTTAGGTTATAAAGGAAAAAAAAGATACCTAACTTTGTTTTCTTGCTAAATAATTCATGCTACTTGACAAATGGTTGGTTCCACATGTTTCTTAATCATTTAAGGCTGCTAAGGAGCAGATTTTTATTGGTATATACCAATAGTAAATACATCTAGAAGCTGCGTATGATACGGGTACATATACTCTAGGTATACGTATAGAAATCTTTGAGGAAACGGAACGAGGATTCAAATATAGCTATCTTTTGTAAATATACTTATATTGTTTTATGTATGTAAGCCCTTTAAAAGTGATAAAATACATATCTATACGATGCATGTATAAGTAATATAGGTTATAAGAATTTACATCGAAAAACATTACGTATAGTTATCGTTTTGAAAACTTAAGTTAGTAGTTTTAAAATATACTTATAACTTATTGTTATTAATACAAAATGAGATATTAAAACATTCTTAGATCATGTTAAATATGTATATATACATATATATACACAAACGTATAATTATCATATGTTATATAGTTCGTGATATCATCGGTCAAACTAGACGGTCAAACGTTGTGTAAACTCTTTTCGGAAATATAAATCTCGACAATTTGGATTGCTTATCATGTTGGTAAGGTTTAATTTATGTAAATATTAATCTTATAAGTATAGAACGATCGAAAAAGTGCGGGTCGTTACATTTATGAACTTCTTTAAATGATCATGTCAATTATGTCAGTTTAAGGTTTAATACCCATTATGGTGGTGACAAATGAACTTTGCACGTATTAACGTTTTAACAGTGCGTTAATTATTTGTGTTTCAAAAGGAAAACGTGTGATGACCCGGAAATTTCTGACCAAATTTAAACTTAATCTTTATATAATTCCGACTTGATAAGCAATGAATTTTAATAAATCTTGAACCTCCGAAAAGAGTTTTACACAAGCTTTTGGTCACCCTTTTATTCTGACGATTCACGAACGTCATAACTTGATTTAATTGTTTAATTATTGTGTATATATATGGATTTATATATATTTACCTTGAAAATATGATAATTAAATATCTCATTAAGTATATTAACAAAGTATTATATATATTTTCATACTACTAATTTAAAGAGTTTTAAACAATATATATTACTATTTAAACGACGTAATTAACTTATGTTAAAATGTATTTACATATAATGTATTACGAATGTAAATACTTCCTTACAAGTATTGAATACACTTTATAATATACCAATACATATAAAGGATAGCTATAATCGTATTTCCGTTCAATTTTCTCAAAGAATTCTACTCGCATTCATACGATATTTTTACCCGTATTATACACAGCTTCTAGAAGTATTTACTATTGGTATATACCAATAGAAATATGTAATTATTTGTGTAATATGTCATCCATGACCTAATCAATTTAATATGTCATCCATGACATAATACATTTTAACTTATCTTAGATATTTTCACTAAAAACCAAATTTTCAAGCCTATAAATAAGCACCATTTCTAACTCATTTTTACACATTCATTTTCCAAATTTTACTTCCAATTTTCACACACACTTACAAAAACTCTCTCAAGTTTTGTTCTACTAATTATTTTCAGCAACTTTACATTCTAAACTTGAGGTAAAAACTCTACTTCAACTCTTGTTCAATTCATATATTTATAGCTATCTATAAAAGAGTTTATAAACTAGAACATAGTTTAGTTGATTCTAAACTTGTTTGAAGAACTAATCTAATCTTTCTAACTTAACTCTAATAACACTTATTTATATGTATTATGATGTTATATTAAGTTAATATAAGAACTTATAACTTGTACATATGAAGAACACCTTGAAACTTAACATGTATCGTTTAATCTCCATTCGGTAAAAAGCGGGCTGTTTTGGGTTAGGAATTAAAAACCTATCTTAGACTTTGAGTTCGAGGCTAAGACTTTGGAAATATGTTAATATATGTAAATAAGACTTCCAGTATTTTTTCATGATTTTAGACAAAGTGGAAGTATTTTATCAAAAATCATATATTGGGTGGGTGCCGAGATTCTTCCAAATATGTCCACCGGCACAAAAAGAGGGTAAAACTATGAATATTAATACATGGGCTGACCTTTTTGAATTGTTTTTGAAAAATTAACTTCTTAATGAATCCATAGCAATTTGATTCACTTTAAACGGAGTTGTAATGAATATTTGGCGAGCAAAACAAAATATGCTAAGATTAACGTTGTATGGACGAAATTTATATTATAAAAACTATATTAACCATATCCTTGTTAACTTTTCCTATATCCTATATATATTTGGACATGTTATCAGTAGTATAACAAAATATTATAATCTTGGTTAATTCTGTGATTGTATATATGTATAATAATATTCTTGGTACGTCCTAACACAATAAGTATACAATACGTTTTGATAAATCCTAAGACAATACGTACATAATACATATTAGTTAATTCTAAGACAATACGTATACAATACGTCTCTGGGTTGATGCAAAGACAATACGTATACAATACATTGTGGGGTAATTCTAAGATTATATATATATATATATATATATATATATATATATATATATATATATATATATATATATATATATATATATATATATATATATATATATATATACCGATTATTGGACTGTTGGACATTTCGGACTATTTTGAACTACTAACAAAGGACTAGTAATATAAAAATGTTAAAAATTAATATATAAGTATTCTTTGAACTTGTTTTATTTTATTTACATGTCGTATTATTATCTGAATCATTATTATTGTTATAGGTTCGTGAATCCAAGGACGACGGTCATATTTTTAATAAGTTGAAAACTTATTATTAATATACTTTTACTACTGTGAGTATATAGTCCCATTTTTAAACTCTACAAATATTTTGGGATGAGAATACATGCATTTTATGTTTTACGCCATAGACACAAGTACTTAAAATATATTCTACGTTGAGTTGTACCACTTTGCATATCTTCCCTAATAGCTTGGTAACTAATATTTACATGTTGTAAGAACGTGTAAGCGCGAATCCTATTGATAGATCTATCGGGTTTGACAACCCCAACCGGGCTAGTCGCTCTAGTATCGTAAACGGTTGCATAGTACTTCGTTTTTACTACACTTGGTACAGTGTAGGGAGATTTCATAATAAAGGGAATATGCTACATTAATGGTTAAGTATGGTTACCGAAGCGCTCAACAACTTATAGAATACTTTTATACATTTGCGAGTGTACATATATTTATAACTATGAAATCTTGTGGTCTATATTTATATCGATGCTAAACCTATATATCTCACCAACCTTTGTGTTGACTGTTTAAGCATGTTTATTCTCAGGTCCTTAAGAAAGTCTTCCGCTGTTGCATTATCTGAGCAAGCTGTGCATGGAGTCTCATGCTTTTGTTTAAATGAAGTGTTGCATTCAATAAAACCT
Source organism: Rutidosis leptorrhynchoides (assembly GCF_046630445.1). Taxonomy (NCBI): domain Eukaryota; kingdom Viridiplantae; phylum Streptophyta; class Magnoliopsida; order Asterales; family Asteraceae; genus Rutidosis; species Rutidosis leptorrhynchoides. The sequence goes on from NC_092342.1 coordinate 283,671,778, forward strand.
TTGTCATGTATAATATTCGACTGTTATGTCATGTGTGTAGTATTTGGTAACCGATGTATCATGGGGATTATTTCTTAAATAATCGCCCACTTGTTTAAAACATGCATTTTGTATAATAATGGTGTGTTTTTTTAATGAAATGAATGCAATATTTTTCTAAAACGTATCATATAGAGGTTAAATACCTCGCTATGGGACCAATGAATAACGTACTGCGTTTATAGTAATATGGATGAGTCATTTCAGTTGGCATCAGAGCGGTGGTCTTACCGAACCAGGTCTTGCATTAGTGTGTCTAACTGATAGTTGTTAGGATGCATTAGTGGGTCTGGACTTCGACCTTAGCTGTATGTCAAAAGTTTTGCTTATCAATTTTTGTCGAAAATTACCTGCTTATCATCTTAAGTCTAGACGCATCTTACTGCATTCATTGCATAGATAGTTTATAGACAAATTCATATCTTTGCATATTTATTACAGTAAACTTTGTCTGACATCTTTCGAAAAACCCTCCGTAACTTATGGGATTCTGGTATTATAAATACATATGTAAATTATGTATTGAGGAATACTAAACTAGTCCTATAATTTATTTCATTTCAAAAATCTTTTCCCTACTCTGTACGAGATGGATCCTTCAACTAGTTCAAGTTCATCGGATTCCGACAGCTATTCCGATAAGGATATTCACCTGAGCTCCGAAAGCAGTGTAACCGAAACGGATCAACCGATTAGCCATCATCTATTCTGGATGGATTGGGGATGAGTTCGTAGCTGACTCAGTCAATGAAGACGAGAAGAAGGCGATCCTTTCCACCCACCAAATTTCCCTCTCGGCGAAGAACCTGAAGCACTTACCGGCGAACCAGTCCGAAACACCATTTTCACCCTTATTTCCAGAGTATCTCGCCATGATTATATATTATCTAAACTTCTAGATCTTATTCATCCTCTCGTTCCAACCGCCAATCATCCTGGTGTACTAGAAGAAGTTAACGAGCTTCGCGCTAGAGTGGTGGCTTTAGAGAATATGATGCAGAACTTACAAGCATCACAAGCCCCATAAGCACCAACTGCACCACCTGCATCCACACCAATGGTACCATTACCACCACCAACAACATCCGCATCGCAAGCCCCAACATCACAATCTGTCCCACGAGCATCAACGTCATACGCCCTGTAAATATCAAGGAATACCAACAACATTAAACGATGAAGTATTGATTCATAACTTCATCGGAGAAATGTTCTACAGTGATTATGTAATCTCTAAAGTTTTAGAGATTATTTATTCTAATCATAACCGTAAATCAAGATGAGTGAATGGATAGAGATGATAAAGGGGAGAATAGAAACCCTGACAGGAATGGTGCGTGCGTTACAAAAAAGACTTGTTATACAAGCAGCACCAGCAGTACCGACAGCATCACCAGTACCAGCAGCACCTACAACATCACAAGCTCCGCCAGTTCTATAATCACCGACATCATCACAAATCAAGAACGAGCATATTGTATCAACTAGTTATGAAGTATTAACTCATTCCCTCTGGAAAAAAAAATTTATAAGTATATTTTATATATATATATATATATATATATATATATATATATATATATATATATATATATATATATATATATATATATATATATATATATATATATATATATATATATATATATATATATGTGTGAGTTTTTAAACCACAATATATCTTTTCGTACTAAGCTTTTAGGTGTGAATGTTAAAGGGTAGATACTACTCGGTTAATTCATATTACTAATATGCTATGATGTACATCCTTCGTTAATGACTTAACAATCATTAATTATAATCTCTACTTCAACTCAATAGATTCCATTTCATAATAAACCAAGTGTATTGTTCGAGTACGTGTTAGATTTCACACTTTCATTTTTGATGTACTCAAAACTTTCTAGAAAACGTCATTCTTGTCTTGCGAAGTTCACAAAAATTCTACGAACACCAACATCAATCACCAAGGAAATATCAATAAAAATGAATAATGAAGTATTGATTCATAATTTCATTTACATTGAAGAAATACTCCGCAAAAATTATGTAATCTCTAAAGTTTTAGGGGTTATTCATTATAGCTCCAGCAAAAAAAAAAAATCAAATGAGTTTAATAGTATATTAACTCATTAAATCTATATTACATCTGCAAAAAATATAAAAACATATATTTTCATAAAGACTGTAATAAAAATTCTCTTGTACAAAATATTACTTGTGAAACTTTAACGGGTAGGTAATACCCGAGAATTATACAAATTCACAAATAATAAGTTATACTGTACATTCTTCAATTCTGATTCAATAATCATTAACCATACTCACTACTTTCACAACAATATACATTCTTTCATAGAAACCTGAACAACCATTCTCATTCAAATTCAATTACATATTCTGGTTTTGACATATCAGAATCCAAGTCAAGATTAAACATATAACATTACTCTTAGATTCCTACATCTTTCAAAACTATACTTTGACTTCAAAACTGTACTAGAACATCATTTATATTCATGGAACGCAGAAAAATATTTTTATCATTCAAAATCCTAGAACATCATATGTATATTAACAATTACAATCTGTGTTCAAACCCTTCAAAATTCCTGAAGACACTCGAGATGATGATCCAACCATATGTTACTCGCAGTCTTGTACCTGAAAAACCCTCGAAACCAAAGTCATAGTTTAACACGTATCCGTGTCAGACCCTTTGGCATTTATTAGCTAAAATAACTTTTCAATCTCTTTTCAAAATAGACAGTTTTGTCACAGCTCCAGCAAATCACCTTCAATTGTTCATCGAATAAGCCTTATTATAACGATTACCCCTTCATCATTGTTACCGGGGAACCTTTCATATCTTGCCACATTAGCAACAACTTCATTGATCTTTAAGCCTCTCCGAAAAATCACGATACTTATTCATTGAAACTTTATCAAGTACTCATCTACAACTTGTAACAATAATTATCATACCAACTACTGGGAATTAGCAATCAGTATTTTGAATTTCGCAGCAATTTTATGCCAACAGTTATATATATACATATAACGTCTACCTCCAAGACTTACAGACTTCGAATGTGAAGTTTCTGAAAAACACCCTAAACTGCGAACTAGTTCTCCGAATTTTGGAAAAATGCTGATGAAGCAGCAAAAACTGTAAACGACCTTAACAGTCAAAAGTTTGATGATAAAAGAATAGTATGTTGGTAAAGCTCAGAAAAAGAGAAGGTTTAGAACTGGAAAACGGATTGAGCAAACTATGAAGGAGGCTGTGGACAAATCACAAAGATGAAATCTACCTTCAAATAATCTAAATGATTCAGTGTCTGCTGAAATCCTTAGCAAATACCTTGCTCTTTACTCTGAAACCCTTGCGAACAATATTCTTCATCATCCTCTTATCTTAAATAATCTAAGATATCATCGTATCTTCCATTATAAATATCCTTCATATTTCTGAAGATATTTTCATAACCATTCTTATCTGAAATCATTTATTCCTTCGCGTTATCTGTACCACATCATAAAGAAAACTGTTTTAGTTTCTAAATATCTGAAACCTCTGAGTGTAAAGTATGAATGTTTTTGAAGTAATGTTGGGAACTGAAGCATGAGTTAGTATAATATAATGACACTTGATCAACGTGATTATATTACAGTAAGTCATGCTGAGTTTCTAAATGGAACGTAATGATTCACAGACCATAACGTCATCGTGTGCCATGTTACATGACTCTTACATTCAATCTAATCTCTAAACATATCAAGAACATATTCTATTGATAGTTCTATCGTTTCCTTTGGATTCTGGTAATTTCTCAAGTCAAATTGTGCTATTACAATTTCTCTCTTAGAGCATTAGCTATGTTCATTCCGAATTTCATATCTATGAATTCTAGACCATTATTCGCTTGACTTGAAGTCGAGAAAAGAAGACGGAAGCATGAAACTCCAAAATATAAGGTAAAATATAAGCACGAAGATAACGCAGAAATTACAAACCGTGTATATCGATGCGTATAGCAATATAAAGACATGGGAAAACTAAGAACACTATAAACCCAAGAGCATAGTAGAAATTAACGGATTCCTCCGGTGGAAGATGAAAAAGAAGAATGACAGATGTGATAGTCAAGAATATATCAAGAATTAAAACTGGATGGAGCATATTGACGAATGTTTTGGAAGTACGAAGAAAGGAAGAAAGTATAAAAGATGGGAGATGTGGAAATAAGGAAATGTAGGAGGTTAATTTATAGTAAAATATCCGACAGAGAAATCGAGACAGATTATTGCATCAAATCGAAGAGGATCATAATTTCCTTAATCATCGAAGAATCAAATCTTATATAGATTACAAAGATTTTCTTTAATTCGGAGATCAACCGTGATGACGTCAAAAGATAAGACGAATTCCTATTTTCTCATTTCACTCTTTTACGATAGCTTCACTCATACGTTTCGAGTAATCGAATTATTTTATCCATATTTCTCAGTCATGATAAAACCCTATGAATCGACTTATATTCGTCATAATAACATTCTTATTGTTAGCCATGACGACCTCGATCAAATTTTGGGACGAAATTTCTTTAACGGGTAGGTACTGTGACGACCCGGAAATTTTCGACCAAATTTAAACTTAATCTTTATATAATTCCGACTTGATAAGCAATGAATTTTAATAAATCTTGAACCTCCGAAAAGAGTTTTACACAAGCTTTTGGTCACCCTTTTATTCTGACGATTCACGAACGTCATAAATTGATTTAATTGTTTAATTATTGTGTATATATATGGATTTATATATATTTACCTTGAAAATATGATAATTAAATATCTCATTAAGTATATTAACAAAGTATTATATATATATATATATATATATATATATATATATATATATATATATATATATATATATATATATATATATATATATATATATATATATATATATATATATATATATTCATACTACTAATTTAAAGAGTTTTAAACAATATATATTACTATTTAAACGACGTAATTAACTTATGTTAAAATGTATTTACATATAATGTATTACGAGTGTAAATACATCCTTACAAGTATTGAATACACTTTATAATATACCAATACATATAAAGGATAGCTATACTCGTATTTCCGTTCAATTTCCTCAAAGAATTCTACTCGCATTCATACGATATTTTTACCCGTATTATACACAGCTTCTAGAAGTATTTACTATTGGCATATACCAATTGAAATCTGTAATTATTTGTGTAATATGTCATCCATGACCTAATCAATTTAATATGTCATCCATGACATAATACATTTTAACTTATCTTAGATATTTTCACTAAAAACTAAATTTTCAAGCCTATAAATAAGCACCATTTCTAACTCATTTTTACACATTCATTTTCCAAATTTTACTTCCAATTTTCACACACACTTACAAGAACTCTCTCAAGTTTTGTTCTACTAATTCTTTCCAGCAACCTTACATTCTAAACTTGAGGTAAAAACTCTACTTCAACTCTTGTTCAATTCATATATTTATAGCTAGCTATAAAAGAGTTTATAAACTAGAACATAGTTTAGTTGATTCTAAACTTGTTTGAAGAACTAATCTAGTCTTTCTAACTTAACTTTAATAACACTTATTTATATGTATTATGATGTTATATTAAGTTAATATAAGAACTTATAACTTGTACATATGAAGAACACCTTGAAACTTAACATGTATCGTTTAATCTCCATTCGGTAAAAATCGGGCTGTTTTGGGTTGGGAATTAAAAACCTATCTTAGACTTTGAGTTCAAGGCTAAGACTTTGGAAATATGTTAATATATGTAAATAAGACTTCCAGTATTTTTTTCATGATTTTAGACAAAGTGGAAGTATTTTATCAAAAATTATATATTGGGTGGGTGCCGGGATTCTTCCAAATCTGTCCACCACACAAAAAGAGGGTAAAACTCTGAATATTAATACATGGGCTGAACTTTTCGAATTGTTTTTAAAAAATTAACTTCTTAATGAATCCATAGAAATTTGATTCACTTTAAACGGAGTTGTAATGAATATTTGGCGAGCAAAACAAAATCTGCTAAAATTAACGTTGTATGGACGAAATTTATATTATAAAAACTATATTAACCATATCCTTGTTAACTTTTCCTATATCCTATATATATTTGGACAAGTTATCAGTAGTATAACAAAATATTATAATCTTGGTTAATTCTGTGATTGTATATATGTATAATAATATTCTTGGTACGTCCTAACACAATAAGTATACAATACGTTTTTATAAATCCAAAGACAATACGTACACAATACGTCTTAGTTAATTCTAAGATAATACGTATACAATACGTCTCTGGGTTGATGCAAAGACAATACGTATACAATACGTCGTGGGGTACTTCTAAGATTATATATATATATATATATATATATATATATATATATATATATATATATATATATATATATATATATACCGATTATTGGACTGTTGGACATTTCGGACTATTTTGGACTACTAACAAAGGACTACTAACATAAAAATGTTAAAAATTAATATATAAGTATTCTATGAACTTGTTTTATTTTATTCACATGTCGTATTATTATCTGAATCATTATTATTGTTATAGGTTCGTGAATCCAAGGACGACGGTCATATTTTTAATAAGTTGAAAACTTATTATTAATATACTTTTACTACTGTGAGTATATAGTACCATTTTTAAACTCTACAAATATTTTGGGATGAGAATACATGCATTTTATGTTTTACGCCATAGACACAAGTACTTAAAATATATTCTACGTTGAGTTGTACCACTTTGCATATCTTCCCTAATAGCTTGGTAACTAATATTTACATGTTGTAAAAACATGTAAGCGCGAATCCTATTGATAGATCTATCAGGTTTGACAACCCCAACCGGGCTAGTCGCTCTAGTATCGTAAACGGTTACATAGTACTTCGTTTTTACTACACTTGGTACAATGTAGGGAGATTTCATAATAAAGGAAATATGCTACATTAATAGTTATGTATGGTTACCGAAGCGCTCAACAACTTATAGAATACTTTTATACACTTGCGAGTGTACATATATTTATAACTATGAAATCTTGTGGTCTATATTTATATCGATGCTAAACCTATATATCTCACCAACCTTTGTGTTGACTGTTTAAGCATGTTTATTCTCAGGTCCTTAAGAAAGTCTTCCGCTGTTGCATTATCTGAGCAAGCTGTGCATGGAGTCTCATGCTTTTGTTTAAATGAAGTGTTGCATTCAATAAAACCTTTGTCATGTATTATATTCGACTGTTATGTCATGTGTGTAGTATTTGGTAACCGATGTATCATGGGGATTATTTCTTAAATAATCGCCCACTTGTTTAAAACATGCATTATGTATAATAATGATGTGTTTTTTTAATGAAATGAATGCAATATTTTTCTAAAACGTATCATATAGAGGTTAAATACCTCGCTATGGGACCAATGAATAACGTACTACATTTATAGTAATATGGACGAGTCGTTTCAGTACGCTTATGGCAGTTAAAACGGTTGGTATATATGTTGGCACATTTATGCATGAGTGTAATGATGTCAATAAAATTGTTGTAATTATATTCTTCGTATATTAACATGGAACCCCCTATGGCTTGTTAATAATTGTGATTATTGGTAAGACAATGGGTGACAATTATTAGAATTATTTACGGGTGCTGATAATCCGTTGGAAGTGTCACAAAATAATCTTCATGATTGTGAAGTGACTATTTTGTTACCAAATAAAATGTCCATGAAATCTTTATTCATTGGTGAGGTATGTCCATAAACTATTTGATGAATTCTCAAATTGGTACAAGTTGGTGAAACTAATACGTTTTAATATGGAATGGGATTAGATGTTGCTTAATTGTTATCGAATACTGGTATGCTTTGAGTATTGGTGGTATGATGTATGTGATTACATCGAGTGACCAATATAGCATGGTGTTAGAAAAATTAAGCATGGTCTAGTGGAATTCATTGTGATGAGACTTAAGTATTTTAATACTAGTAAAAGTCAACCATGGACTATGGTTTAATTCACAATGTGAATCCTTAAGGCATATTAAATTATTTTGAGTTTACTATTAATCAAGAGGATTATACATCTACAAGTTGTTGGTTTTTAACACTTGGTATAGATGGGGTATCTTTGATCAAAAAGTTGATGTTGAGATTATGGATATCATAAACTTGTTGTCATTACTTCTTAGTTTTAGAGGTGGATTGACTAGGGTATGTTTATAATTATAATCTCACTTCTAATGTAATGGTAATAATTGTGTACACAAGGATAATGGGGATACATTATCAATGGTGTATAAATTATAGGTTTACATTGATTACTTGTGAAAGGTGGACATATGCAAGGACTAATCAATCAACTGATTTGAGATCTCACAAGTTTCTTGTTGTAAAATAAGGACTTGGTAAATCCTTGGAAATTGATTGAAGTCATAATGAATAAGATCAAAGTTCATGGTGATCCCTAGTTGTGGGATGTGATGTAATGTGACTAAGGCATGTATTTGAACAAGTGAAAGTCTAGACAGTTATGCCTTAGACAAATTATGTTTCGTGAGGTTTATCACGAAAGAAGTGGTGTATGTGGATTTTGTTGGGTTACAACAAAAGTTTGACCATATCACTTGATTAAAAGCATTAGCCGGAAGCCGACAAAAGATGGCTAATGTTGTGGGATTGAAGTCCATTTAGATCTTCCAAAGTGGGATACCCAATTCCCTTCTAGTACAACGCTAGGAGCTGAATTCAATGAGGAAAGCCTAGTATCTGAAGATTGGAACACATTAAATAGATGATCCCAAAGTATGTGTTCGGACCCGTGAGATAAAGAAGGTTGAAGTTAAATAGTTCTTAATAGTTGTCTTGAAAAATTGCATCGCGGGAGCAAGATTAAAAGAAACTACCTATGTGTACATGAGGTTAAGCCGCCTCAAGAAAGATTGGGACTTAGCTTTTGATATGTTCATGAGAGGATTGGGACACAAGGCTTATAATAGTGTCGGGTTAATTGTAGAAAGTATGGAACTAGTGTGTATATTATCGACAGGTTTTCAAATGAATTGATGGGTTCAAACTATTAGAGCACCCTGATTTTTGAATTCTTGCACGTGTAATATACTATGTGTAAATTCAATCCATGTGACATTTACACTTATGCACTAGTTATCTGTTTGTTGGTATTTTAGTAATCAAGGATCATACTAAAATGGGGGGGAATTGTTGGTGATTTTAGCATGATCCAAAGTCATTTTGGTTGATTGGATTGCTAGGTTGAAAGTGCTCGAACCATTGAAACGCTACACGAATTTGGGGAGTGTGGAGTACACGTTCGTAAAGTGTAAAATGGTTTGAGGATATGTTAGTAAGCTTGGAAATAACATTTGGAACTTAAGAAATGCGAAACGCGACTTGAAAGAATGCGAAACGCGACTTGAAAGGCTAAACACACTTGAAAATAAGCTTAAACTTGATTTTGGTGTGCAGTAGCTTTAAGCCGCGGCGCGGCTCATGGGCCCGCGGCGCGGCTTAAAGGGTGATTTTGAGTTCGAGAGTTTTGGCATTTTTGGAAGTGTTGTGCTTTGTTAGCCCGCGGCGCGGATCCTGGACCCGCGGCGCGGCTTAACACTGAACTTGCTGAAAAGGTGCATTTTCAACCCAAAAGGCACATTTGAACCCCAAACGTTATGGGGTTGTTCCAGGACATTTATGAACGGTTTTTTCATGTATTTGGACTTGTTTAAGCACAAATACATGGGTGTGACATTCCAAGCATTATATGGGTTCATATGAAAAAGTGTGACTCTTCAAAGACACCTTTTGACCCATTATAAATATATGGATTCATTTCCATATGAATAGTTAGACACCTTACACAATGTTCCAGATTTTGAACATGTCTAACACACTTTCAACACAAAACTTACAGATTATACTTTCTAGAATTGCAAGGAACAATTATCTTTTGGTCATGACGATTGTTCATACTAGTCTTATCCTAATAGTGATTTCGTGTACCCGTGACCAAGTGGGTCGAAATACTCTATTAAGAAAGTGTTCACACGATTCTAGTATCAATCCGGTTATTGATTCTTTACCCACTAATCCGTATTTTTCCAACAATACAATGGATTTGTGCGTATCTTGTTTGGAAAAACCAGAACAACTTGGTGGTTCAAGGTAAAATTTGGAATGCTCTGGTTGCTTTAAATGAGATTCTAAGTTAGAATCTTCAAGTGGTTCGTGCATAGAGTGAAAGGAAGAAAATTCGGGTGGAAAACATGGCTCACTAACCCAAGTTATTATTATTATCTTTATTAAATGTAAACTGCTATTAAATTCTGGGCTACATCATTTGCAACCAAGTAACCTCTCGTGTAATTGTATTATGTTCGTGACTTACTTTTTTTTGTGTGGAAAAAAACGAAAACTTATATAAAAACGGAAAATGTTTTCAAATAGATAACGTCTTCAACAAAAGATATAAAGGAGAAAATCAATAAGACTCGTACCTAGAAAGCGGCTAACAAACAAACTATCTATACTGAACTTCATCTATACAAAACCATACATAAACCAAAACTAAAGTGGGCCGACTATCCTATGCAGCACCCATGAATAATCTTAAAACTTACCAAAACCGCAAAACCTCAGATACCGCAAACCAAACAGGAAATAAAATGAAACTTCGGATCTACCTTGATCAATTTACCGTTTATAATCTCTTGTCGAATATCTTTACCGTCTATGTTCATGATTTACTAGTGTATGGGTTGATGCATATGATTAATGCTGTCCATATGCCATTGTGTGTATTGTTTACTTTATAATTAATATATGTCATAATATAATATAAATATACATAAAGTCATAAATGGATGTTGAAATGTCAAATATGAATGGCCAATTTTTAGTATAAATACTACATTAATGTAAGCTTGTAAGTTGCACCAGAATTTCATAATCAAAATTCTCTACTTATTCTCATGCTTTGTTCATGCATATTTGTAACGACCCGGAAATTTTCGACCAAATTTAAACCTTAACCTTTATATGTTTCCGACACGATAAGCAAAATCTGTAATTTTGAGTCTAGAAAGTTCGAAATTCTATATTTGGATAATTAGTTACCCTCTGACTAGGCTCGACGATTCACGAACCATTTAATCGTAAATAGAAATGTATAATGTTATACTTTGGGTTTAATTGTTTTAACTACTACATTCATTTATGTAATAAGACTGGATATGTAAAATATAATTACATATAGTAATTAGAACATGTTTATGATGTATAAACATAAATATTATTACATGTATATCGATAAAATGTATAAATACTAAATATATGTTATTATATAAGTATTAAATAATGCATAATATGTAATAGTAATATATCAGAATATAAATGTTACACTAATACTATTATTATTACTACTTTCACTATTATCATTATTAATATCTGTATTATTAATATTATTAATTATAGTATAAAAATATAGATATGAAATTTGATACAAATAACATGATATATCTTAACTATTATTTATATAATTATCAGATATTATCATTACCTTTATCATTAATGTTAATATTATCATTTTTTTTGTTATTAATAGTATTATCATTTATTATTATCAGTATTATTTTATTTGTTTGTATTTTTATATCATTATTATTAATATTATTAATATTTCTATTACTATTATTATTATTAGTAAAAATAATCACAGAATATATTATTAACATAATTAAATCTATAAATTAGTATTGCTAATCACTAAATCAGATATATATATATATATATATATATATATATATATATATATATATATATATATATATATATATATATATATATATATATACTTATGCAAAATACAGTTATGTATCTAATGAATACATATACATGTATATTTATATAAAAATAGTATATACTTATATAAATGCAGTAGGATACGTATTCTGGTTAACATCTACATCAATCTCTATTTCCTTTTGTATATATCTGTTTAATTGTTTCCTTTAAATCGAATTTTTCCAAATTCTGTAATAGATAATAGCGACGTTTATTTTTTTTATTTGTCCTGGTTGTCTACTTAAGTTGAAAAATTCGGATACCAGTGCAACACAAACTAAATGGAATTCTCTGTTAAACCATTCAAATTCATTTTCACTATCAGTATCAAATTATAACTATCTGTGATGGATTTTATCCATTATTTTTTTTTTAACAGATTCGATACCCCTATTCTGGATTTATATTATCAAAACTCGATTTCGACTCATATTCCAAAAAGTAAAAATGCAATTCTATTAGGAATATAATACCTAATCTTTCTGCAAAGGTTGAAGATTCAATTCGTAGTATTGAATCTCAATTTTTGAATTAAAGTTGTTTGAAACCAAAGTCAAAACTGTCTGTTTTTGTTAAATTCGAAAAGCCTGTTGCGTTTTAAGTTTAATTAACGAATCAGATAGTTGTTAGGAAAGATTTAAAAACCATTTCATGTTATAAATTTTACCTGAAACGAATTAGATTTCAAAAGTTGAATTTGAGTTCTTATTTTAATTTTTTTTTTCGAACAGAAACTGTTTTTTTATATAACTTTTATATAATTTTTTTTTCGTGTATGATGAATTAAGGATTTCCATTTACTAGTCGTTTTCTGTTTCAAAATTAGAATTCAGTCGATTGCTTTGTTGATTGATTAATTATGAGGACCGATTGATTTATATCATGAAGAAGAAGAAGAAAGGTCACAAAGACGGGTTAAAAGCATTTAGGATAGTATAAATCAAGAAAAACAAGGAACAGTCGAGTGGTGTGGGTGTTAGGGTGTGAACGAGAGGTCACGGGTTCGAGTCCCGTCATGGGCAAATTATTCCTTTTAATGTTTTTTTTAAGGTATTAATTAAAATTTTAATTAATTATTATTATTATTATTATTATTATTAATATTAATGTTATTATTAAAAGTATAACTATTATTGTTAACAAAGGTATTTTTATTAATGTTATTATTAATAAAATTGATATAATAGTTTTTAAAAATCAAAAGTTAATATTTTCAGAATCATTATTATTAAATTAGTTTCTTAATAACAACTATTGAATTATAAATTTAATTCTAATTATATTAACATTTTTAACAAAATAGGTGTTTTAATATATATATTGCTTTAGTTATATAAATATTAATCATTTTTAAATAAATACATAAATTATATATATAAATACATAATTTAAGATATTATATGTAAATCTGTTCGAATTCGATTATATGTGTTAATATATATACAAATGATATAGGTTCGTGAATCCGAGGCCAACCTTATATGTGATTAATGGTGTTATATGTATTTTTACTACAAAATACATTAGGTGAGTATATAGTCCCTTTTAAACTTTAAATATTTTGGGCTGAGAATACATGCGCTGCTTTTATAAATGATTTACGTTATGGACACAAGTGATTAAAAATGATATTCTGCGGATTGATGTGCTAGGTAATTTAGTTATATGTTATAATAGCATGTAAGCGCGAATCCTAAAGATAGATCTATCGGGTTTAACACCCCCATCCAGTAGGCTGCACTAGACATAAGAACTAGTGGGCGGATGTTTAGTACTTCGAGGATTATCCATCTTTGCGAAGATGACTTATTATATTATTGTTAAGGTTGGTTACTGAGGCCTCAACATAAGCAGAATGATTTTATACACTTGCGAGTGTATTATATTTTTATATATGAAATCTTGTGGTCCATAGTTATAACGCTGCTAGCATCAAACCTATATATCTCACCAACATTATGTTGACTTTTTAAAGCATGTTATTCTCAGGTATGAATTAAGTCTTCCGCTGTGCATTAACTCATACTAAAGACATTACTTGGAGTGGATCATCGCAATGGGACCAACTGTTGAGGATTTCGTCCGGGAGGATTAGTTTGCGATCCTTTCAGTTGGTATCAGAGCGTTGGTCTCAGTGAACCAGGCCTTGCATTAGTGTGTCTGACTAGTGGTTGTTAGGATACATTAGTGAGTCTGGACTTTGACCGTGTCTACATGTCAAAAAGTTTTGCTTATCATTTCTAGTCGGAAACCATCTGCTTATCATCCTTAGGGAATTGCCTACTTATCATTCATAAGTCTAGACACGTCTTACTGCATTTAGTACATCGATAGTGTATAGACAAAAATTCATATCCTAGCGCATTTGTAGACTTGCCTGACATATGCCGTAAATTCCTCTGTAGTTTACGAAATCTTTGGTATTATACATAGATATTCTATATAGCTAGAATATCATTCGACGTCCAAAAAATCATTTCACATCGAAGATCTCTTCTCATTCACCAAATTGCCCTCTTGGCGATGAACCTGAAAACACTTACCGGCGAACATGTTCGAGAAACCATTTACCCTCTCATTTTTAGAATATCCCGTCACGATTATATAATATCCTATATTTCGAATCTTACTCACCCGCTTGTTTCAAACGTCAATCATCCCGACATAATATAAGAAGTTAACGAACTACATGCTCGAGTAATGGCTTTGGAGAATCTGGTGCAGAGGTTATAAAAACCAGCAGCAGCACCAGCAGCATAATCCGTACCACCATCATCAACGCCGATAATACTCATATCACCCCAACCACAACCACGTCGTAAATCTCAACATCACAATCTGTACCTCGGATACCAGCATCACACACCTCAATATCACCATCTGTACTTCGAGTATGAACTTCGTTCTATACATCGATCTACATCGGCTATCTTCGCTTTACGTATCATTCTACCTCATTTTTCCTCGTTCGACATGGTGAATATATAATTTCTAAAGTTTTAAAGATTATGTAATCTAGTATTAACGGTAAATCAGATGAGTTTTTGACTCATTAAATCCATGATTACATCCGATGAAAATATATATGCAAGTATATTTTCATAAAGATTGTAATTAAAAATTTCTTTTGTACAAACTGTTAATGATGAAAATATTTTAACGGGTGGGTAGTACCCGAGGAATATTTAGAATTCACATTAATAAGTTACACTGTACATTCTTCGAATCTGATTCAACGATCATTTACTATCCTACTTACAACTACCGATATACGTATCCGTTCACCACAGAATAACCATTTCTATTCAAATTTCATATTTGGATTTTGACCTATCAGAATCCAACAAGTGGCATAACGAAGAAAACATTGGACAAAAATAAAAAGTGTTAGAAACAAACGAATTAATTAATTGGAATTGTGATAGGATTTCACGCTAACTGTTCCGGCTAACTTTCCCAGCTAACTGATTAACATTTAATTTATCGCAATTTACATTCTCGCAATTTTATTTATCGTCATTTAATTTCTGTTATTTATTTTTACGCACTTTAAATGACGGGACACGTATGCAAGGTTTCGACTTATCATATCGACCCATCTATATATATATTTCGGAACAACCGTAGACACTCTATATGTGAAGGTGGGAGTTGGCTATACAGGGTCGGAGTTGATTCCAAAATATATATATACTTTGAGTTGTGATCGACACCGAGACCGGTACATGGGTCACGATACGTATTATTTAATTCGAATATTATATATTAAATTATATATGAATCATTGAACCATCGGACTATTGGACTGCTAACTTTGGACAATTAAAATGAATTAAATTAAAATATTGATTATAACATATGAAACTAAATAATTCTTCAAGCTTGCCACTTGATTTCATCTTAAATCTCATTTGTATCTCGACAATTACAATGCGTGTTCAAATCTTTCATGATTCTTGAAAACCCCTCAATCGAGAGGATGAACCAACCGCGTTTCATCTACGGAAGAAAAGACTTATGCTCCTGTAAGACTCTCGGAGACTGAGTCAACGTTTAACACGCAGCAGTGTTAATTTCTTTATTGTTATTATTACCCAAAATAACTTTTCAAACCCTTTTCAAATTAGCCAATTTTGTCACAGCTCCAGCAAGTTAACCTCGACTTCTCAGAAAGGTTAGTTTCGATATATATACACGTTATTCTTTCGCTGTCGTTACCGGAGAATCTTTTATATTCCATCATCAGCGTTTAACCATCTAAAAACACAATTCTCCTGAAACCACCTCAGTTTGATAACCGATGACCCAGATCCGTTAACTTTGAGAATGCTGACGAAGCAGCATGTTGTAGATGATCTTAATAGCCAAAAGTTGATGATAAAGAACGGAGTATTGGAAACATTCAATAGAAAATTTAGTACCAAAAAGCGGATTATGCGAAACTATGAAGTAAGCCGTGGACAAATCACAAAGAATAAGTTTGACTTCAAAGAATTTAAAAGATTCAGTGCCTGCTGAAATCCTTAGTACATACCCTACTCCTTACTCTAAAACCTTTGCTGACACTATTCTTCATTATCATCCTACGGCATTAGAAGTTCCAAGATATTATCATATCTTTCATTATAAATATCCTCAATGTTTCTGAAGATATTTTTATAACTATTCTTATCGGAAATCATCTATCTTCTCGCGCTATCTGCATCACATCATAAAAGAAACTGTGTTAGTTTCTAAATTCTGAAACCTCCAAATTTAAAATATGAATGTTTTGAAGTAGTGTTAGGAACTGATGCATGAATTAGTATAATATAATGAAACTTGATCAACTTCATTATATTACAGTAAGTCATGTTAAGTTTCTAATGGAATATGATGATTCACAGTACCATCATCATGTGCCATGTTACACGGCTCTTACATTCTATCCAATCCCCAAATGTATTAGGAACATATCATCTTGATAGTTCTATCTTTTTCAGGGTATTCTAGTAATTTAACAAATCAAAATCGTGCCAATACCCTTTCTTTCTTAGAGCATTAGCTATGTTCATTCCGAATTTCATACCTACGAATTCCGGACCAATACTCGCTTGACTCGAAGTAAGGAAGGGAAGGAGGTGGATTTATAGTGAAATATCCGACAGAGAAATCGAAACTGATTGCTGCATTAAATCAAAGAAGATCCTGATCGCCGAAAAACCAAATCTTATTACAAAGATTTTCTCTAAATCCCATGAATTCCGGAAATCAATCATAACCACGTCATCGGTTAAAACGATTCCCTATTTACTCACTTCACTCTTTTGCGATAGCTTCAATTATATTCTTCGTGTAATCGAATCGTTTTATCTATATTACCCAATGATGATAAAACTCTATTATCACCTCATATTCGTCATGAAAACATTCTTATTGTTAGCCAGGACGACCTCACTCAAATTTCGGGGACGAAATTTCTTTAACGGGTGGGTACTGTAACGACCCGGAAATTTCCGACCAAATTTAAACCTTAACCTTTATATGTTTCCGACACGATAAGCAAAATCTGTAATTTTGAGTCTAGAAAGTTCGAAATTCTATATTTGGATAATTAGTTACCCTCTGACTAGGCTCGACGATTCACGAACCATTTAATCGTAAATAGAAATGTATAATGTTATACGTTGGGTTTAATTGTTTTAACTACTACATTCATTTATGTAATAAGACTGGATATGTAAAATATAATTACATATAGTAATTAGAACATGTTTATGATGTATAAACATAAATATTATTACATGTATATCGATAAAATGTATAAATACTAAATATATGTTATTATATAAGTATTAAATAATGCATAATATGTAATAGTAATATATCAGAATATAAATGTTACACTAATACTATTATTATTACTACTTTCACTATTATCATTATTAATATCTGTATTATTAATATTATTAATTATAGTATAAAAATATAGATATGAAATTTGATACAAATAACATGATATATCTTAACTATTATTTATATAATTATCAGATATTATCATTACCTTTATCATTAATGTTAATATTATAATTTTTTTTTGTTATTAATAGTATTATCATTTATTATTATCAGTATTATTTTATTTGTTTGTATTTTTATATCATTATTATTAATATTATTAATATTTCTATTACTATTATTATTATTAGTAAAAATAATCACAGAATATATTATTAACATAATTAAATCTATAAATTAGTATTGCTAATCACTAAATCAGATATATATATATATATATATATATATATATATATATATATATATATATATATATATATATATATATATATATATATATATATATATATATATATATATATATATATACTTATGCAAAATACAGTTATGTATCTAATGAATACATATACATGTATATTTATATAAAAATAGTATATACTTATATAAATGCAGTAGGATACGTATTCTGGTTAACATCCACATCAATCTCTATTTCCTTTTGTATATATCTGTTTAATTGTTTCCTTTAAATCGAATTTTTCCAAATTCTGTAATAGATAATAGCGACGTTTATTTTTTTTATTTGTCCTGGTTGTCTACTTAAGTTGAAAAATTCGGATACCAGTGCAACACAAACTAAATGGAATTCTCTGTTAAACCATTAAAATTCGTTTTCACTATCAGTATCAAATTATAACTATCTGTGATGGATTTTATCCATTATTTTTTTTTTAACAGATTCGATACCCCTATTCTGGATTTATATTATCAAAACTCGATTTCGACTCATATTCCAAAAAGTAAAAATGCAATTCTATTAGGAATATAATACCTAATCTTTCTGCAAAGGTTGAAGATTCAATTCGTAGTATTGAATCTCAATTTTTGAATTAAAGTTGTTTGAAACCAAAGTCAAAACTGTCTGTTTTTGTTAAATTCGAAAAGCCTGTTGCGTTTTAAGTTTAATTAACGAATCAGATAGTTGTTAGGAAAGATTTAAAAACTATTTCATGTTATAAATTTTACCTGAAACGAATTAGAATTCAAAAGTTGAATTTGAGTTCTTATTTTAATTTTTTTTTTCGAACAGAAACTGTTTTTTTTATATAACTTTTATATAAATTTTTTTTCGTGTATGATGAATTAAGGATTTCCATTTACTAGTCGTTTTCTGTTTCAAAATTAGAATTCAGTCGATTGCTTTGTTGATTGATTAATTATGAGGACCGATTGATTTATATCATGAAGAAGAAGAAGAAAGGTCACAAAGATGGGTTAAAAGCATTTAGGATAGTATAAATCAAGAAAAACAAGGAACAGTCGAGTGGTGTGGGTGTTAGGGTGTGAACGAGAGGTCACGGGTTCGAGTCCCGTCATGGGCAAATTATTCCTTTTAATGTTTTTTTTTAAGGTATTAATTAAAATTTTAATTAATTATTATTATTATTATTATTATTAATATTAATGTTATTATTAAAAGTATAACTATTATTGTTAACAAAGGTATTTTTATTAATGTTATTATTAATAAAATTGATATAATAGTTTTTAAAAATCAAAAGTTAATATTTTCAGAATCATTATTATTAAATTAGTTTCTTAATAACAACTATTGAATTATAAATTTAATTCTAATTATATTAACATTTTTAACAAAATAGGTGTTTTAATATATATATTGCTTTAGTTATATAAATATTAATCATTTTTAAATAAATACATAAATTATATATATAAATACATAATTTAAGATATTATATGTAAATCTGTTCGAATTCGATTATATGTGTTAATATATATACAAATGATATAGGTTCGTGAATCCGAGGCCAACCTTATATGTGATTAATGGTGTTATATGTATTTTTACTACAAAATACATTAGGTGAGTATATAGTCCCTTTTAAACTTTAAATATTTTGGGCTGAGAATACATGCGCTGCTTTTATAAATGATTTACGTTATGGACACAAGTGATTAAAAATGATATTCTGCGGATTGATGTGCTAGGTAATTTAGTTATATGTTATAATAGCATGTAAGCGCGAATCCTAAAGATAGATCTATCAGGTTTAACACCCCCATCCAGTAGGCTGCACTAGACATAAGAACTAGTGGGCGGATGTTTAGTACTTCGAGGATTATCCATCTTTGCGAAGATGACTTATTATATTATTGTTAAGGTTGGTTACTGAGGCCTCAACATAAGCAGAATGATTTTATACACTTTCGAGTGTATTATATTTTTATAGATGAAATCTTGTGGTCCATAGTTATAACGCTGCTAGCATCAAACCTATATATCTCACCAACATTATGTTGATTTTTTAAAGCATGTTATTCTCAGGTATGAATTAAGTCTTCCGCTGTGCATTAACTCATACTAAAGACATTACTTGGAGTGGATCATCGCAATGGGACCAACTGTTGAGGATTTCGTCTGGGAGGATTAGTTTGCGATCCTTTCAATATTAGTAAATAAGTCTTGCTTGCAAAAGTATATGCCATAATAATTATTAATAATAATTAAAATTACAACACGCTATCAGCACGAAGTGCTCCGTATAATCAAGGTTTATCTAAGCAAGCACAAGTCACTAATCAAGGTAAGAAATTCTTTAACGATATCTTCTATTATTTATTAGTAAGGTAAATATTATTATCATCATAAATAAAATTATATTTATGTAATCTAACTTTTATTAACTTCACTAACATTTATACTTATGTTATTTAAGTTATATATGGTCGGTTATACCGCCTGAATTATATTTATGTAATCTAACTTTTATTAACTTCACTAACGTTTATATTTATGTTATTTAAGTTATATATGGTCGGTTATACCGCCTGAATTATATTTATGTAATCTAACTTCTATTAACTTACTAATATTTATATTTATGTTATTTAAGTTATATATGGTCAGTTATACCACCTGGATTATATTTCTGTAATCTAACTCTTAACTTCACTAACATTTATATTTATGTTATCTAACATTTATGAATACTTATGCAATTAATCATTATTTATTTCATACATACTAATGTTTATTCTTAAAATTTATTATTTATGCATAATATGTTTATTCTCTTAATCTTCGTATTTATACTAAACATATTTATACTAAATGTATTTATAGTAATCATATTTGTACTAATAAAATTCTCTTATTAAAATTATTATTAATACAACGAGTACATAACAGTCGTTAACGTCAACTAACGACATTACAACGGTCATATATACATAACGGTTGTTAACGTCAACTGACGACGTTACAACGACAATATTTTAAAAATATAAAATAAACATCTCCGTTTTCACATTTTCACAAATCAATCTTCATTTTCTCAGATTACCACTCTCAAAAAGTTTTTTGTAAAGATGATTCATACAAGGATGATTTTTCCTATTGTATTGGTCATACTAACTATCATCATTGTTGCTAATATACCACGGGGTGAACCTATATTCTATCCTTCTCTTGTGGTTTTATCATTTGTAATCATGCCATTATTCTGTTGTTTGCTACTTATGAATTTAAAATGATTCTAATTTCATTTTATTATTTGCCTATGAATAGAAGTTGATTATGATTATGATTTATGTTGTTCATCTTTTGATAATAGAAAATGTCGAATTTGAAAAGGCTTAAATTTGCTCCTTTAGAATTAAGTGGAAACAACTACTTAACATGGGTTATGAATGTAGAAAAACATCTCGAATCAATCGGTATTTTAGAAACCCTGAATGAAAATAACAATTGTTCCGAACAAGAGAAAACAATAGCAAGTATTTTTCTTACCAAACATATTGACGAGTCCTTAGAATCTACATATTATATGATCGAAGATCCAAGTGTATTATGGAAAATACTCAAAGATAGATACGATATTAATTATCAAGAAATAATGGTGATCCATGAAAGAATAAAATTGAAGATGTTAGTAGACGCTCTTATAAGAACCCCGGAGATTCTTATTAATGATCTGGTAACGTGGATCATCAGTCTAGTATTTCTTGAATACATGAACATCTTGTTTAGCTCTACAAATAAGTCCCAAAAGAAAAGAAAATGAGAGTGAATCTGTTGAAAAATCTTGATTAAATAAACCCTGAGCTACCTTGAGACTTGAATGGTTTGAATTTTCTAAGATGCCTAGCTTGTTATGTATCACTCATAAATAAATGGTTTTAGACCATAACGCATATGTTTATTAAGTGTTATCTTTTATGTACTTCAGATTGTAACTTGTTTGCGGGTAATATAATTTGATTATCTTGCTGAAATATAACTCATTATTTACTTATCTTATTTGAAGTTTTAGTATGAATCCTGCTGAAATACAACACCAATTAAATGGTAAAGACCTATGTATTGCAGATAGTGTTAACATACACACTATGATCAAATCTAAGAAATATTTCATTGATTTAAATCAAATGAAGGAATTATAAATACTATATCAGGTCTTGCAAGCTTGATATAAGGAACGGAAAAGGAAAAAATTCATATTACCAAATGGTACGAATTTTCTGATAAACAATGCCTTGTTTTCTCCCAAATCAAAGAGAAATTTGTTAAGTTTCTCTGATATATATCATAATGGATATGATTATCAGTCAATGATAACCGGAAATGAGAAATATCTATGTAGCACCAAAAAGCGCATATGATGAAAAGCACAGCGCATATGATGAAAAGCGCAGCGCATATGATGAAAAGCGCATATGATAAAAAGCGCATATGATGAAAAGCGCAACGCATATGATTAAAAGCGCATATGATAAAAAGCGCATATGATGAAAAGCGCAGCACATATGATTAAAAGCACATATGATGAAAAGTGCATATGATGAAAAGCACATCACATATGATTAAAAGCGCATATGGTGAAAAGGATATATGATTAAAAGCGCATATGATAAAAAGTGCATATGATGAAAAGCGCATATGATGAAAAGCATAGCGCATATGATTAAAAGCGCATATGATGAAAAGTGCATATGATGAAAAGCACACCACATATGATTAAAAGCGCATATGGTAAAAAGGATATATGACGAAAAGCGCATATGGTGATTAATGAAAAAGCACATATGGTGATTAATGAAAAGCACATATGGTGATTAATGAAAAACACATATGGTGATTAATGAAAAGAATATTGAGAAAGAATCACCAATGTTTCTTGAAAGAATTCAAGGTTATATATATGGTCCAATTCATCCATCATGTGGACCATTTTGATATTTCATGGTTCTAATAGACGCATCTAGTGGATGGTCACATGTTTGTATGTTATCAAGCGATAATATGGCATTTGCAAAGTTTCTTGCACAAATTATTAAATTGAGAACACATTATTCTGATTACACCATTAAAAGGATGAGACTTGATAATGCTGGTGAGTTAACATCTCAAGCATTTAATGATTATTATATGTCTACATGGATTGTTGTTGAACATCCAGTTGCTCATGTGCATACACAAAATTGATTTAGCTGAATCAATAAATAAACGGTTGCAGCTAATAACTAGACAATTGGTAATGAGTACAAAACTCTCAATATTTATATGGGGACATGTAAATTTACATGATGTGATATTAATTCGCATTAAACCAAGTGCAAGTCATAAGTATTCTCCATTACCAACTTAATTTTGGTCGAGAGCCAAATATTTTCCATCTTAGAACATTTGGTTGTGCGATTTATGTTCCTATCGCACCACCACAACGCACTAAAATGGGTCCTCAAAGAAGGATGGGAATATATGTTGAATATGAAACATCTTCAATCATAAGATATATTGAACCCATGACGGGTGATGTTTATACAGCACGTTTTGCTGATTGTCATTTTAATAAAATATTGTTCCCTAGATTAGGGGGAGAAATAAAAAATAAAGAAAATGATGTTTCATGGTGTGAACCTCAATTAATGTATCTTGATCCTCGTACAAAAGAATGCGAGATCGAAGTTCAAAAAATAATGCATATGCAAGAACTTGCGAATAAATTGCCTGATGCATTTACAGATATAAAAAGAGTAACTAAATCATATATACCAGCAGCAAATGCTCCACCTCGAATTGAAATTCCAAAAGATGGCAATAATGTCATTCTTGAGTCTTTACCACGCCAGAAACGTGGGAGATCAATTGGTTCAAAAGATAAAAATCCTCGAAAAAGAAAATCAGCGGATAATGAGGTAAAAGAACGTGTTCAAGAAGAACCACAAATCAATATTCCTTCTGCAGAGGATATTGACGATGTGAATACATAAATTGCAATAAATTATGCAATATTATGGAGCCGAAACAAAATGACAAATATTGATTTTTCATATAATCTTACAATGACATCATGAATAAAGATGATGATCTGGAAACAAAATCTGTCATTGCATGTCAAAATAGACATGATTGGACTCAATGGAAAGGAGCAATACGAGCTGAATTAGAATCGATCAATAAAAGAAAAGTTTTCGGATCAATTGTTATCACTTTTAAAGGTGTGAAACGTATGAGATATAGAATGAATTTTTATCCGAAAAAGAAAGCTAGACTTGTAACTCAAGATTTCTCTCAAAGACCATGAATAGATTATGAGAAAAACTTATTCTCCTGTTATGGATGCAATTACTTTTAGATACTTAATCAGCCTAACAGTTTCTAAACAAAATTTGAAATGCATCTCATGGATGTTATTACTACTTATTTAAATGAATCACTTAATAGTGATATATACATGAATATCCATGAAGGGTTTAAGGTATCAGAAGCATCTAATGCAAAACTCAAAGAAATGTATTCCATTGAGTCACAAAGATTTTTGTATGGGTTGATACAATAGTATAACTAATTAAGTGATTACTTAATAAGAAAAAAGGTATACAAATAATCTTATTTGAACATGTGTTCTTATTAAGAAAACAACATCTGGATATGTGATCATAGCCGTTTATGTCGATGATCTTAACATCATAGGTACAAATAAAGAGATCCATGAAGTCATTCAACTTCTAAAGAAAGAATTTGAAATGAAAGATCTCGGAAAAACCAATTATTGACTTGGTTTGCAGATTGAGCATATGCCTATTGGTTTACTTGTACATCAAACGACTTATACAGAAAAGATTTTAAAATGTTTCAATATGGACAAGGCAAAACCATTAAGTACTCCTATGGTTGTTAGATCACTTAATGTTAACACTGATTCATTTCGTCCCTGTGAAGATCATGAAGATATCCTAGGACCAGAAGTACCATATCTTAATGCAATTGGAGCTCTTATAAATTGTACAAGATCTGACATTTCTTTTGCAGTTAATTTGTTGGCAAGGTTCAGCTCAGCTCCTACCAAAAGACACTGGAATGGGATCAAACACATATTTCGATACCTTCGAGGAACTACTAATTTAGGATTATTTTATTCTAACGAATCAAAACAAGATTTGGTTGGTTATGCAGATGCAGGTTATTTATCTGATCCGCATAAAGCTAAATCTCAAACTAGATATGTATTCCTAAATGGAGGTACCACAAAATCATAGCGTTCTTAAAACAAATACTTGTTGCAACATCATCAAATCATGACGAAGTGATTGCATTATATGAAACTACTCATAAATGTGTTTGTTGAGATCAATACCACAAATCATTATTGATTCTTGTGGACTAGAACGCTATAAAAGACCAACAACTATATATGAAGATAATGCAGCTTGCATATTACAAATGAAAGAAGAGTATCAAAAGTGACAGAACAAAATATAAATGCTGACGAGGCGCCAAAGTCATAGACGGTCTTAACGGTCATAAGTTTGATGGAAAAGAATGGTATGTTAGTAAGGCTCAGAAAAGACTAAAAGGGAATAAGAATTGAAAAAAGGGTTTGAGCAAACCATGAAGGAGACTATAGACAAATTATACGGGCTAAACTTGTACATTAAAGATTTAGATGATACAGTTTCAGATGAAAACCTCAAATTCTTCTCATATACTCAAGATCTCGTAAAAGACAACCAGATTAAAATGAGAGTCAGCTTTATACTAGACTCTTTTTCCCTTGACTACGGGAACAAGATGTACACATACTGCACTCTTTTTTGCACAGGGCCCAATTATTTTGGGGGCCCAATAAGCCCGGGGAGTACATGCACTCTTTTTTGCACAGGGCCCAATTATTTTGGGGCCCAATATATCACTTTTTTGCACAGGACCTAATTATTTTGAGGGCCCAACATATCACTTTTTTTGCATATCAAACATTAAGTAAACCCAAATTTAATAACTACGACTAATAGATATCAAACAAAAGATACAAGGCCCAACTATCCGTCTTTATTCCTTCAATTCAGGGCTTTTCTATTTATAGGTAGAATTGGTTACTATACCCACCGATGTGGGAATCTATTCATGCTTGTTTTCGATTCATAATTGGAATTGTTTGCATTTGTTTTACTTGCCACTCTCACATACAGTTTGATATTGAAATATCATGTAATCTTAGGTTTGTCTTAACTCTTGAATTACTGATCTTGTGCCCTACATTCCTTAATCTTATTTACTAAATTCTAAAGCTATCTCATGGTTACGAATCAACAAGAAGGGTGCATATAAGGACAAACCTAGCTGGAAGACAGGTTTTAAAAGTGTATATAGGGATGAATATTTACAAATACTTGTTACTGCGGTGCATTCACAAATAAACATACTTAATATCATAACTTGACTGTAAAAGTAAATATGTTATCTTACCGTAAAACTCCGTAATAATTAAAAACATTACTGAGTTCCAAGCAGGTAAGCAATAGTCATCTAACATACACCTATCCACTAGTACTGTCCCAACCTTACACATTAGCTTATTAGCTCATCATTTTTGGCTTATGAAAGTGTACCGTCTCAAATTTACTAGTTATGGATAACTTGTAAGTTATATATATATATTATATATGTACTTTAATAGAGAAAAACTGATGAATACTATTGAACCTATATTTAAAATATAATTCAACAAATATATTGAAATTAACATTTCAATTTCAATATAAATAAAATAAAATCTTACATTTTTAAGGCCCATTTATTTATTTTTTTACTTAGAAACACACTAAAAGATCACTTTAAGCTATTTATTTTGAGTTTATAATTTAATTTTATCGTTTAAAATGTGCACGGTGCAGGGCACACTTTGATTTTTCCGCTCAGGGCATCAAAATTAATAGGACCGGCCCTGTTCATGCATATTGGTAAATAAGTCTTGCTTGCAAAAGTATAGGCCATAATAATTATTAATAATAATTAAAATTACAACAATATCATGATTCTTGATTTTCTAAGAATAAGATAAGACATACAATATGTTAGATTTGTCATGTACTAAATTTTGTAAGATCACTGTTAACTCTGGCTGTGACGTCAAAGATAGATAATGTACTTTTTTGTAATATGACAAGGTCAAGAAGTGAAGTTTTTAGTGGGGAGTGTTAAATTTGTCATGAGTGAAGCGGTAAAATATTATTGGTAGTTGTGTATAAAATATATTAAATATTACTCCCTCCGTTCCAAAAAACTGTCTACCTTACTATTTTTGTTTGTCCCCAAAATATTGTCTCTTACTTTAAATAACAATAAAAAATCATTAAAGTTCCAATTACACCCTTTTTATTATTGGAAATACAACATTAAATATAGCAATTAATTTATAAATTACTCTTTATAACAACATTAAGTGAGAGATAAATTAGACAATTCACTAATATATCTTAAATTCAACAAAAAGTCGAACCAGACATTCTTTTTGGAATGGAGGGAGTCATATATAAATATTAATCCTGAAATTTGATTGGTCCATACATCCGTACCTTTTTCCCCTCAGTTTTATGACTGACGCTCCCGGGGCGTTAGGGGCGTCAGGGTTAATGGCGTCAGGGCGTTAAATTTCTTGCCAAAACATGCCACATCATTTTGGGGAAGGTTCTTTTTGAATTTAACGCTACATTACTTGTGGTCTAAATAGATAATATGAAATAACAATGATAATAAATGTAATTTGAAATGAACTTAAAAATTAAAAATTATTAACAGTTAATTTAAACAATGATAATAAATGTAATTTGAAATGAACTTAAAAATTAAAAATTATTAACAGTTAATAACTATTACTATTACTAATATAACTAATAGACAAAATTTGTCTTATTAGTTATGAATACTACTATTTAATATTACATTTTTCACACATCCAACCCCCTAACTTTCATTAAAATACAAATCGAACCCCCCCATTTTATACCTATATTCTAAAATATTATTTATCCCATCACTAATACTAAAAATATTGAATAATAACACTCACCACGCTACTACTGTGCAACTTTTTTTTTTGTCTCAAACGATAAAAAAACAACTTTCATAAAACGAACAACCATTCAATGCTACCAAAAGATGTCGAAAAATATTCTTTTTTACAAAATAGATCAACTAACTTTAAAAAAAAAACCCCCCGAACGCTAAAAGAAGCAACTTTCACAAAGGAACAATCCTTCAATGTTAGATGTCGAATTTTTTTTTTTTTACAAAATAGATCAACATTTTTTTTTTAACTCGCATTCAAAACGGAGCCCCGGCGCTAAGCGAGAGCTCCACAACTAGTTTACACTAATTATATATTTGTACACATGTGGCTGTTGTTGTTTTTTTTTTTTTTTTTTAAAGGTAAATTATTATTTTTCTTACACAATATACGTATGCAAATTTAAAATTGTTATGATATAATTGTATGTACTTATTATTATGAGAAGTATTTATTTAGTACAATAAAAGTTTGTATCAATATTATTATCTATTTCTATTTAGAGTTTAGGCTATTAAATTGTCATATATTATTTTTTTTCCTCAATGTAAGCTATATATCCAGAAAAATACTAGTGTAAGCCATAAACTTTAAAAAAAAATGTGTTAATGTAAAGAAACCTAACTTGTTGACATGATAAATAAGGTTGTTCGTTTGACTTTTTTTTTTTGAAACTTTGACTTCGAAATTCGAATTCATTTCTTCGATTTAAGATCTGTAAATTTACAGATAGTTTCACGAAGAGATTTCGATCACATCTGCATTTTTATATTTCACTATAACCTCTCAGATTGATTCGGTGCTCAAATCAGGCACGATTTCGGTGAAGGATGAACTCGATATCAAACTCTATGAATTTGTTGTTGATTACCAGTTATGATAATGTGCGAAACTTCGTTTGATGTTATGATTCACTAATTTGAAGTCAATTGGTTAACAGAATCATCCTTGATTGATTTTGTAGATTGAGCTTCAGAAAAGATATAAATTTTTTTATTCCAATGTAAGCTATATACTCAAAAAATACTAATGTAGGTCACATACTTTCAAAAAGTGTATCGATGTAAACAAAATGTAACCTGGTTAGACAGTAACAGGTTACGTTTTATTTACATCGATACACTTTTTGAAAGTATGTGACCTACATTAGTATTTTTTTTGAGTATATAGGCTATATTTAAAAAAAAAAAAAAAAAAAAAAAAAGAGGTATATGATCATTACAGCCTAAACCCTTCTATTTATTTATTAGTCAAGTTTCGGCTCTCATATTATAACAAAAGAGTTCAACAATCAAGAGTTTTGATTTCAAAATTGATTAACTTTTTATATCGATCGAGGATGAAGGGGGTAGGTCAAATAACAATATTAAAATCAATATTTCAACTCGAAAATTGTCTTATTGGGCTTTGATGTTCTGATGTTCACAAAAGATAATATTTTATAAACACATGATACATTATAAATTAATGAAGAATCAAATACTCATAAACTATAGTCTTTTTTTTTTTAGGTGTTTGGATCATCCGGGGGACTTAACCACTCACGTGTTCATCTCCTACACAGTTATACCCGCCCCCGACTGTGTGCCCAGGAGGAAACCCGCACCAATCCCATACGGGGCATGGACGGTAAAAACTCCCTTCCCTTTACCCCCAACGCGATGTGGGAAAGGTGTCATGTGTGAAACTTCATGGCATGAATGAAATTGTGGGTTAATTTCTAGTCAACGAGGGTCGAAATCCTGACTTTCCCTAAAAGAGGCAGACCACCAACCGTTAGATCACATCACAACTTCTAACTATAGTCTTTTCTTGTTGCAGCCATAAGTATAATGGTTATACAATATGTGACCCATGCTCATGTCATTTTTTTTTTTTCCATATCTAGGTATTTTAAACATGTTTTTTGAACGTCAGGGGTCGTTAGATACTCATCCGATCATATTTAAAAAGTCATAGGTAATGCTCACTTCCTACACCTGTTAAGAGAAAACTTCGAGATATTGCACTTAAAGAAACCTTCTGAGAGAACTTTGCTAGATGTGAGCAGAACCCACTATTTACAAGAAAAATCCAGATGACTTAATAATCAATTGCAAAGCAAATTACATTATGATAATCTCCAATTGAGGCTCAAACTCAAGACCTCTACGAGACTCCGAAAAAGGCAATAACTACTCAGTTAAATGGAGATTGTTAAACATGTATAACGCGAGGTGTATAATGCAATTTGAAAAAAAGAAAAAAAAACCCTTAAACGTAATAATTATATGCGAGATAGAGTTGTCATCCCTTGGATCAAACAATTTGTTTGAAATTCAAGGGACCAATCAGAGCACGACAATCACATCTGATTAAAAAAAAAAATTTCGGATGTTTTTTTCAAAAAAGATTTTCCCAAATTTTTTTTTCGAATTTTTTTTCTTTTAAAATTTTATTTTTTATTTTAAATTTAGCCCGATTTAGAGTTTAGAATTTTGAAACTAAACCGTTCGTGTTAAAAGTTCAATCTAAACCCTAAACCCTACTTGCTAAATCCTAAACCCTAATTTTCAAGCCCCAATTTCTAAACCATAATTTCTAAACCCTAATTGTTAAACCTCAAACCCTGGATACAGGGGGTTTATGTTTAGGGTTTGTTTAGGGTTTAGGGTTAATGGTTAAGGGTTAAGGAAGTCAATCACATGTGATGGAGTAGTTTTGACTACATGTGAGAACAAGTGATTGTCGCGCTTTCATTGATCCCTTGAATTTCAAGCAAATTGTTGGTTTCACTTCGAGATAACTTGAAGTATGCGAATTTTGACATCTTTTGGAGACAGTAACAACAGTTTCTTGCCTATAACATCTGTAATGATAACATTCCCTAACCGAATCTTGTTTTAATCTCTAATATATTATGGTTTCGAAATTTACTTTTCCTCTTCTCGACTTTGATATTCATTTCTTTAATACCAAAGCTTCTTTTTATGAAACAACAACAAAATTTTATTAATCAAGCATCAAACCTAATAAGTATACATTTTTCATTACAATAAAATGAAGATTTAAAATTGTTATAGACATCGATGAAACGAGTAATGGATGTAATCTGTTGTCACCATGACATACCAATAATAAACTATAGTTGTCCAGTCACTAAATTGGAATTTTACATTCATATTCATATTTTATATCAACAGGGGAAAACATTTTAGAGAAAAATAATATTTTTGTTATAATTTTGTAGGCTTATGCCTGGTTCTTGACTGTAGACTACTAATAAGTATATAGAGGGAATATGAGAGAAGTATGTGTTTTATATATGTTTTTGGTGTGCACCTTATGTGCTCATAACACACATATATATACTAAAAAAAACTACTATACAATGTTTATAATAATAATAAAATTAGCATCCATGACTTTTATAACACTCCCCCTTGGATGACAATTTTATTATATAATAACTAGTACTGCCTCGTTAAAAACCTTGCTAAAGAAAACCCATTGGGATAAAACTTTAGCTAAGGGAAAAAGAGTGCAGCATAGAGTTGACTCCCCCTCAAGTAGGCAACGCCTGAATTGTTACATCTTCTGAACATGCCTCATGCCAATATTATGAACGTGTGTTCTGAAAATAGCAGTTGGAAGTGCTTTGGTGAAAAGGTCAGATGAGTTTTTGCTGGACTGAACATATCTCATTTCAATCTGGTTGTCCTTAATGAGATTTTGAGTGTATGAGAAGAATCTAGGATGTATGTGTTTTGTTCGGTCACTTTTGATATACCCTTCTTTCATTTGTGCTATGCAAACTGCATTATCTTCATATATAGTTGTTGGACTTTTATCGCGTTCTAGTCAACAAGAATCAGTAATGAGTTGTGTCATTGATCTCAACCAAAAACATTCCCGAGTAGCTTCATGTAATGCAATCACTTCGGCATGATTTGATGATGTTGCAACAAGTGTTTGTTTTTGAGAACGCCATGATATTGCGGTACCTCCATTTAGGAATACATATCCATTTTGAGATTTAGCTTTATGTGGATCAGATAAATAACCTGCATCTGCATAACCAACCAAATCTTGTTTTGATTCATTAGAATAAAATAATCCTAAATCAGTAGTTCCTCGAAGGTATCGAAATATGTGTTTGATCTCATTCCAGTGTCTTTTGGTAGGAGCTGAGCTGAACCTTGCCAACAAATTAACTGCAAAAGAAATGTCAGGTCTTGTACAATTTGTAAGATACATAAGAGCTCCAATTGCACTAAGATATGGTACTTCTGGTCCCAGGATATCTTCATGATCTTCACTGGGACGAAATGGATCAGTGTCAACATTAAGTGATCTAACAACCATAGGAGTACTTAATGGTTTTGCCTTGTCCATATTAAAACGTTTTAAAATCTTTTCAGTATATGTTGTTTGATGTACAAGTAAACCATTAGGCATATGTTCAATTTGTAAACCAAGGCAATACTTGGTTTTTCCGAGATCTTTCATTTCAAATTCTTTCTTTAGAAGTTGAATGGCTTCATGGATCTCTTTATTTGTTCCTATGATGTTAAGATCATCAACATAAATAGCTATGATCACATATCCGGATGTTGTTTTCTTAATGAAAACACATGGGCAAATAAGATTATTGGTATACCCTTTGCTTATTAAGTAATCACTTAATCGTTTATACCACATACGACCCGATTGTTTCAACCCATATAAAGACCTTTGTAACTTGATTGAGTACATTTCTTTGGGTTTTGCATTGGTTGCTTCTGATACCTTAAATCTTTCAGGTATATTCATATATATATCACTATCAAGTGATCCATAAAGATAAGCAGTCACAACATCCATGAGATGCATTTCTAAATTTTTAGAAACTGCCAGGCTGATTAAGTATCTAAAAGTAATTGCATCCATAACAGGAGAATAAGTTTCCTCATAATCAATTCCTGGTCTTTGAGAAAAACCTTGAGCTACAAGTCTAGCTTTATACCTTGTAACTTCATTTTTCTCATTTCTTTTTCGTACAAAAACCCATCTATATCCCACAGGTTTCACATCTTTAGGTGTGAGAATGATAGATCCGAAAACTTTTCTTTTATTGAGCGATTCAAATTCAGCTCGTATTGCTCCTTTCCAATGATCCCAATCATGTCTATTTTGACATTCCATGATAGATTTTGGTTCTGGATCATCATCATCATTCATGATGTCATATGCAACATTATATGAAAATATCTCATCAAGATTTTTCATTTCATTTCGGTTCCATAATATTTTTGAATGTGCATAATTGATTGAAAATTCCGTATTGACATCATCAATCTCCTCTGCAGAAGGAGTATTGATTTGTAGTTCTTCTTGAACACTTTCTTTTACCTCATTATCAGCTGATTTTCTTTTTCGAGTATTTTTATCTTTGGAACCAATTGGTCTCCCACGTTTCTGGCGTGGCAAAGACTCAAGAATGACATTATTGCCAGTTTTTGGAATTTCAATTCGAGCTGGAGCATTTGCTGCTGGTATATATGATTTAGTCACTCTTTTTGTATCTGTAAATGCATCAGACAATTTATTCGCAAGTTCTTGCATATACATTATTTTTTGAACTTCGATCTCGCATTCTTTTGTGTGAGGATCAAGATACATTAATTGAGGTTCACACCATGAAACATCATTTTATTTATTTTTTATTTCTCCCCCTAATCTAGGGAATAATGTTTCATTAAAGTGACAATCAACAAAACGTGTTGTAAAAACATCACCCGTCATGGGTTCAATATATCTTATTATTGAAGATGTTTCATATCCAAGATATATTTCCATCCTTCTTTGAGGACCCATTTTAGTGCGTTGTGGTGGTGCGATAGGGACATAAACCGCACAACCAAATGTTCTAAGGTGGGAAATATTTGGCTGATGGCCAAAAGCAAGTTGCAAGGGAGAATATGTATGACTTGCGCTTGGTCTAATGCGAATCAATGATGCAGCATGCAAAATTGCATGGCCCCATACAGATACTGGGAGTTTTGTTCGCATTATCAATGGTCTAGCTATTAGCTGCAATCGTTTAATTAATGATTCAGCTAAACCATTTTGTGTATGCACATGGGCAACGGGATGTTCAACAATAATCCCAATAGACATGCAAAAGTTATTAAATGCTTGAGACGTAAACTCACCGGCATTATCTAGCCTCACCCTTTTAATAGTATAATCAGGGAAATGTGCTCTCAATTTAATAATTTGAGCAAGAAATTTTGCAAATGCCATATTTCGACTTGATAGTAGACAAACATGAGACCATCTACTAGATGCGTCTATTAGAACTATAAAATATCTAAATGGTCCACATGGTGGATGAATTGGTCCACATATATCATCTTGAATTCTTTCAAGAAACATTGGTGATTATTTTTCAACCTTAAGAGGTGATGGTCTTATTATCAACTTTCCAAGTGAGCATGATGTACATGGGATAAGTGCATCATGAGGGATCCTTTGATCCGCCAATGGATGTCCATGTGTATTTGTATTATTCTTTTCATCATTGTTGATCCTGGGTGGTCTAATCTCTCATGCCACAAACTGATCATTACAGGATCACATGATTTTTCTTTAACTACCACATTTACTTCAGGTACATTTATATGTGTATAATGTAAACCAGAATGAAGTCTTGGTAGTTTTTTAATTACACGATTCTTATCAGTGATACTTAAATATTTTTCATTTTCTGTTGTCACTGACTGATAATCATATCCATTTTGGTATATGTCAAAGAAACTTAACAAATTTCTCTTTGACATGGGAGAAAATAAGGCATTATTTATCAGAAAATTCGTACTATTTGGTAACATAAATTTTGCCTTTCCCATTCCTTTTATTAAGTCCACAGGACCTGATATAGTATGTATAGTTCCTTCCGTTGCTTTCAAGTCTGTGAAATATTTTTTAGATTTGAGTATGGTGTGAGTGGCACCACTGTCTGCAATACAAATATCTCCACCATTTGACTGATTTTTTACTCCAGCAGTATACATCATGAACTTCAAAAAAAAATTGAGAAAGAAATAATGAGTACATAATTCATCAATATATTACATTCAAAACATGTTACAAACGATAGCACATAATAAGGAAATATGTAGTAAACTAAATATGGTGTAGATTGAAAATCTACAACCATTTATTTAACGAAAACATATAATAGGATATCTATATATATATAGATATTAGAAATTTATTCATTAAAGTAGTACAAGTTGGCTCAATGATTTTTGTATCAAGGTCATCCACAAGATTTGCTTCTTTTCGTTTTCCTTTTAGGGATTCTTGATACCGATTAACAGAATGCTGATTTGTTCGGCAGTTTTTAGACCAGTGGCCAATTTTACCACATCGGTAACAAGAATCTTCAACATTCTTTAAAGAGCCTTCTTCAACATTGTGATTTATGGGATTGTATGGTGTTTGAATTTTATAATTTTGTGGATTATTATTTCTTTGTCCACGACCACGACCACCACCACCACCACGACCATTACCATAAGGGTGATTTCGAACATATTTATGATTTTTATTATTGTTATGGTAATTTCCGTGATGATGGTTTTGGCCAATATGGCCACGACCTTGTCCACGCCCTCGTCCATGTGCATTTCTTCTTTTATTATTATTATTGTTAATGTTAATAGCATTAGCTTCAGGAAGCACCGGTAGGACGAGATTCTTGATTTTTCATCAGTAATTCTTTATTAACTTCTGCAATTAAGAGATAAGTTTGAAGTTTGGAAAAAGTTTTATAATTCTGCAATCTTAAATTTTCTTGCACAGTTATGTTTGCAGAATGCATTGTGGAGAAAGTTTTCTCCATCATATCAGCATCACTTATTTCTTGACCACAGAATTGAAGCTTTGAACGGATCTTGAACATGGCCGAGCTGTATTCACTTACCTTTTTGAAATCTTGGAACCTTAGATTTCTCCATTCTTCCCTCGCAGCTGAGAGTAATATTTCCTTTTGATTATCGAATCTACTCTTGATACTTTCCCATAAAACATGTGGATCTTTGATAGTGAGAAACATATGTTTTAAAGTGGTATCAATATGTTTGCGAATAAAAGCAATTGATTTTAATTTATCTTGATCGGAACAAGTATTATTTTCTTTTAAAGTTTCTAGAATACCCAATGATCCAAGATTTATTTCTACGTCCATAACCCATGATGTGTAGTTTGTTCCCGATACGTCTAAGACATCAAACTCAAGCTTTGATAAGTTTGACATTTTCTATTTTCAGAAAGATGAACAACATAAATCATAATCATAATCATAATCATAATCAATTTTTTTTTCATAGATAAATAACAACATGAAATTAGAATTAGTTTAGATTCATAAGTAGCAAACAAAGGAATAATGGTATGATTACAAATAATAAAACCATAAGGGAATGATAGAATATAGGTTCATATTATATTATTAATAATATTATTATAATATATATTAAGTTATAATATATATTATTATTATAATATATTTTTCTTATTTTAACTTTTAAGATTTACTTTTAATAAAAATACAAACTACTTTTTCTTATTTTAACTTTTAAGATTTACTTTTAATAAAAATACAAACTCTTTTTTCTTATTTTAACTTTTAAGATTTACTTTTAATAAAAATACAAACTACTTTTTTTATTTTAACTTTTAAGATTCTCTTTTAATAAAAATACAAACTACTTTTTCTTATTTTAACTTTTAAGATTTACTTTTAATAAAAATAAAAACTACTTTTTTATTTTAACTTTTAAGATTTACTTTTAATAAAAATACAAACTACTTTTTCTATTTTAACTTTTAATATTATAAATTTAAGAATAAACATTAGTATGCATAAAATAAATAATGATTAATTTCATAAGTAATCATAAATGTTAGATAACATATAAAGACCCCATCGTATTCGTATTGATCGGAATTAATCTCGACCCATGGTACCGTGTTGTCAAATGACGTGTTGCGTACATAAAGTACCGTGTTGTCAAATGACGTGTTGCGTACAATCATGAGGTCTTATTAACATAAATATAAATGTTAGTGAAGTTAATAAGAGTTAGATTACAGAAAATATAATTCAGGCGGTATAACCGACCATATATAACTTAAATAACATAAATATAAATGTTAGTGAAGTTAATAAGAGTTAGATTACAGAAAATATAATTCAGACGGTATAACCGACCATATATAACTTAAATAACATAAATATAAATGTTAGTGAAGTTAATAAGAGTTAGATTACAGAAAATATAATTCAGGCGGTATAACCGACCATATATAACTTAACATAAATATAAATGTTAGTGAAGTTAATAAAAGTTAGATTACAGAAATATAATTCAGGCGGTATAACCGACCATATATAACTTAAATAACATAAATATAAATGTTAGTGAAGTTAATAAAAGTTAGATAATTTCTTACCTTGATTAGTGACGTGTGCTTGCTTAGATAAACCTTGATTATACGGAGCACTTTTTGCTGATAACGTGTTATATTTTTGTAGGCTTATAACTTCCTTTAGTGGCCTGGTTCTTGACTGTAGACTACTAATAAGTATATAGAGGGAATATGAGAGAAGTAGGTGTTTTATATATGTTTTTGGTGTGCACCTTATGTGCTCATAACACACATATATATACTAAAAAAAACTACTATACAATGTTTATAATAATAATAAAATTAGCATCCATGACTTTTATAACAATTTTTTCATTTTTTATTTTTTTCAAATTTTAAGATCACATGAAAATATGAACAATTAAAAAAGACACTTTATGATATACGTTAATATTTTGACAGAAAAACACTCGAAGAAATAAATAATAACATGCATAATGACTTCATGAGTAATGTTTCAATTAGAGTTTTTTTAAGGGTTTCGAAATTAGGGTTTAGATAGAATTTAACACGAACGGTTTAGAGTTTGGGGTTTAGGGTTTTAGGCTTAGGCCAAAACACTAAACCCTAAACTCTAAATCGGGCTAAATTTTGAAAAAAAAAACTTCACATAAGGTGAAAAAACGATGAAAAAAAAAAATTCTAATTAAGCCATTACTTATGTTACAAGTTATCATTTATTTCTTCGAGCGTTTTTCGCTAAAATAATAACATTTATCACAAAAATATTTTTTTTAAATGTTCATATTATCATGTGATCTTAACGTTTGACTTTTTTTTCAAAAAAGAAAATGAAAAAATAAAAATAAAAAATTACTTCCCCTTTCCCTACAAAAAATGTTTCCCTCTTGATGATGACTCTCTCTCTCTCTCTCTCTCTCTCTCTCTCTCTCTTTATATAATATATATGAAATCAAGGGAAAAACACATTTATGTGATAAACAGATAAGTAATTTGTTATTTTTTATAACATTAAAATTAGAGTTTAAAATTTAAATTTTTTAATTTTGTGGTGTTGGTATTCATTGTGTAGATTAAAAAAAGAATACAACACGTTAACATAAATCAGATGTATGATAACTGGATATCATACATCAGATCAGATGTATGATAATTTGTTATCATACATCTAATGTATGTTAACGTGTTGTAAAAAAATTATTTTCTATTTTTTTTCTGAATCTACACAATAATTACTAACCTCGGATTTTTTTTAATCTAAACTCATTTTTAATGTTATAAAAAATAACAATTTACTTATCTCATTATCTCCAAAAGGGGTGTTTAGTTCTGGATCATATATATATATATATATATATATATATATATATATATATAAAGTTCAAACATGAACCAGAAAAAAGGGTGAGAACCATTAAATATAAGAATTTTCACATGTGAGCATGTTAAATTAGATATAAATGTTGATCGATAGTAAGATTAAACAAAAATAAGTTTGAAAAAACCTATAATATACCTATATCAAATATATAATTTCTCGTTCACATGTCGGGATATGTTTGTAAACATACGAACATTTTATATAATTCACAATTAAACAAGTAATTTATGGCTGTAAACACTTGTTTGCCAATGATATTAATAGTTACATGTAATTTGTTGAATATAAATGCATATAAACCATGTAATTAAAAAGTTCCCGTATTTCTCGTTTTTTGTGGTTCTTTATATCTTTGCACCGTTAATATGTCCTGGGGCGTGGGCTTCCTCGAGAACCTGCTGCACATCCTTTCGAGGGATGGAGAGGATGGCCATTATAGCCCTTCCTGTAAAGTACTCCTTGCTTAGCAAATAAGCAACATGCCCTTTTCTTTATTCCAATTACATCTTTTGTTTCAGAGGGGAGGATGATCCAGAAAAGAAATTTCACCTTCCTAAATATATATATATATATATATATATATATATATATATATATATATATATATATGTATATATATATATATATATATATATATATATATGTATGTATGATTAAGAGGGAAGAACATGTTGGGGGAAGTGGGGGAAGCGTTTTGAACTACAAATTTAGGAAGGTGAATGTGTCATACCTAGGTGTGGACAATATTCTAAATTAAATATGGGAGATGATACTCATTCTCCAATTTTTGATCCATACACACTTAAGTTACTTTTATACCTTATTTACAATAATTGAAGTTCAAATCTCTAGATAAACATAGGGATATAATTGTAAGTTTTATGTTAAAAAGTATGTATGGATCAAAAACTGGTGTGTGTGTGTGTGTGTGTGTGTGTGTGTGAGTATCATCTCTCATTAAATATAGGTGACCGTGTGCTACATATATAGGGTGTGGATCCAGAGAAACTAAGAGTGTGAGAGAACTAGATAACTTCACAGAATGAATGCACTTGCACCTAGTAATGCACTAGTTCTTCAGTCTGTCCACAGAACTTTAGTCTGTAGAGAGTTTAAAAAAAATTCAGATTCTTTTTTTCACGAGGCACATATTGAGTTTAGTCTGTCCACAGATAGAACTCGATATGTCTACAGATTAAACTCAGTCTGTCACATATTAAACTTAATCTGCCTACAACTTGAGTTCAATCTATATCGTGATCAATTCTATTTGCAAGATGTAATTCCGTCTTTGAAAAAAGCAATTATAATATATATTAAGTTAAAGACTTTTTTGCTCAGTTGGTCCCTCTATTTTACACCAAATCGCTAACAACATCCCTTGGTTTCTAATTTGGATTTTCGCATCCTTTAATAAATTTAATTTTGCAATTCGAGTCCCTCCGTCAACTTGCCATCCAAATTGAACGTTAAGTGCCATCACGTGAGTTTCACGTGATGGGTATTTTCGTCTTTTTAATTCGTTTTTAGTATTTAAAGGTATTAAACAGGTTTGGTCCCCCTCATTCAACCACCACTTATCTTCTTGAACCCCTCGATTCATTGACGATAAACAACACCAACTACAAAATTTCCCAATGTATGATTATTCATGGAGTATTCGTACAACAGAAACAGATCAAAAGGATATCGATCAACTATACGGTATGTTTTATGAACCCTAAATCGTAAAATTTTGCAGACTTAGAAACTCTAAATTGATTGTTTTTTGTTAAACTTTAATTTGTAACATATTTTTAGGTGTATACCCTGATTTGTTCATTGTTGTGTTACATCATGGTGGGTATTTTCTAATGGTTAGTGAAATTGTTTGCACGAAAGGTGAAATTGACTACATTGATTGTTTTGACATTGATAACTTTTGTTTAGAACAATTGCATGAAGTCATGAAAGAATTAGGTTATGATCCCATGAAATCTGTGTTATTTCGATATCTTAAACCCAATTCAAACTTGAATTGTGGGTTACAACTTTTAGCTGATAATGAACAAAGGGACATATTGCTTACTTGTTTAGATGATGGGAATAATGTGATTAAGCAAATAGAAGTATATGCTGAACATGAGGATATAAAAGGGAAGAGGTTAAGTATTGAACATAGTGATAATAATAACTTATTAGATGGTGTTCACAATGAAGTGAGTGACTCTGAAGATAGTGATTACATTTATGATGAGGAAAATGAGATCATGGATATTCATGTAGAGATGAAAGACTTCAATTTTAACATTGATAAGAATGTGGTGTAACGACCCAACTTTTTCGACTTATATTTTTGTGCTCTATACTTTCACGAATCAGCGTATATGTGCGTACTAAGCTAGTTTATGCTCTGGGATCTTTATTCATGATTAATTACTTTCGTTAGTACCTTACAACGTGTTATTAAGTGCGTAATCACTTAATTTGATCCTCGAATGCTTTTATGACCGTTAGTATCACTTGTCGTTTGAAATGAGCTATATACTTTGTACACATTAAACTTTTATCATAATTGGAATATTATGACTACGTAATACTAATTTTTATTTTCTAATGACAATTACTTGGCTTATTGGTTGCTTAATTATGCTTAGTAATTTACTAATGCACACTAGTTAGTCTTATTGGACTTTTTACCTTAATGGACTTAGGCTCACCCTACTCTAGTTAATGGACCATTAAATTAGCCCAACTTTAATAAGTTTATGACCCATTAAAATGTAGGACAAAAACTCATTAATATGAGCCAACATACTAGCATTTTTGTTAACAATTACCACACATGTTGCATGGGATCCCAACAACAACCACCACCATGCAAAAAGCAAAAAGTTGTCCCCCTTTGTCCCCCCATGAGGCTACAATTTTGGAGAAACCCATCACCCCTCCACCACTTTAAATACAAGCCTTATTCCTTTCATTTCACACTTGATTTCATTCTCATTTTACACACACTTACTCTCTAATTTTCTCTTTAGTCTTTCTTATACTAAAAATTGTAAGTTTTAAATTTTCTTCTTCTTCTTCTTCTTTTCTTCTTATACACGACATCATCATCATCATTATCATCATCATAAGATCAAGCTTTTTAGCTTCTTGATCTTGTTATATCTTGTAGATTCAAACTTTGATTTGAAATCTTCAAGAACATGAAAGATTCAAGCTTTTTAGCTTTGAATCTTCATTACTTTGTTGGATCTAAGTTTTAAAGCTTAAGATCACTTTATTTTGTTAAAAGATCAAAACTTGTGTTTATGATCTTCATGTAACTTGTAGATCTAGCTTTTTGCTTTAAGGATCTTCAAGAATGTTAAAGATCCAAGCTTTCTAGCTTACGGTCTCATTATTTTGTTTAGATCTAAGCTTTTTAAGTTTATGATCTCATTACTTTTACTAGATCTTAGCTTTCTAGCTTATGGTCACATTAATCTTGTAAAGATCCAAGCTTTCTAGCTTAGGGTTTCTTAACACTTGAGATCTAAGTTATTATTGTAGATCTCACTTAGTTGGAACCTTTTTATGATTTTTATGATGATAAAAATCAAGTATTCATCATCTCATATGATGAAGATGCATAAACTTTGGTTAAAAGGACAA
Organism: Rutidosis leptorrhynchoides; assembly: GCF_046630445.1. Lineage (NCBI taxonomy): Eukaryota > Viridiplantae > Streptophyta > Magnoliopsida > Asterales > Asteraceae > Rutidosis > Rutidosis leptorrhynchoides. The sequence goes on from NC_092342.1 coordinate 283,714,595, forward strand.
AGGTTGAAGTTTTATTGTGTTTATGCAATAAAGAGACAACCTTGATGATCAAAACTTGTAGAATGTTAGCTTTTACTCTTAGTTGTGTGTTTATGGTTGAAAATTGGTCAAAGTGATGCTAAAACATCAAAGAGTTGTACACTTGAAGCTTACACGCATCAAGGATGAGAACCGTGATGAGCATCAAGCACCAAGAAACCCACCGGAGCACTTGTTTACTGTTTTTCGGGGTCTGATCAGACACTTGGGACTTCTGGAAAGTTGATTTTCAGATAGTTCATTTTGAGTAGATGACTTTTCGTTCAAGACCCGCCTAAATCTGATATACGGTTTAGGATTTATAGCCTTCCAAAAATCACTACGCCTTTGTAACGACGTGCTAAAAATTCTGACCTACTCGCGCTTGAAGCGTCGACACGGTCAAACGACATCGTGTTAGGATCTGAAAATTGGATAGCAGTACAAGGACTCACATACGGATCCTTGGCCACTGACTAAGCATCTTTTCGGTATGTATAGAGGTCGTAGCAGCTGTCGGAAGTCAGCCTTTTGTTTCGATCTCTATTCTTGTTGAAAACTTACTTTATCTTTTACGAATGATGATGATGATGATACTTAAGACTTAATTTATTCACTTTTAAACTTTTGGGGACAATTTACTGACCTAGTAACCTTTGACTTAGATTGAGGACCTTTCGGACCGACTTACTACTTGCATACTTTTCATATCGACTTTTACCGCACATTCACTGTGAGTTATAGCTTCTCTTTTTACTTTAACTATTTTTTGGACTGAGAATTCATGTGCTTTTTATGTTTTACATACTAGACATGAGTACTTAAACTTTATATATGTGTGGGGTGACATAACGGCACAAAGATTCGCCTTAGCTCGGTAATGTTTAACTATTGGTTTATGAACCGGTAGACGCGAATCTTAGATATGGATCCATAGGGTTTGACATCCCCACTCGGGCTAGTCGCGCTAGCATTCAATGGGTGTTTAATACTTCCTAAACAAATGCCTTCGCTAAGTGTACTTTTAGGGGGTAATATTACATTAAGTTAGTTACCGGGTGCCCACGGATAAGCATATACTTTATCATACTGATTTTAAATACTGATTTGAAGCACTGAAATCTCGTGGTCTACATTACATTACTGATTACAATCAAACTATAGCTCACCAACATTCGTATTGACTTTTTAAGCGTGTATTTCTCAGGTGCTTAGACGTTGTTGCTTCCGCTGTTAGACTTGCTGTATTAGTCTTGGTGCTATAGACTCACTGTGTTAGACTTCCGCTGCATTGTTTAGAGATGTCTCAATCATGGAACTTTTACTTTGCATTCACAACTTATGTTACATTTGAACAATGGCTTTGTAATGACCTTTGTGTCACGTACTTATTTTAATGCTTTCTATTCATAGAAGCACGTTATCTTTGTAAAACATTTGACGTTGGTAAAGACGTCACCTTTTCATGAATGCAAAACTTGTTTTAAAACAGCATGTAGTATTATACCATGTAATGGACCTGTTGTTGATGATCCGTACACGTTGATTTTGTACGGGGCTTCACATTTGGTATCAGAGCATTGGTTGTAGGGAATTAGGTTGCATTAGTGAGTCTTGACTGAGTTGAGTAGGATTCGCTAATAGGACTAATCTACAACTTGCTCGTTTACTTATTTTTGCGGAACTACTGCATGCTACTTCTTACATTTACTGCTATATGATCTTGCTGTATGCTACTGCTTATTCTCGCTAATGCATGCTACTATCTGCTTTTTGCATGATACTTGATAATGCTAAAAACGAACATATAATTCATAGCATTATTCCTCAAGAAAGACAAGCTTTTAGTTGCAATTGTTCTATTTACAAGTGATATTCGTTCAAATAATAAAAGGTGAAGACAAAAGACAGATTCGACGAATTGAAGACGCAAATGACCAAAAAGCTCAAAAGTACAAAAGACAATCAAAAAGGTTCCAATTATTGATAAGAAACATCTCGAAATTACAAGAGTACAAGATTCAAAACGCAAAGTACAAGATATTAAATTGTACGCAAGGACGTTCGAAAATCCGGAACCGGGACATGAGTCAACTCTCAACGCTCGACGCAACGGACTAAAAATTACAAATCAACTATGCACATAAATATAATATAATATTTAAATAATTCTTATAATTATTTAATATATTATATATATTTATAAATCCGTCGGCAAGAAAGACTCCAAAGTATCTGAGCTGTAATTTCAAACTCCGCGACTCGCGGAGTTTGAAGGCCAAAAAGGCCGCGAGTCGCGGAGCCCCAATTTCAGAAAATCCCTATAAAGCTCGCGCATTCTGATCGTAATCATCATCTTTTTTCTTCTCCTCATTCATACGTAAAATATATATATATATATATATATATTTATATTTTAATTTTAATTTTAATTATAATTCTAATAATAAGGGTATGTTAGCGAATGTTGTAAGGGTGTAAGTCGAAATTCTGTCCGTGTAACGCTACGCTATTTTTAATCATTGTAAGTTATGTTCAACCTTTTTACATTAATGTCTCGTAGCTAAGTTATTATTATGCTTATTTAAAATGAAGTAATCATGATGTTGGGCTAATTACTAAAATTGGGTAATTGGGCTTTGTACCATAATTGGGGTTTGGACAAAAGAACGACACTTGTGGAAATTAGACTATGGGCTATTAATGGGCTTTATATTTGTTTAACTAAATGATAGTTTGTTAATGTTAATATAAAGATTTACAATTGGGCGTCCTTATAAATTACCATATACACTCAATCGGACACGATGGGCGGGGTATTTATATGTACGAATAATCGTTCATCTAACCGGACACGGGAATGGATTAATAGCCACTAGAATAATTAAAACAGGGGTGAAATTATGTACAAGGACACTTGGTATAATTGATAACAAAATATTAAAACCTTGGGTTACACTCAGTCGACATCCTGGTGTAATTATTAAAAAAAATATTAAAATCTTGTTACAGTTTAAGTCCCCAATTAGTTGGAATATTTAACTTCGGATATAAGAATAATTTAACGAGGACACTCGCACTTTATATTTATGACTGATGGACTGTTATGGACAAAAACCAGACGGACATATTAAATAATCCAAGACAAAGGACAATTAACCCATGGGCATAAAACTAAAATCAACACGTCAAACATCATGATTACGGAAGTTTAAATAAGCATAATTCTTTTATTTCATATTTAATTTCCTTTATTTTATATTTAATTGCACTTCTAATTATCGCATTTTTATTTATTGTTATTGTATTTAATTGCACTTTTAATTATCGTACTTTTTAATTATCGCAAGTTTATTTTATCGCACTTTTATTACTCGCAATTTCATTATCGTTATTTACTTTATGCTTTAATTTAAGTCTTGTATTTATTTTTAATATTTTACATTTGGTTTTAACTGCGACTAAAATTTTAAAATCGACAAACCGGTCATTAAACGGTAAAAATCCCCCTTTATAATAATAATATTACTTATATATATATATTTGTATTTTTATAAAAGTAAACTAATATAGCGTTAACTTTGTTTAAAAAGATTCCCTGTGGAACGAACCGGACTTACTAAAAACTACACTACTGTACGATTAGGTACACTGCCTATAAGTGTTGTAGCAAGGTTTAAGTATATCCGTTCTCTAAATAAATAAATATCTTGTGTAAAATTGTATTGTATTTAATAGTATTTCCTGCTAAAATTAATAACTATTTTATACCACTCCGCTACCACATCAATACTTCTGTTTGATACTGTTATTATTGCCATGCTATGTACTACTGTAGACGATCTAGGCTGCTGTAGTTATTATGCCTGATTATGTTCTTGCTACATGTCTGCTATTCGCTGACTTGGAAAATTTATCTTTCCTAGTTCAGATGTTTTTCTGAACCATTTTTCCACTCGTCTAACCCTAAGCACTAGTAATGTAATCCACCTGTTACTACTGTTCCACTATTCCAGTGATCGAAACATTACTTCACGCAATCCAGGAAGAGTACCCCTCGGATTATACGCCCACTAAAGTTGATCCTCAGAGGAGGAGATATGTGAGGACTTATCGGAGTAACGCACCTCGCCTCACCCCCGAGCTCACCCTAGTTAGCCACGTACAACGTATGAACATTAGAAGGTTGTTCAGTTTTCGCAAGTTGACCCGTATCCCGTACGCTTTCTTGACCGTCACTTATCTCTTTCATCCTTCACCACTACTCGACTATCTAACGATACTTCTGGACTTAGGTCCCTAACACTCTTAGGCATTGGAGAAGTCGGGAAGGCATCTCCTTTTATAAGGTCAGAGTGTCTCCTAATGATGCTCAGCCATACCCAAAGACTTGGGAGTCGCTTCAAGACATATCGTATTACTACTTGCTACACGTACAACTCGACACGAGACCCAGATTGAATTTCTAGAAAGGAACCTAATGACATTACCTGAACCCGAACATTTTGAAGAAATCTCGGGACATTTAGGCATTGATGCATGACCTACGGAACCTACGCACCCACACCGATAAGCCGTGAGATTAATTATGTAGATTTTGTTTTGAGATAGCATAGATAAAGCACCGTTAGATGAAATTGAGTAGAACTTGAAGTGATCGAGTTACATTGACCATATGGAGTGATATTAGAATGAACATACGATTTAGTAAAATATAATGACGCCAGGCCAGCGTGATTATATTGAAGTAAATCATGCAGAAGTTCCAATGTTACTACGTAAGGAATATGAAGTGATTCAAAGAAGATTTTGGTAGGAACCACTTGAGTATACGCATTATGGTCTGTTAGAGGAAGGGAAAGAATAACCACATAGCCCAGATACCGTACAAGAAGGGCCTTGATTGCAGAATTGATAACCCAAAAATTTGTTATAGATATAGACACCCTGGACGCTTAAGGAAAAAGTTCTCAAATAGAAAAAACTTTGGACTTACTTGCGCTAGAGCAATCGTTATCTCAGCTATGGAGACTCGCATGGATCCTGATTATAGTTAGGGTAAGATTCGTCACAACATTTTATCGTCTCGAAGTTGTTTAATACTAGAGTGACAGAAACCTTATATCTAAGAACCTTAGTATTATGACTAATAAGGCATTAACAACCATGAGAGTTAAGTATTCTATAGGACAAGCTAATGGTAAGCAGGCAGAGATAGAGGAATAATTTAAGGTAGTACATTAAAATTAACAGGTGGGTCATTTGGAGATGACATCATGTCAACAAAACTTGACTGATCTAGGTAGCGACATATAACAATGTTCATATATGATATCTATGTCGCAGCCCGTGTCCACACACAAACCTTTAAGTTCCTGATTACAACTTTTTATGTACCCTTTTACTATCAAGGGTTCATTGGACCATTGCCTTTCACTTGCTCCGAATGAAATTATCGCTTTTTCCAATCTCTGACTAAAAGGACCCGTCCTAATCCATCTGGATGAATACATTACATTTGGTTACATCGCAAGGTACTTGACCTCTATATGATACATTTTACAAACATTGCATTCGTTTTTAAAAGACAAACTTTCATTACATCGAAAGTTGACGGCATGCATACCATTTTATAATATATCAAACTATAATTGACTTAATAATAATCTTGATGAACTCGACGACTCGAATGCAACGTCTTTTGAAATATGACATGAATGACTCCAAGTAATATCTTTAATATGAGCAAATGCATAGCGGAAGATTTCTTTCATACCTGAGAATAAACATGCTTTAAAGTGTCAACCAAAAGGTTGGTGAGTTCATTTGTTTATCATAATCAATCATTTTCATCATTTTAATAGACCACAAGATTTCATATATCATTACGCGTAACTCGCGAATTAAAATTCATTCATATGGTGAACACCTGGTAACCGACCTTAACAGGATGCATATAGAATATCCCCATCATTCCGGGACTCTCATCGGATATGATAAATCGAAGTACTAAAGCATCCGAAACTCGGATGAGCCTTGTTGGGCCAAATAGATCTATCTTTAGGATTCGCGTCAATTAGTGGCAATTATAATAAACACCAATTCTTAGGCTACTAAGCTAAAAAGGGGCATATTCGGTTCGATAATTCAACATAGAATGTAATTTCGATCACTTGTGTCTATTTTGTAAAACATTTATAAAAGCAGCGCATGTATTCTCAGTCCCAAAAATATATATTGCAAAATCATTTAAAAAGGGAGCAAATTAAACTCACAATACTGTATTTTATAGTAAAAATACACATGACGATATTGAACAACTGAACAATGTAGGGTTGGCCTTGGATTCACAAACCTATATAAATTGTATATCTATTAACACATATAATTGTAATCGAGCAAGTTTACATATATTATTATTAATAATATGTTTGTTATATTATATGTTATATAGTTAAATTTAATATATTTAATTTATATATATTATATACTAATATTTATCTTTCTTCATAATAGATTATAAGTACAAATTTATACTAAGGTTTTTATATAAAATTATATTTATATATCAATTGATATCTTTTATAAATTAATTAGTATCAAAAAAATATAGTGATATGTATTACTAATATTATGGTAATAAAATTTTATATATGAATATCTATTTGTAATAATATTGATAATGATCAGTGATAATAATAATAATGATATTTCATTTATAATTTTCTTGAAAACAGTATGTTTATTTTTAAAATCTTTATTTTCATAATCATACTAATTTTAAAAATAATGATATTGATAATGTTAATAATAGTACCAATATTAGTTCTCATGTTAAACAAGTGATAATGATTATAATGATAATAATTTTTAACAATAACAGCATTAATGATGATAATCATGCTAATAATAAAAATAATAATGATAGCATTAATAATAACTCTTATGATAATAATAATTATAAGTATTGTAATAATACTAATAGGTTGTATTGTTTTCCTAATAGTGATAATAATAATCAGTTTCTATAATTTTTATCGTATCATCTTTTATTATACATTTACGTCATAAACATATTTCATATCCTTGAAATCATAATAATGATATAATACTAGAAATAATAATACCATTACTAATAATAATAATATTAGTTATGATAATACTAATAAATTGTTAATGATAATACTAGTAATATTAAGAATAATGATATAAATTACATTAGTAATAATAATAATTATGTTATTAACATTCGTAATAATAATAATAATCACCATCATAATATCAATAATTTATAATAATACTATCAACAACAACAACAACAACAACAACAATAATAATAATAATAATAATAATAATAATAATAATAATAATAATAATAATAATAATAATACTAGTAGTAGTAGTAGTAATAATAACAATAATAATAATAATAATAATAATAATAATAATAATAATAATAATAATAATAATAATAATAATAATAATAATAATAATAATAATAATAATAATAATAATAATAATAATAATTAAAATGATAGAAATGAAAATAAAAGAGTATACCCTTCTCTAAAAAGAAATGCCCGAGACTGGACTCGAACTCACAACCTCTCGCTCCCACAACCACACTCTTAACCATGAAACCGTATCAGTTTTTCTGAATTGAATCTATACTAAATATATATAAACGGATCCCTTCTGTTTCCACTTCTTCTTCATTAAAACCCAATCGATTAGGAACCTCTCTAAGTTCAAATTAGTTGTTTGTTTTATGACTTATACTAGGAACAGGAACGACCCATATTGAGTGTTTTATTTAATTAGTACAGAAATAGAAAGAAATAAAAAAAATGGCAGTAGCAGAAGCTCGCTAGAACACGAAGAACTCCAACATCAAACTTTGGATTTAAGACCGTTTTAAGCAAATATTACAACATGAAAAAGGTATTAAATCCCTCAGGTAAACTTTATGGATCATAAATTTTATCAGAAACATCAAAACTAATTCAAATTTTGCGAAGAACAATCTTTTGACTTTTTAAAATCCAAACTTTGACTTCGAAATTCTGATTCGTTAAGAGGAATTAAAAGCTCATATTTGGCAGAAAGATTGAGTAAAATAATCTTAACGAAATTGCATTTTTACTTTTTGTAATGGTTTTCGAAATCGTGGTATTGTAAAAATGAAGCAAGAACAAGGGTAACGTGCTTCTGCCTTGCTTCTGTTTAATTTCATTGACCTAAACAGATACTAGTTGATATAATTGCTAAAGAAGATAGAGAATTGATTGACTTTATCCATATTATTGGGGAATTTGATTGTTTTATGGCGAATGGAGTCGACAGAGAAAAAAATCACAAGGACAGAAGAAACTAAAAAAAAATAAGAGGATGATGTCAATCTGTAATTGATTCTTGTTATGTTATGAATTGATATCGACAATAAATAAAATTGTGCACAGGAGATGAAGAAAAAAATTAAAAGCAGAAAGTGATGTATACCGATTCATTCATCTGATTTTATAATTCTTAAACAATTTATATTAATAATTATAATTATAAAATATATTAATAATAATACTGAATATTTATTAATAATAATAAAAATACTGATAATAATAGTAATAGAAAATAATAATTGATAAAACTAATAAATAATATCAATAAAAATAATACGCATAATAATGATAGAAGTAATAATAATATTAATAATAACATCAAAATAATATTAATAATAAGAATAATATTAAAAGTAACAAAATAATGATAATAAAAATCATAATTGAAAGATGATAATTTTTAGTAATAATAATAAAAATCATAATAATAATTAAAATTATAAACTTTACTATTATATATAATAATACTGGTATTAATAATGATAACATTAATATTAGTAATTAAATGTATCCAACTTTATTTATATATAAATATATTAATAATACTGATATTAATTTTAATAATAATAATGAAAGTAATATCATTAATATAACATCTATAGTTTAACTTGTAATTTAATACATTAATATTACATTTTACTAATTATGTAATATTTAATAATTATATATATAATACATATAATATTTTTATCTTATATATATATATATATTCCAATATACATGTTGTAATAATTATTTATAGAAATCATACATATTTGTATATCTCTTCATTTTATATTACACTTATTTATTTTGTATCTTATTTTACTTATATTATATTTTGTAATTTCAAATTATTATATATACTTATATATATATATATATATATTCTACAAGTAACTTAACTATTTTATATATTATTTTACATTTTTAATTCTAATGATTAAATTTGTATTTTATTATTTCACATTGTTATATATATTTATATTTACATTTATATAAATATAAACATATTTATTAACAACAATTGTTTGTGAATCGTCGGGAATAGTCAGATGTCAAATGATTTAACGAAAACAGTTCAAAAATTTTTAGACTCAGTTTACAGAGTTTGCTTATCGTGTCAAAATCAAATAAAGATTAAGTTTAAATTTTGTCGCAAATTTTCAGGTCGTCACAGTACCTACCCGTTAAAGAAATTTCATCCCGAAATTTGATTGGGATGATCATGGATGACAATAAGTATGTTTTCATGACGCATATGAGTTGATAACTAGGGTTTTATCATTATCGATTAATATAGATAAAACGATTCAATTGTGTGAAGCGTACGAGTGAAGCTGTCATAAAAGATTGAGATAGAGATTTTTAACTTTTGACGTAGTCATGGTGGATTTCTGGAATTCAAGGGATTTAGAGAAAATCTTCGTAATAAGTTTTGGTTCTTTGGTAATTAAGGAAATTAGAATCTCCTTTGTTTAAATGCGATGATCTGTCTCGATTTCTCTGTCGGGCATTTTACTATAAATCCACTCCCTTCGTTTCCTTTATATCTACAGCTCACTTCTTCTATTCTTTCTCCCTCAATTCATACTTTTGTTTTCTCTTCTCGACTTTAAGTAGCAAATAATGATCCAGAATTCGTAGATATGAATTTTGGAATGAACATAGTTAATATTTTAAGAAAGAAATTGTATTAGCACGATCTGATTTGTTAAATTACCAGACATCACGAAAAGATAGAACTATCAAGAAAATATGTTCTTGATATAGTTATAGATTAGATAGAATATAAGAGTCGTGTAACATGGCACATGATGACGTTATAATCTGTGAATCATCACGTTCCATTTAGAAAATCAGCATGACTTACTGTAATATAATCACGTTGATCAAGTGTCATTATATTATACTAACTCATGCATCAATTTCCAACACTACTTTAAAAACATTCATACTTTAAACTCGAAAGTTTCAGAATTTAGAAACTAAAACTGTTTCCCTTCTGATGTAACAATGATATCGCGAAGAGATAAATGATTTCAGATAAGAACAGTTATGAAAATATCTTCAGAAATATGGAGGATATTTATAATGAAAGGTACGATGATATGTTAGAATTTCATAATAAAATTATGATGAAGAAATTCATTCATGATGATTTAGAGCGGTTATGTAACATCCCGTTTTCCCGTACGTATCAAAAGGTACTTACTTAATCATTTGTACGTTTATAACTCGTTAGCTTATGCGTAAATGTATGAATATAGGTGTAGATATATATATATATATATATATATATATATATATATATATATATATATATATATATATACACACACACACACATATATGTATACTTGATAATGTGTGCATGTATAAGTTTAAACATGGGTTTGGTTAGCGTTAAGTCTTGTGAGACTATTGTTGAAGGCTAGGTGAATATAGGAAGCGGGTTTGGAATGTACAAATTAAATAAAATCGAAAATTGTTTAAGTTGGTAGAGCTGTTCAGATACAGCCTTAGGCCGCGCCGCGACAATTGGGTCTGCGTCGCGGCATATCAAGCAAATCTGGATCAGAAGTTGGGTTAAAAGGGGTCGTTTTTCCTTCGATAAGTCACGCCACGACAAGTTGGCCGCGTCGCGGCATCTCTGCTGTTCTGACTCTGATTTCTACTCAATTTAAAAGGGTTTTAGGGGTAATTTGGTCTTTTTACGTGTAGATCAGATTGGAGCATTAAATCACAGCCACTTATCCATTTATTTCATTTCCTTTTCTCTTTTCTTTCCAATTTCTCTCCCAAAACACAAAACCCACTTAGATTAATCTTGGGATTTGAAGGTGAAGATTTGTGAATCAAACCTAGGAGCAAGAATTAAAGTTGTTCTCCTTGTTGTTAGCTACAAGAGTATAGTCTTGGTAAGTTCTAACTTTATGTTTTAAGTTTTAATTGGGTAATGGCTAGGGTTTTGGTTACTAGAGATTTGTAAGACCCATTTGGGGGTAAAATGGGTGAATTTGGGTTATGTTGTTGTAATAAAACCCTAATAGCCACAATCTAGGGTTTTAGCCTTGTAATTTGAGGTTGTAAGTGTCAAATGGTGTTGTTAGTCACTAATGCACTTTTAGATTTATGAAAGAAGTGTTAATGGGTAAGTTTGACTTGATTGTGAGTCTAAGTAATATAAAATGGGTCAAAATGTACTAGTTGACCTAATTAGATGAAATGGGTATGGATTACCCTAAGTTTGTGTTAATTAAAGTTAGTAGACTTTAATTCACTAGCCTTAGTGATTAAAGTCGAGTCTTGGCCATTTAAGGGCGGTTTTGGGTGTGGTTGAGTCATTTAATGCTAATTGGGTCATTAAATGCTCAAAGTGTGAGTAATGTGGTAATTGCCATTAGTTGTGTATTGAATGTGTACCTATGTATTAGGTACTTTGCTCGAAGTATACGGAAGCATTTAAATCACCACCGAAGTGTTAAGGTGAGTGGAATTATTATATATACATGTATATAATTTATTTGCTTGTGGGGTATGGGTTGAAGTTCGTTGTTGACGATACCATACCCTAGAGTATATTATGTTGTTGACGAGGGTTTAAAGTTCGTTGTTGACGATACCTCACACGTATGGACTTAACGTTCGATGTTAACGATGCCATACGATTATTATAGTGACGTTGATGAGGGTTTAAAGTTCGTTGTTGACGATACCTCATATGTGAGTTTAAAGTTCGGTGTTGACGATACCACATTAATATAGGCGAATGGGATTTAAGTTCGATGTTGACGATACCATTCGTTGGGCTAGCCTTGAGATCTTGAGTACTATGGATGTTGTGAACATCATCGTTATACTTGTGTTGTAGCATATTGTATTGTTGTGTTATATGCTATTGTTATACTAGCCTTGTTATTATGGTACTTAGCGTTATACATGTGAAAGGTATGCTAATTATGTAACTAGTATGTATGCAGATTTGGTAAGTGTTTGCATGTAAGTAAGTTATATATGTGTATGTATAATTGTTGCACTCACTAAGCCTTGCTTACCCTCTCGTTGTTTACCATTTTATAGGTTCCGGCTTGGACAAGGGTAAGGGCATACGGTTGGATTAGTTGTCTCCCGCTTATTTTGACAGGGGGTGCTTTTGGGTTAGCTTTTGAAGTTGGCCTAACGTTTTGGGTAGTTTAGCCCCAAACCATGCTCGAGTGTCGTTTGGATTATAAACTATCATTGTAGTGGGTTGAACTTGTATTAAACTTAATTAATGGCATTCATGCATTTTGCAAACATTTAAATTGTTGTACGTTTAAATGGAACTTGTGAAATGGTCTACATATTTAATTGGCGCGTAAATGTGTATTATAAAAAAAAATTATCGTATGGAATACGGGTTGGGTTGTTTCAAGTGGTATCAGAGCATGGTCTAAGGGATTTAAGCGACTCGAGATAGGTGCCTAGACTTAGACTTTATTGTGTGAGCGCTTTATGCGGGACTTGTAGGACTTTGGATCTAATCGGAAATTGTTAGTGCTTTGGTTTATGTGAACTAACCTTGTGCTAATTGTTTTTTGTTGTGTTTAGCAATCATCAAGCAAGACGGATGTTGTACTAGCAAGTTAATGCGACGTGCTCGCGTAACAACGATTAGCTACCGTTGTTACGGGTGCAAATCGTGTCAAACGAGTAATGTACGACGATTGTTGAGAAAGATGGAGTAGTGTGGTGCTCATGTATATACTTACGTGTTATGCCTTTCGTTCATGGTTTAACCTTTTCCGTTTTATAGAATGAAGACGAGAAACGGACTCAATAACGATATCGGTGGTACAAGCGAGGACCCCGAATTCACGGCCAAAGTTGAGGCCATCTTGAAGAACTACAAGGAGGATTTTCTTGTTAGCGTGAGAAAAGTTTTCAAGGAATCGGTTGACGAGCAGATAACCGATTTAATTAATGAACCAATGAAGGCCACTGTCGATGAGGCTCTTGACGCTAGAAACATTTATCCTCGTGGTGAAGGAGGTGAAGGAAGGCGGGACTTCCACTACAAAAACTTTAAGGATACTCAACCTCCGATGTTTAATGGAGTAAGGGATCCATTGAAAAGCACTTGTTGGATTTCTGATATCGAGGGGGCGTTCCGTACCGCGGAGTGTCCTCCCGAGAAGAAGACGAGGTATGGGTCTAGCATGTTACGTGAAGAAGGAAAGTTGTGGTGGGACGATAAAATCAATTTATATGGTGAAGAGCAATGCATGAGTTTGACATGGGAGGAGTTTAAGAAGGAATTCTTCCAAGAATACCGAACTTCTTCCGACCTTGATAGAATCCGGGACGAGTTGCATCATTTGCAACAAGGTTCAATGGACTTGGTTACTCTCAAGTCTACCTTTTTGGCAAAGACTCGTTTTTGCCCGGAATATGTTGGTGACGATCACAAGCTAATGAAAGATTTCTACCGTACCTTGAATGATGAGTTAAAGGGTAAGATTATTCGGGGAATGGCTAAGACTTTTGAAGAGCTATTCGAGTTGGCTCGGGGTTTTGAGCCGGAGGTTCCAAGAAAAAGCGATTTCACTTTTTCAAAAAGAAAGTTTGAAGGTTCAAATCATTCGAATTTTTCAAAGAAAAAGAACAAGAACAAGAAGGGTTCCGAAAGTGTCAATAGTGTGAAGAAGGGCGCTACCGGTGGTTTTGGGAACTTTGTCCCTACTTGCTACAATTGTGGGGCACGTGGACATATGGCTCGAGATTGTCCGAAGCCAACTTCAACAAACAAGCTCACTTGTTTTAATTGCAACAAAGAAGGACACCGAAAGTCAGAGTGTCCCGATTTAAACAACGATGATGTTAAAAGGCTAGAGAAGGCGGCGGGTACGGCTCGAGGGCGAAACTATTTTATGACTAACGACGAAGCCAAGCAATCCAACGAAGTTGTCTCAGGTACTTTCTTGGTTAATTCTAATCCGGCAAGGATTCTTTTTGATAGCGGTGCAAATTTATCGTTTGTGTCTCCAAAATTTGTGCCTAAACTTGATAGACTGTTAGCTAAGTTAAGTCGTCCGGTAGAAGTCGAAATAGCGGACGGCAAGACGGTGCTAGTGGTTGATGTGTGTAAAAATTGTGATGTTGTGTTTGGTGCCGAGAACTTTAAAATTGATCTTATCCCGATGACTTTGGGCGACTTTGATATCGTTGTTGGTATGGATTGGCTCGATCGAAATAGAGCCGATATTGCATGCCATGAGAAATTTATCCGTGTGAAGACCCCAAGTGGGGAAGAGTTAATTATTCACGACGATAAACGAAGAAGACTTGTGCCGATATGTTATTTTGCACGGGCACGTCGTTTTCTTGTTAGTGGTGGCATGACTTTTCTTACCCATGTTTTTAATACTCGTGATGAGCCACCACCCATTCGTGAAATTCCAGTGGTTAGTGAATTCGAAGACGTTTTTTCGGACGAGTTACCGCGTGTTCCGGCGGAAAGACAAGTTGAATTTCGCATTGAGTTGGTTCCGGGAGCTACTCCCATTACTAAAACTCCTTATCGTTTAGCACCAACGGAAATGCAAGAGTTGTTAAATAAAACCCAAGAGTTGCTTGAGAAGGGTTTTATTCGACCGAGTGCTTCGCCATGGGGCGCTCCGGTTTTATTCGTGAAAAAGAAGGATGGTAGTATGCGGATGTGCATCGATTATCGGGAGTTGAATAAAGTGGCGATCAAAAATCGTTATCCATTACCTAGGATTGACGATTTATTTGACCAACTTCAAGGTGCGACGTATTTCTCAAAGATTGACCTACGGTCCGGCTATCACCAAATGCGGGTCCGTGAGGAAGATATTGAGAAAACGGCTTTTCGAACGCGTTATGGGCATTTTGAGTTTGTAGTTATGCCTTTTGGTCTTACGAATGCACCGGCGGCATTCATGGATCTTATGAACCGAGTGTGCCAACCTATGTTGGACAAGTCGGTGATTGTGTTCATTGACGACATACTAGTCTACTCGAAAAGTATGAACGAGCATGAACGTCATTTGCGTGAAGTATTGAAGACGTTACGAAAGGAAAAGTTGTATGCTAAGTTCTCCAAATGTGAATTTTGGCTAAGGGAGGTTCAATTCCTTGGTCACATTGTGAACAAAGATGGCATTCAAGTAGATCCGGGGAAGATAGAGACGGTGAAGAGTTGGAGACAACCGACTACGCCTACGAAAATCTGATGTTTTCTCCGATTGGCTGGTTATTATCGTCGGTTTATCCAAGACTTTTCTTAAATTGCTTCTTCATTGACGAAGTTGACAAGGAAGAACGCGAGATTTAATTGGGAGGACGAGGAAGAAATTGCTTTTCAATTGCTAAAACAGAAGTTGTGTCAAGCTCCGGTGTTAGTGTTGCCGGAAGGAGTGGAAGACATGACGGTTTATTGTGATGCTTCGTTAAATGGACTCGGGTGTGTTCTAATGCAAAGAGGTAAAGTCATCGCTTATGCCTCTTGACAATTAAAGGAACACGAGACGAGATATCCGACTCATGATCTTGAGTTGGCGACGGTTGTGCATGCGTTGAAAATTTGGCGCCATTACTTGTATGGTGTCAAGTGTACGATTTATTCGGATCATAAGAGTTTGAAACATCTCTTTAATCAACGAGATTTGAATTATCGTCAACGTAGGTGGATGGATGTGGTAAAAGACTATGATTGTGAGATACTTTATCATTCGGGCAAGGCGAATGTGGTCGCGGATGCGTTAAGTCGAAAGAGTCATCACCCGGTGTTACGATTAGGATTGTTACGTATGATTATTACTAACGATTTTCTTGAAAAACTCGGCGTGATTCAAATAGAGGCTTACGTTCACAACAAGCATGCGGAGCGAATTGTAGGACAATCGGAGTTCATTACTATGGGCTCGCGGGGTTTGTTGTCTTTTCAAGGAAGAGTGTGGGTGCCTAAGATGGGAGATTATCGACAAGTGCTACTTGATGAAGCACATAAGTTAAAGTATTCCATTCATCCGGGCGCAACGAAAATGTATCTTGATTTAAGGAAAGATTATTGGTGGTCGGGCATGAAACGTGATGTTGTGAAGTATGTTGAGCAATGCGTCACGTGTTTGCAAGTTAAAGCCGAGCACCAAAAGCCGTATGGTAAGTTACAACCGTTAGAAATCCCGAAATGGAAATGGGAGCACATTACCATGGATTTCATCACAAAGTTACCTAAAACGGCGAGAACCCATTTTGATTCGATTTGGGTTATAGTTGATCGACTGACGAAGAGTGCTTTGGTTCTTCCCATTAAGGAAGCGATATCGTCGGAGACCTTGGCTAAGTTGTTTATCAAGGAAGTCATCTCTCGACACGGTGTTCCTATATCTATTATTTCAGATCGAGATACTCGCTTTACATCTCGGTTTTGGGAAAAGTTTCATGAGGATATGGGTACACAATTGAAATTGAGCACGGTGTATCATCCTCAAACGGACGGTCAAACGGAACGTACGAATCAAACGTTGGAGGATATGTTACGGGCATGTATTATCGATTTTGGTGGTAGTTGGGACGAGCACTTACCTTTGGTGGAATTCTCGTACAATAATAGTTATCATACTAGTATTGGGATGCCACCTTATGAGATGCTTTATGGGCGTAGGTGTCGAACCCCGATTTGTTGGGGTGAAGTGGGACAAAAGGAAATCGGGAGTACCGATTTGGTTTTAGAGACGAATAGTAAGATTTATATGATTTGAGAGCATTGGAAGAAGGCTCAAGATAGGCAAAAGTCGTATGCCAACAAACGTAGACGAATGATCAAATTTCAAGAAGGTGACATGGTAATGCTTAAGGTTTCGCCATGGAAAGGTATTATTCGATTCCGGAAACGAGGAAAGTTAGCTCCTCGGTTTATTGGACCATTTAAAGTTTTAGCTCGTGTTGGTGAAGTCGCATATCGTTTGGAATTACCCGAAGAGCTTACGGGGATCCATAATACATTTCATGTTTCCTATCTCCGTAAGTGTCTTGCGGATGATTCATCTTGGGTGCCATTAGACGAGATCGAGCTAAACAATAAGTTAGAGTATATTGAGGAGCCGGTTGCTATACTTGATGAGAAGGTCAAAAGGTTGAGACATAAAGAGGTTAGGACTTTTAAAGTTCAATGGCGTCGTAGTAAGGGTTCCGAGTTTACTTGGGAGCCCGAAGAGTTTGTGTTGGTTTATTTTCCTTCTTGTCATGCGGCTTGGATCGCGAGGACGCGCTCCGATTTAATTGGGGGAGAGTTGTAACATCCCGTTTTCCCGTACGTATCGAAAGGTACTTACTTAATCATTTGTACGTTTATAACTCGTTAGCTTATGCGTAAATGTATGAATATATGTGTAGATATATACATATATGTATACTTGATAATGTGTGCATGTATAAGTTTAAACATGGGTTTGGTTAGCGTTAAGTCTTGTGAGACTATTGTTGAAGGCTAGGTGAATATAGGAAGCGGGTTTGGAATGTACAAATTAAATAAAATCGAAAATTGTTTAAGTTGGTCGAGCTGTTCAGATACAGCCTTAGGCCGTGCCGCGACAATTGGGTCCGCGTCGCGGCATATCAAGCAAATCTGGATCAGAAGTTGGGTTAAAAGGGGTCGTTTTTCCTTCGACAAGTCGCGCCGCGACAAGTTGGCCGCACCGCGACAAGTTGGCCGCACCGCGGCATCTCTGCTATTCTGACTCTGATTTCTACTCAATTTAAAATGGTTTTAGGGGTAATTTGGTCTTTTTGCGTGTAGATCAGATTGGAGCATTAAATCACAGCCACTTATCCATTTATTTCATTTCCTTTTCTCTTTTCCTTCCAATTTCTCTCCCAAAACACAAAACCCACTTAGATTAATCTTGAGATTTGAAGGTGAAGATTTGTGAATCAAACCTAGGAGCAAGAATTAAAGTTGTTCTCCTTGTTGTTAGCTACAAGAGGATAGTCTTGGTAAGTTCTAACTTTATGTTTTAAGTTTTAATTGGGTAATGGCTAGGGTTTTGGTTACTAGAGATTTGTAAGACCCATTTGGGGGTAAAATGGGTGAATTTGGGTTATGTTGTTGTAATAAAACCCTAATAGCCACAATCTAGGGTTTTAGCCTTGTGATTTGAGGTTGTAAGTGTCAAATGGTGTTGTTAGTCACTAATGCACTTTTAGATTTATGAAAGAAGTGTTAATGGGTAAGTTTGACTTGATTGTGAGTCTAAGTAATATAAAATGAGTCAAAATGTACTAGTTGACCTAATTAGATGAAATGGGTATGGATTACCCTAAGTTTGTGTTAATTGAAGTTAGTAGACTTTAATTCACTAGCCTTAGTGATTAAAGTCGAGTCTTGGCCATTTAAGGGCGGTTTTGAGTGTGGTTGAGTCATTTAATGCTAATTGGGTCATTAAATGCTCAAAGTGTGAGTAATGTGGTAATTGCCATTAGTTGTGTATTGAATGTGTACCTATGTATTAGGTACTTTGCTCGAAGTATACGGAAGCATTTAAATCACCACCGAAGTGTTAAGGTGAGTGGAATTATTATATATGCATGTATATAATTTATTTGCTTGTGGGGTATGGGTTGAAGTTCATTGTTGACGATACCATACCCTAGAGTATATTATGTTGTTGACGAGGGTTTAAAGTTCGTTGTTGACGATACCTCACACGTATGGACTTAAAGTTCGATGTTGACGATGCCATACGATTATTATAGTGACGTTGATGAGGGTTTAAAGTTCGTTGTTGACGATACCTCATATGTGGGTTTAAAGTTCGGTGTTGATGATACCACATTAATATAGGCGAATGGGATTTAAGTTCGATGTTGACGATACCATTCGTTGGGCTAGCCTTGAGATCTTGAGTACTATGGATGTTGTGAACATCATCGTTATACTTGTGTTGTAGCATATTGTATTGTTGTGTTATATGCTATTGTTATACTAGCCTTGTTATCGTGGTACTTAGCGTTATACATGTGAAAGGTATGCTAATTATGTAACTAGTATGTATGCGGATTTGGTAAGTGTTTGCATGTAAGTAAGTTATATATGTGTATGTATAATTGTTGCACTCACTAAGCCTTGCTTACCCTCTCGTTGTTTACCATTTTATAGGTTTCGGCTTGGACAAGGGTAAGGGCATACGGTTGGATTAGTTGTCTCCCGCTTATTTTGACAGGGGGTGCTTTTGGGTTAGCTTTTGAAGTTGGCCTAACATTTTGGGTAGTTTAGCCCCAAACCATGCTCGAGTGTCGTTTGGATTATAAACTATCATTGTAGTGGGTTGAACTTGTATTAAACTTAATTAACGGCCTTCGTGCCTTTTGCAAACATTTAAATTGTTGTACGTTTAAATGAAACTTGTGAAATGGTCTACATATTTAATTGGCGCGTAAATGTGTATTATAAAAAAAATTTATCGTATGGAATACGGGTTGGGTTGTTTCAGGTTAAGGAGTAAGGTATTCGTTAATGACTTCAGCATACACTGAATCGTTTAGATTCTTTAAAGGCAGGTTTAGTCTTTGTGATTTGTCCACAGCCTCCTTCATGGTTTGCTCAATCCGTTTTTCAGTTCCAATTTTTCTGAGCTTTGCCAACATACTATTCTTTATCATCAAACTTTCGACGGTTAAGGTCATTTACGGTTGTCTACAGTTTTCTGTTGCTTCATTCAGCTTTTTCAAAGTTCAATGTATTGATTCGTAGGCTGGGTGCTTTTCAAAATTTCAGAATTGAAGATCGTAATTCTAGGAGATAATTGTTATATGTATACATATAACTATTGATGTAGAAAGGCTACGAGATTCAAAATACTGATTGCTAATTCTCGGTAATTGGTATGGCAATTATTGTTACAGGGTATAGATGAATACACGATGAGGTTTCAATGAATATAATGATTTTTCAGAAAGTCCAAATTCATTGAAGTTGCTGGTAAGTTTGCTGCTAATGTGGTGGAATATAAACGGTTTCCCGGTAACGATGACGACAGGCAAACTTATATATCGAGGTTATAATAAGGCTAATTCGAATGGAAGTCGAAGTTGATTTGCTGAAGCTATAACAAAATTGGCTAATTTGAAAAAGAGTTGAAATGTTATTTTCGGTAATAACAATGCCAAAGGAGCTAGTACAGACACGTGTTAAACGTTTACACAGGTTCCGAGTGTTTTCAGGTGCATAACTATATGCATCAATCTCTTCTTCCGTAGATGAAGTGCGGTTGGTTCATCCTATCGATTGAAGTGTTTTCAAGAATTATGAAAGGTTTGAATCGCAGATTGTAATCGTCAAGATACAAATGAGGTTTAAGATGAAATCAAGTGGCAAACTTGAAGAAATGTTTAGTTTCATATGTTATAATCAATATTTTAATTCAATTTAATTGTCCAATGTTGGCAGTCCACAGTTAGCAGTCCACAATTAGTAATTCAATAATTCATATATAGTTTAATATATAATATTCGAATTAATTAATACGTGTCGTGACCCATTGTATACATGTCTCAGACTCGATCACAACTCAAAGTATATATATTATTGTAGAATTAACCTCAACCCTGTATAGCTAACTCGAACATTACTGCATATAGAGTGTCTATGGTTATTCCAAATAATATATATAGATGCGTCGATATGATATGTCAAAACCTTGTATACGTGTCCCGATATTTAGAGTGCGTAAAATAAATAACAGAAATTAAATGACAATAAATAAAATTGCGAGAATTTAAATTGCGATAATTAAATTGCGATAAATAAATGTAATAAGGAATTAACAGTTAGCTAGGAACAGTTAGCTAGGACTTTGTTTGCGTGAATTCTTAACAGAATTTCTCTTAGTTAATTTGTTTGTTTCTAATAAATTTTATTTTGTCCAATGTTTTCTTCATTATGCCACTTGTTGGATTCTGATAGGTCAAAATCCAAATATGAAATTGAATAAAAATAGTTATTCTGCGGTGAATGGATACATATATCTGTGGATGTAAGTAGGTTAGTAAATGACTGTTGAATCAGATTCGAAGAATGTACAGTGTAACTTATTAATGTGAAATGTAAATATTCTTCGGGTATTACCTACCCGTTAAAATATTTTCACCATTAACAGTTTGTACGAAAGAATTTTTAATTACAATCTTTGTGAAAATATACTTACATATATATTTTCTTCAGATGTAATCATGGATTTAATGAGTTAATATAGTATTAAGCACATTTGGTTTACCGTTAAAACTAGAATACATAATCTCTATAACATTAGAGATAACATAATCGCCATGAAGAACGAAGATAATTGATGTAGAACGATACGTAGAATGATGATTATACTCGAGGTACAGAATGAGATGTTGAGGCATGGATTGTTGATGGTACTGGTGCTGTTACTGATGGTACTGTTGGTGCTGATGATGTTGCTGAAGCTGGTAAATTTTGCACCATATTCTTCAAAAATCATTACTCAGGCGCGAAGCTCGTTGACTTCTTCGATTACTCCGGGATGATTGTCGGTAAGAACGAGTGAAGGAATAAGGTTTAGAATCTGAGATATTATGTAATCATGACAAGATATTCAGGAAATGAGGGTGAAAATGATATTTCAGACTGGTTCACCGGTAAGTGCTTCAGGTTCTTCGCCAAGAGGTGAATTTGGTTGATGGAAAGGATCACCTTCTTTTTGTCTCCAGTGATTAAGTAGGTTACGAACCCATCAGATGAATTGGGGATGGCTGATTGGTTGATTCATTCTAGTGACGCTGCTTCCGGAGCTTAGGTGCACATCCATGTCAGAATAGCTGTCGGGTTCCGAAGAACTTGAACTAGTGACTAGTTCTATTTCGTACGATTGAGTAAAGGATTTTTCGGTATGAAATGATTTTCGGATATTGGATGATATTCTAACTACATAGAATACCTGTATATAGTACAGAAGATCCCATAGATTACGGAGGAAATCAAGGAATATATCAGGCAAGGTTTACAGTAATAGATACGCTAAGATATGAATTGGCAGATACGCTAAGATATGAATTTTGTTTATACACTATTCATGCAATCAATGCAGTAAGATGTGTCTAGACTAAGAATGATAAGCAAGTGGTTCCCTAAGAATGATAAGCAGGTAATTTTCGACACGAAATGATAAGCAAAACTTTTGACATGCAGACATGGTCGAAGTCCAAACCCACTAATGCATCTAAACATCTATCAGTTAGACACACTAATGCAAGACCTGGTTCGCTAAGACCACTGATCTGATACCACCTGAAAGGGCCCGTCCTAATCCATCTGGACGAATACATTACATTTGGTTACATCGCGAGGTACTTGACCTCTATATGATACATTTTACAAACATTGCATTCGTTTTTAAAAGACAAACTTTCATTACATCGAAAGTTGACGGCATGCATACCATTTCATAATATATCCAACTATAATTGACTTAATAATAATCTTGATGAACTCGACGACTCGAATGCAATGTCTTTTGAAATATGTCATGAATGACTCCAAGTAATATCTCTAATATGAGCAAATGCACAGCGGAAGATTTCTTTCATACATGAGAATAAACATGCTTTAAAGTGTCAACCAAAAGGTTGGTGAGTTCATTAGTTTATCATAATCAATCATTTTCATCATTTTAATAGACCACAAGATTTCATATATTGTAACGCATAACTCGCGAATTAAAATTCATTCATATGGTGAACACCTGGTAACCGACCTTAACAGGATGCATATAGAATATCCCTATCATTCCGGGACTCTCATCGGACATGATAAATCGAAGTACTAAAGCATCCGAAACTCGGATGAGGCTTGTTGGGCCAAATAGATCTATCTTTAGGATTCACGTCAATTGGTGGCAATTATAATAAACACCAATTCTTAGGCTACCAAGCTAAAAAGGGGCATATTCGGTTCGATAATTCAACATAGAATGTAATTTCGATCACTTGTTTCTATTTTGTAAAACATTTATAAAAGCAGCGCATGTATTCTCAGTCCCAAAAATATATATTGCAAAATCATTTAAAAAGTGAGAAAATGAAACTCATAATACTGTATTTTGTAGTAAAAATACACATGACGACATTGAACAACTGAACAATGTAGGGTTGGCCTTGGATTCACGAACCTATATCAATTGTATATCTATTAACACATATAATTGTAATCGAGCAAGTTTACATATATTATTATTAATAATATGCTTGTTATATTATATGTTATATAGTTAAATTTAATATATTTAATTTATATATATTATATACTACTATTTATCTTTCTTCATAATAGATTATAAGTACAAATTTATACTAGGGTTTTTATATAAAATTATATTTATATATCAATTGATATCTTTTATAACTTAATTAGTATCAAAAAAATACAGTAATATGTATTACTAATATTATGATAATAAAATTTTATATATGAATATCTATTTGTAATAATATTGATAATGATCAGTGATAATAATAATAATGATATTTCATTTATAATTTTCTTGAAAACAGTATGTTTATTTTTAAAATCTTTATTTTCATAATCATACTAATTTTAAAAATAATGATATTGATAATGTTAATAATAGTACCAATATTAGTTCTCATGTTAAACAAGTGATAATGATTATAATGATAATAATTTTTAACAATAACAGCATTAATGATGATAATCATGCTAATAATAATAATAATAATAATAATAATAATAATAATAATAATAATAATAATAATAATAATAATAATAATAATAATAATAATAATAATAATAATAATAATAATAATAATAATAATAATAATAATAATAATAATGATAGCATTAATAATAATTCTTATGATAATAATAATTATAAGTATTGTAATAATACTAATAGGTTGTATTGTTTTCCTAATAATTATAATAATAATCAGTTTCTATAATCTTTATCGTATCATCTTTTATTATACATTTACATCATAAACATATTTCATATCCTTGAAATCATAATAATGATATAATACTAGAAATAATAATACCATTACTAATAATAATAATAATATTAGTTATGATAATACTAATAAATTTTTAATGATAATACTAGTAATATTAAGAATAATGATATAAATTACATTAGTAATAATAATAATTATGTTATTAACATTCGTAATAATAATAATCACCATCATAATATCAATAATTTATAATAATACTATCAACAACAACAACAACAACAACAACAACAACAACAACAACAATAATAATAATAATAATAATAATAATAATAATAATAATAATAATAATAATAATAATAATAATAATAATAATAATAATAATAATAGTAGTAGTAGTAATAATAATAATAATAATAATAATAATAATAATAATAATAATAATAATAATAGTAATAATAATTATAATAATAATAATAATAATAATAATAATAATAATAATAATAATAATAATAAAAATGATAGAAATGAAAATAAAAGAGTATACCCTTCTCTAAAAAGAAATGCCCGAGATCGGACTCGAATTCGCGACCTCTCGCTCCCACAACCACACTCTTAACCATGGAACCGTATCAGTTTTTAAGAATTGAATCTATACTAAATATATATAAGCCGTTCCCTTCTGTTTCCACTTCTTCTTCATTAAAACCCAATCGATTAGGAACCTCTCTAACTTCAAATTAGTTGTTTGTTTTATGACTTATACTAGGAACAGGAACGACCCATATTGAGTGTTTGATTTAATTAGAACAGAAATAGAAAGAAATAAAAAAATGGCAGTAGCACAAGCTCGCTAGAACACGAAGAACTCCAACATCAAACTTTGGATTTAAGACCGTTTTAAGCAAATATTACAACATGAAAAAGGTATTAAATCCCTCAGGTAAACTTTATGGATCATAAATTTTATCAGAAACATCAAAACTAATTCAAATTTTGCGAAGAACAATCTTTTGACTTTTTAAAATCCAAACTTTGACTTCGAAATTCTGATTCGTTAAGAGGAATTAAAAGCTCATATTTGGCAGAAAGATTGAGTAAAATTATCTTAACAAAACTGCATTTTTACTTTTTGTAATGGTTTTCGAAATCGTTGTATTGTAAAAATGAAGCAAGAACAGGGGTAACGTGCTTCTGCCTTGCTTCTGTTTAATTTCATCTACCTAAACAGATACTAGTTGATATAATTGCTAAAGAAGATAGAGAATTGATTTACTTTATCCATATTATTAGGGAATTTGATTGTTTTATGGCGAATGGAGTCGACAGGGAAAAAACATCACAAGGACAGAAGAAAGTTAAAAAAATAAGAGGATGATGTCAATCTGTAATTGATTCTTGTTATGTTATGAATTGATATCGACAATAAACAAAATTGTGCACAGGAGATGAAGAAAAAAATTAAAAGCAGAAAGTAATGTATACCGATTCATTCATCTGATTTTATAATTCTTAAACAATTTATATTAATAATTATAATTATAAAATATATTAATAATAATACTAAATATTTATTGATAATAATAAAAATACTGATAATAATAATAATAGAAAATAATAATTGATAAAACTAATTAATAATATCAATAAAAATAATACACATAATATTGCTAGAAGTAATAATAATATTAATAATAATAACATCAAAATAATATTAATAATAATAAGAATAATATTAAAAGTAATAAAATAATGATAATAAAAATCATAATTGAAAGATGATAATTTTTAGTAATAATAATAAAAATCATAATAATAATTAAAATTATAAACTTTACTATTATATATAATAATACTGGTATTGAAAATGATAACATTAATATTAGTAATTAAATGTATCCAACTTTATTTATATATAAATATATTAATAATACTGATATTAATTTTAATAATAATAATGAAAGTAATAACATTAATGTAACAACTATAGTTTAACTTGTAATTTAATACATTAATATTACATTTTACTAATTATGTAATATTTAATAATTATATATATAATACATATAATATTTTTATCTTTTATATATATTCCAATATACATGTTGTAATAATTATTTATAGAAATCATATATATTTGTATGTAGCTTCATTTTATATTACACTTATTTATTTTGTATCTTATTTTACTTATATTATATTTTGTAATTTCAAATTATTATATATACTTGCATATATATATATATATTTATTCTAAAAGTAACTTAACTATTTTATATATTATTTTACATTTTTAATTCTAATGATTAAATTTGTATTTTATTATTTCACATTGTTATATATATTTATATTTACATTTATATAAATATATACATATTTATTAACAACAATTGTTCGTGAATCGTCGGGAATAGTCAGATGTCAAATGATTTAATGAAAACATTTCAAAAAATTTTAGACTCAGTTTACAGACTTTGCTTATCGTGTCAAAATCAAATAAAGATTAAGTTTAAATTTGGTCAGAAATTTTCGGGTCGTCACACTGGCTTCCTTCGGTTCTTTCATTATGTTCTCACTTATTAACATGTTTATGGTTTTCTCTGCCTCTTTTGCCTTTGGCTCGCTTTTCTTCTGCCACGGGTATCCTTTTTCCTGTTTTGACTTATTGCCCTCCGTTTTAGCTGATTTCTTTAAGTGCTGCAACCTTCCCCTTTTTAGCTCCGCAACCACCCTTTCGATTAACTGCCTACATTTGTTAGTTTTGTAGCCCAAGTTATCATGAAAGTCACAAAATTTGGTTTTATCTTTCTTCGCGTAATCGGGTAGCGGTGTAGGGGCTTCGAAGGTTTTACACACTGGCTCAGTCGCTAATATTTCCTTTGGCGTTTTGCTGAAGTCTTTTATCTTTGCGTAATTGTCATCGTGAGCGCTCTTACTTTTATAACTGCCTCCTCCTCTACTATTATTGAACCTGCGGTACTTGTTGTTATTGTTGTAACTTTCGCCTTTCAACGGGCTGTTATTGTTATACCTCTTTACGGACCCGGAGCCTTTGCCCTGATCGCGATGGTGATCGTCATCTTTATTTCTTCCCGTATAGCTTTTTCCGCAATTCTGCGTTATATCTTCTTGCGCCCGCATGTAATTATGTGCTTCTTTTATTGCTTCCGCAAATGTTCGCGGAACCTTCCTTCGCAACCTCTGCCATAAGGACAGGTGTTTTTCTGTATCAAGGCAGTGTATAAATCCTGACACCTTTTGGCTTTCTGGTAGATCTGGTATTTTAGCCACCTCCTTTGTGTACCTATCAATAACCTCGCCCAAAGATTCTTTGAGTTTCTGTTTGATGTCGTGACATTCTACGTGCGTTCTTCTTCGTGCACGAAGACTATGAAAGTTAAGTAGGGAGCGAGATCTTAAATCTGCATAACCTGTTATGCTCCTAGGGGTTAGATTATTGAACCATTCCCGTGCTACTCCCTGCAGCACAATTGGTAACATGTGACATGCTACCGCATCTCCCCAATTATGGGTTCTTGTGGTTCCTTCAAACCTTTGTAGGAAGTCATCAGGATCTGACAACCCGTCATAGCTTCCCAATGTTAACGGTATTACAGGGGCTTCCGGAAACGAATGATTCGCTATGTGTGCGACAAACTTTTCTGTGGTAGGGGCCACCTCTAGAGATTGCCTTGCTTTATGCCCTTGCATCACTGAAAACCAGTTTTGTATAAACTCCTGGACTCGCGCTGGCTCATTAAGTGCTTGTGCTAAGTGTGGAGGTGCAACTTGCTGTAGTTGTGAAATAAAGTTATTTGAACTGCTTGGTTCTAGCGGGTTATAGGGTGCACTCCCTTGGTCACCCTGATGCTAAGTTTGCATTAATTCACGCACATTTGGCTGGGGTGACGTACAAGTCATCTTTGCTTATAGTGGCGCTACTGTAATGTATGAACCATCCAGGTTTCTTAAACCCAATCTTCTAATTTCTTCCTGCGCACTCGCCGGAGTAACCCTCAAAGTTTGAGCTTCTGGTTCTACCATG
Organism: Rutidosis leptorrhynchoides; assembly: GCF_046630445.1. NCBI lineage: Eukaryota > Viridiplantae > Streptophyta > Magnoliopsida > Asterales > Asteraceae > Rutidosis > Rutidosis leptorrhynchoides. Next base: position 283,743,029 of record NC_092342.1, read on the forward strand.
GTGATAATGGGGATTGTTCCTACATATGTAGTTTTTGCCATTAGCTTGACATTATCTGGCGGATATTCGTACCCAACATCTGTTTCTTTAAGATGTATATAGCCAGTGTTGGCTGGAGATCTGAAACTTATTTTTTCTGAGGACTTCGTGCGTTCAGTATCCGTTTCTTTGGAACGGACGTAGCTAGTTTCTACTCCTGGGGGCGTATCTTCCCCCGCGCTCTGCAGCCAGTCGCTTCCAGCCTCGTTTATAGTCGGAGGGGCCACTTTTTAAATCTCTGCGCTTGTCGGCCCCCTTAGGGCAGCCTCTTTTGAAGGGGGTTTTGACACCTTTTTCCCTTCTGCCGTAGATGCCTGTTTTGATGTTTGTACAGGCGTTCGTTGACCTGAAAGTGCCGGAATAGTTGGCTTCAAACCTTTGTTGCCCGCCATTGATCTTAATTATGTGAATAACTTGAAATTGACCGATTAGTATAAACAAAAAATATTTTACGAAAAATACAGAAACAAATTATTTATTCAATATGGATTTCCCTCTTGTTTGTTCATGTAACCGGTCTCACGGATGGCGTCAAATGATCAAGCATATTTTCACGAGGTCAAGGTGAACCTACGCTTGAGTGCATAATAGGTTTAAGGACTGACAACATTCGGACCTCCGACGTTTAGTCGTGGATAACCCACATCGGTATCATTTCGATTCCGATAGGGTGGCAGATTTGAGAGCCCACCAACAACCTAGCGAGAATGGTAATTCGATTATGACATGGCAATTTACGTGCGGTTTAGGGCTTTGGATGCGTAATCCGCATAGTCTTACGGATATGCGTATCATTATAGTTGGAAAGGATTAGTTACCTACGAACAAGTAGATGTTATTTGAGAAGATTGATAGAATTTTTCACGGTAGTATAGTAAGATTTGGTTGGAATGAACCCTAAGATTAACCTAACACCCATCAATTTGGAAAGCTTGATGTAATAGTTGGAATGGACTCTAGGATTAACCTAATACTCATCAAGTTAGGAAGCTTCGATAAAATAGTTGGAAAGGACTGGCTTTCAAGAATGAAAACGAAAGTTATTTATAGTGAGAAGATTATTCGTATACCTCGCGAGAATGGTGAGCCATTAATAGTTTACGGGGAGAGAAGTAGCCCGAAGCTGAACCTTATTAGTTGCATGACAACAACCCGAAATCCCACAATAGAAATGGGAAGGAATAACAATGGATTTCATCATGAAGCTACCGAAAACGGTAGGCGGTTAGGACACTATCTGGGTTATTGTTGACCGTCTCACCAAAACTGCTCACTTTCTAGCCATGAAGGAAACCGATACAATGGACAAACTTGCACAATGATACATGAAGGAAATTGTATCTCGTCACTTCAGCGATTCAAATTCTATATTAAAGACTACCCAAGAATCTTATTTAATACTCATTCTTACGCGACTCTAAATCCTAACTTATTCCGAGAGATTTCTTATTTAATGATAATCACAACATCATCCTTCTTACTTCGATATTAGTCATACCAGTTCAAAATTTTCCAAAATCAATGGGTGGTTAATTCTCATCCTCATACTCTCCCATTCGTATCTCACTTATAAGCAACAGCTTCACACCTAAGCATTTTTGATCGAAGGACTTATGCCCTACTAATAATCATCAACCACATTTAAATTCAATAGTTTTCATTACCTCGTAACATTTTTTCTCAAATATCACCCGAAATTTTTAAAAATCTTTTACTCTATCCTTAACAATCTTTTTCCAACTTGTAACCTCCGAAATATGAAAATTTTGTTTGCCAAAATTTTGCACACACTATTTTACTGTGCGATCCTCTCAAAGTTTTATAAAAATAAATTTATTTTGTTTGCCATTCGTGTAAATTTTTGAAATCGTATATGTTATATAAAATAAAGTAAGTAATTACTTATTTTTGACTAGTACATATGGAATTTTACTTTCACTTTTACAAATCAATTCTTTTATTCAAAAGATATTTTAGTTAGAATAGTACATGTTGTACATAACTCTAGTCTACTAAGAACTTCGTTTCTTTTCTTACATTGGCACCTAAAACGATTTCTATAAAAATTTTCGTTGCGTATTATATAAAATTTTTCCTTGCTTATTCGTATCCAAGTCATCATGAAGACTTTACAACTGTTGAAATCGAGAGATTCATGTGTGTGTGTGTGTGATGAAGGCACTTACTACCACGTCATGCAGAGCCTTCGGGCATCCACTAACACTTAAACCATTCAAAATTATTGGGTTACCCCAAGGATCATATTTGCCACACCTGTTAGAACGATGCTCTTTCTTACATAACTCTAAGTCCTGACTTATTCCAAGAGATTCTCATTTAATAATATTAACACCATCAGTATTTCGACTTTAATATTAGTCATAACCAGTTTGGCATTTTGCAAAGTCAAGAAGCGATTAACTTCTCGTCCTCATGCTCTATTCTTCATACCTCACTTTTTAGCAACGGCTTCGCACGTGAACATTTCTGGCCCAAAGACTTATGTCCTGATAATTATCAAAACTACATTTAATCCATTAGTTTTCATTACCTGGTAACATGTCACCCGATGATTCAAAGATTTTCACTCGATCTTTTTCAACCCGTAACCTCTGAAATACGAAAAACTATGTTTACCAAAATTTTTACACGTTGTTTATTTGTGCGGTCCTCACGAGATTTATGGACAAATGAAAGTAATAAAATTTTTCTGTCACTTATGCGATTTATAAAATCACCTGGCTCTGATACCAACTTTTAACGCCTTTTATACGATAGAAATTTTTTTTTTTTAAAAAAGTTAAGTTTCTGCCCAGACAAAGGCAATTGCCGCGGCGCGGCTCCTTTGGTCACGGCGCGACACACAATGGAATTTTGAACCATGTTTAGCTGCCTTTCTGTTACCAAATCAAGCTTTATGCCGCGGCGCGACACCATTTGCCGCGGCGCGACATTACACGGGAGCTGGAACTATCCAGCAACTTAATAACTAAAACCACATTTTTACCAAGTCATTAACTCGAAACATACCAAATCATCATAGAGCATATTTAAACTTGATAAAACCAGTTTCTAACATCATTCGACACTACAAACATCCTTTAAGTCAAGAAAACGCGTTTACACATTTCAATTACATCATTAGGTCCCAAAACTTGACGACATCATAAATGACAAGCACAAAAGACTCGGCGTTGATAAGTGGTACCAATAGAGCTTGATTCAAAAGAGACTTGCATTACCACTTACTCTAATGCCACTGCTCCTCTAACTTCAAACGGGTTCCTTGCCTTCACGATGACTTTTCGTTCCTAAAAACATAAAACATCACGGGGGTAAGCTTTTACACTTAGTGAGTTATAGGCGAATAATATAGCATAAAACATTCGGCATAACAATCACATTACTTGTCTTTCAACCTAACGGTTGCTTACTTACTTTCGAATCCGACTAATCACTTACCATAGACATAACTTATTAGGCCAACCCGAGTAATTATGTCTAAGCTAGCCATAGGCATACTCTTATGCCTAAGCTACTTTAACCACATTTCGATCATACACATACACATAGACACCCAAAGTGTCTAAGCTAAACCATCCATAGACAAGATTACTAGGCAACCTTAATAATCTTGCCTAAGCTAAACATCATCCATAGATATAATTATTAGGCGAACCTAATAATTCTATCTAAGCTATTCAACTAGTGCACTTAGTCATTACTCTCTTACACGGATGCAATCCGAGAACACTAAGCCACTCTTGACCCGCCCAATTTACCCCTTATAATCTCACCTTGATTAAACGGATTTCCTTGATCACTTGAGGCTCCTTTACCTTGATTAGCAGCTATACACGAGCTAATCTCATCAATAGCATAATTCAATCAAAATTACAACATTCATAAACTTCCACACCTTCATACACTTATACATTGACTTAACCCCATATTTGCTACCATATACACATAAACACTTACATACATAGCATTTAACTTACCTTTTCCAATATAACAATATTATCAAGCCAACATCATTTTCTTAATCATACAAATCTCTAGTTCATCCCATATAATCATAACATGCAATTCCTTCAAATCTTCCATTAAACATCAAAATGTGCATAAATCCATTTCCATTACTAGCAACCCTAATTCATCAATTATTCAAATTTCATCACTTACAACAATGCAACATTTCATGTATAAGCTTTCTTCTTCATAAATTTCAACTAAAACACATAAACATTTCATTGAGGCATTTCATCAAACACCTAGTGTGCATGACTTGATTCTAAGCTAGAACATCATCAAATTCACCATCTTCATATCACAAACACAAAATGCAAGTTCATACATGAATTTACTTCCAAAATCAATAACAAATTTGTTTTAAATCATACAAGTGTGCACAATTTCAACAAACAACAACCTTTAAGCTAGAGATTCATCACAAACACTCAATATTAGCAATACTTAGACATAAACATTCATACCTTGTCTCTAGGGATTCAAGAACCCTAATTGTGCACAAAGAAGAAGAATTTGAAGATTTAAAGCTTGCTAGAATGATTAAGGCACAGTAGATTGCACCAATTTCTAATTGCATGAACAAAATTTCTTCAATTGAAGACTCCCTCTTCTTCCTCCTTGTTGAGTCGACATATACAACACACACATACACTTCTGTATTATTTTTTGCAACTGATATTCATTTATCAGTATTTTACTTCTTTTTATTAAAATAATTTTATCTTATTTGCACTTTCTACCCTCCCCACCAAAACTCTATCATGGGAGGTCCTAAATTCTAACTTTTCATCTCTAGCCCCCTTTCAACTTAACTAACAAACATTAACTATTATCCATTTAATTAAAATAAATCATACCATCCAATTACTTAATAATTAAATTATATAAAATAATACCTTAATTAATTGGGACGTTACAACTCTCCCCCTCTTGGATTGTTCGCGTCCTCGCGAACCATTCTTGATGCAACGATGGGTAATACTTCATAAGCCATTCTTCGGGTTCCCACGTACATTCGGAACCCTTTCTAAATTGCCATAACACTTTCAATAACATCACTGACTTATTTCTTAATTGCTTAACCTTTTGATCCAAAATCTTTATTGGCTTTTCAGCATATCTTAACTTATCATCGACCTCAATCTCACTTAAAGGAACATAAGTTGATTCATCCGCCAAACACTTCCTCAATTGAGACACATGAAACGTGTCGTGAATATTACTCAATTCATCGGGTAAATCTAAACGATAGGCTACCTTCCCGAATTTTGTCACTATCTCAAATGGTCCCACAAACCTTGGACCCAATTTTCCCCTTTTTCTAAAACGAATAATACCCTTCCATAGGGAAACTTTTAGCATTACCTTATCACCCACTTGAAATTCTATCGGCTTCCTCCTTTTATCCACATAAGACTTTTGTCAATCTTGTGCCGCCTTCATTCTTTCACGAATTTGATCTATCATTTCGGTTGTTTGTTGTACTATTTCCGTGCTTCCTAATTCCCTTTGACCCACTTCACCCCAACATATTGGGGTTCTACATCTCCTTCCATACAACATCTCATAAGGCGCCATTCCGATCGTAGAATGATAACTATTATTATACGAAAATTCAACTAAAGGTAGGTGAGCATCCCAACTACCACCAAAATCAATGACGCACGCCCTTAACATATCCTCAAGAGTTTGGATAGTTCACTCACTTTGACCATCCGTTTGTGGGTGAAACGCGGTACTCACATGCAACTTAGTACCCATCTCTTCTTGAAACTTTCTCCAATATCGTGAGGTAAATCGAGTGTCGCGGTCCGAAATAATGGAAACCGGTACTCCATGTATTGCTACAACCTCTTTCATAAACAATGGAATTTTGAACCATGTTTAGCTGCCTTTCTGTTACCAAATAAAGCTTTATGCCGCGGCGCAACACCATTTGCCGTGGCGCGACATTACACGGGAGCTGGAACTATCCAGCAACTTAATAACTAAAACCACATTTTTACCAAGTCATTAACTCGAAACACACCAAATCATCATAGAGCATATTTAAACTTGATAAAACCAGTTTCTAGCATCAATCGACACTACAAACATCCTTTAAGTCAAGAAAACGCGTTTACACATTTCAATTACATCATTAGGTCCCAAAACTTGACGACATCATAAATGACAAGCACAAAAGACTCGGCGTTGATAAGCGGTACCAATAGAGCTTGATTCAAAAGAGACTTGCATTACCACTTACTCTAATGCCACTGCTCCTCTAACTTCAAACGGGTTCCTTACCTTCACGATGACTTTTCATTCCTAAAAACATAAAACATCACGGGGGTAAGCTTTTACACTTAGTGAGTTATAGGTGAATAATATAGCATAAAACATTGGGCATAACAATCACATTACTTGTCTTTCAACCTAACGGTTGCTTACTTACTTTCGGATCCGACTAATCACTTACCAGAGACATAACTTATTAGGCCAACCCTAGTAATTATGTCTAAGCTAGCCATAGGCATACTCTTATGCCTAAGCTACTTTAACCACATTTCGATCATACACATACACATAGACACCCAAAGTGTCTAAGCTAAACCATCCATAGACAAGATTACTAAGCAACCTTAATAATCTTGCCTAAGCTAAACATCATCCACATATATAATTATTAGGTGAACCTAATAATTCTATCTAAGCTATTCAACTAGTGCACTTAGTCATTACTCTCTTGCACGGATGCAATCCGAGATATGTATATATATAATTAAGTTAATAAATTTACCTTTACTTATTTTGGTTAGTACATACTAAGTTATACCTTCAAGTTATTTAAAAATCGCTCCTTTATTGAGTTGTTTAACTTAAGTCAAATAGTTTTGTGCAAAATGGTACACGGTGTACATATTTTCAAATTTACTAAGAACTTCGTTCCATTTATGTTGTTACATCAAACGTTTAAAGGTTTTCCAAAACTTCCCTGATTGATTTTATTAAAGGTTTTCGTATTAGACTACACCATGTATGGATCACACATCTTCTCGTCCCCCGTTTAGGGATGAAGCTTACCATTAAGATCTTTGTTAAAAACTCTTGAGCCACTTTGAATGGCAGTTTTATAAAATTTGTGAAGAAGTCTTTGCGCTCATAAAATGTTCCTTTTTAAGGTTAGACATGGCAAAAATGCGGGCCAATAAATCAGTTTTCTGAGGTCCACTCAGTAGTCACCCCATTGTAGGAAAGGCACTAGGTGAGTTTCTACTCTCAATATTTCACGACTAATCGCAACACCCTCGTAAACATCATTTCTATGATCCAGTACGTTGAGGTACAAGAAATCATTTTTGAGATTCTTTTCACTTGGAGTAAACCATTCTTTATGACCAAGGGTTCACGTATCTTCTCATCCGCGCATCCTCTTAAGTATAAGGATAAATTCAGATCAACTCGCTCATTGTACGAAGAGTTCACTCTCGTTTAAAGATCACATCTTCCGTGCGATTCTCTTTTGGAAATGTAATGTAAATTACTTTAAAAATCTATGAATCTTGTTATCCTCTTGGAATGGACTGCTTAAAACATCTATAACACCGATGTGGTTACTCTATATATTTCTTCCTTCGTTGGTTGCAACTATATGTTGTTCTAATCGATGTTAACCCTAACTTCAGTATGTAACTGAAAGCATATAGTTACATTAAGGAACCGTGCTTTCATTCCATCCCAGGATAAGTTCACATGCAGTATGTTAAACCGGGTGATATCTTTCATTGCTCGTTCAGACCATCCTGAAGACACTATAAATAATTATGGCTTGCATTGCATGTAATTCTGATTAGTCACTCTCAGCTAAAATTTCAATTCATTTATTCAAATGAAACGTTTCTTAAATATCGGGTTCTTTATGCCTATGGTCTCCTTCCGAAATTAAGGGGTTAGTAAAATCCGTGGCTAACACTATCCAGGCATCAAATTGCATGGTTGTGATCACCATATTTTTCATTCTATCTGTCAGCGTTGTATTGTGACATAAGCGCTCAATGTTTTAGATGAGTTGGTAACATTCATGATGCATTTCATGCATCCAGCTTACTGAAGATGCCTGTAAGGCTAAAAACATCATCTTTCCTTTTGTGGGTATATATTCAGATGACATATTCATGTTAACAAGAAACGAAATCAATTTATTGATCTTAAGGTCAAGAGACTTAATTAACGGCATATACCTATACTTACTTTTATACGCCCAAGTACCTTTCAAGGTAAATAGTTCACTTCTGAGCCCACGAGTCTCTCAGAACTTTGATACGCTCCTTCTTCTTCAAATTCGGTACCGTTGTAGGTCACTCCTCAAAATTTCGGGACAAAATTTTCTTTAACAGGTGGGTAATGTAACGACCCGATTTTTTCGACTTATATTTTTGTGCTCTATATACTTTCACGAATCTGTGTATATATGCGTACTGAGCTAGTTTATGCTCTGGGATCTTTATTCATGATTAATTACTTTCGTTAGTACCTTACAACGTGTTATTAAGTGCGTAATCACTTAACTTGATCCTCGAATGCTTTTACGACCGTCAGTGTCACTTGTCGTTTGAAATGAGCTATGTACTTTGTACACGTTAAAATTTTGTCATAATTGGAATATTATGACTACGTAATACTAATTTTTATTTTCTAACGACAATTACTTAGCTTATTGGTTGCTTAATTACGCTTAGTAATTTACTAATGCACACTAGTTAGTCTTATTAGACTTTTTACCTTAATGGACTTAGGCCCACCCTACTCTAGTTAATGGACCATTAAATTAGCCCAACTTTAATAAGTTTATGACCCATTAAAATGTAGGACAAAAACCCATTAATATGAGCCAACATACTAGCATTTTTGTTAACAATTACCACACATGTTGCATGAGATCCCAACAACAAGCACCACCTTTAGACCACCACCATACAAAAAGCAAAAAGTTGTCCCCCCTTTTCCCCCCATGAGGCTACGGTTTTGGAGAAACCCATCACCCCTCCACCACTATAAATACAAGCCTTATTCCTTCCATTTCACACTTGATTTCATTCTCATTTTACATACACTTACTCTCTAATTTTCTCTCTAGTCTTTCTCACACTAAAATTGTAAGTTTTAAATTTTCTTCTTTTCTTCTTATATACGACATCATCATCATCATCATCATCATAAGATCAAGCTTTTTAGCTTCTTGATCTTGTTATATCTTGTAGATTCAAACTTTGATTTGAAATCTTCAAGAACATGAAAGATTCAAGCTTTTTAGCTTTGAATCTTCATTACTTTGTTGAATCTAAGTTTTGAAGCTTAAGATCACTTTATTTTGTTAAAAGATCAAAACTTGTGTTTATGATCTTTATGTAACTTGTAGATCTAGCTTTTTGCTTTAAGGATCTTCAAGAACATTAAAGATCCAAGCTTTCTAGCTTACGGTCTCATTATTTTGTTTAGATCTAAGCTTTTTAAGTTTATGATCTCATTACTTTTACTAGATCTTAGCTTTCTAGCTTATGGTCTCATTAATCTTGTAAAGATCCAAGCTTTCTAGCTTAGGGTTTCTTAACACATGAGATCTAAGTTATTATTGTAGATCTCACTTACTTGGAACCTTTTTATGATTTTTATGGTGATAAAAATCAAGTCTTCATCATCTCATATGATGAAGATGCATAAACTTTGGTCAAAAGAACAAAGGTTGAAGCTTTATTGTGTTTATGCAATAAAGAGACAACATTGATGTTCAAAACTTGTAGAATGTTAGATTTTACTCTTAGTTGTGTATTTATGGTTGAAACTTGGTCAAAGTGATGCTAAAACATCAAAGAGTTGTACACTTGAAGCTTACACGCATCAAGGATGAGAACCGTGATGAGCATCAAGCACCAAGAAACCCACTGGAGCACTTGTTTACTGTTTTTCGGGGTCTGATGAGACACCAAGTGTAGTGACCCGGAAATTTCTGATCAAATTTAAACTTTAATCTTTATATGTATCCGACACGATAATCAAAAATCTGTAATGTTGAGTCTCGAAAAGTTTGAAACTATATTCATGTAATCAATTACCCTTTGACCATGTCTGACGATTCACGAACGATTATATGTAAATAGATATGTATGAATATATACATATGTGTAATTGATAAATTGGAAAATATTATCAAGACATTTAACGGTTTAGTTAATATGAATATAAGTTATGAGATCTATTTACGACTAGAAGACATTAATGGAATAATGAATGGATATTACTTTACATGAGGGTATTATTTTGATATAAGTTTAATATAATTTTGACAAGATTGAAAGATAATATCATAAGATTGAATTATTAGATACATTAAATTTTGAGTTTGAGTCTCTATTATGAGGTCCACTTTGAATTAGGAAACCCTTACTTTTTAACGGTATTCGAAAATTTAGAAAAGTGAATTACATATAAGAACAAAAGTGTTATCATTGAGGAATTAGACAAAAGTTAGTGGAGAATTGAATTTCATAATACATTGGTTGATCTATTTTCAAACGTGTGAAAACGTTTTTCGATATAATAGAACTGGTTATTAAAATATATTTATTTAAATAACATAAGTTGGTATTTCGATTATTAGTCATATATATTGAAAACCTGCGACTTGTATTTAGAATATATGTTTTCTAGATTCTTTAAGCACACGATAGTAACACTCTCTTAGTGATGCGGTTGATATTTAAAAACGTTAATACATGAAGAAATTGGATCTATTTAAAGCCTTAAAGAATAAACAAAACGTGTTATAATATTTTCTGAACGATTATAAAACAAACTTTGAAATATAATTGGTTTTGAAAAGCTAACTAGTATGTTATTAGATAAATTTTAAATATATATCTATATTTTAAATTAGTCATAAAACGTTCTGATTTTAAACTAATAATAATAAATAGGCTTTGATAAATAACAAGATTATGAATTATAAAAGGAAATGACCAAAACACTCAAAAGATTAAGTTACACTTTGAGTGGGTTAGTTTTTAATTAATTTAAGTCTAGTTATTAATAAAGGTACATGTCACAAAATGTTTAATTTAAAATAAAATATTTTGATAAACAACGAGTCCCTGATTTATAGAAGGAAATGACCACAACGCTCAATTTTATAAGTTACATTTTTCATAAAGTAAATTATTAATGAATAAATCAAACTATTACTAAAGGTACACGTAGCGTAACGTAAAAGGCTAGTTTTCTAAACGTACGAAGGTGCGCTTGAGAAACCGAAAGTGGTACATGAGTCGTGAGACCACGTCCGTGTCATTTTTGTAAAAATTATATTTTTACCATGTACGTAAATAAAATATAATATTTAATTAATCATATAAATTAAAATATTATAAAATCTTTATATAGATATAAGTTTGGATACGTTCATGTAAGTGGAATAAATCCGCAAATTGCAGTTCCCTTTTCAATTATCAATCCGAAATTTCTGAGTAAGGGGTCCCATAAATGTCTTATAAGTATCGAACGCATTTTGGATTCAATTCACATTCATTGATCTATCTCTCTCAAATTAAATGTACTCCGTAATATTTATTAAAAATTATTATAAATCTTTTTATTTTTATTATCAGTAGTATTAGTATTATACATAAAATATTACGACGAGGTCATGATCGACTTATTTTTAAAGCTAGTTTTTAAGAGGGATAGAGCTAAGGAAATTATGGGTTATAGCTATGGAGGTGATGGGTAATGTTCGAGGGTATGTTCATGAGGTCAATTTAGTGTTTGTCATCTCCGTTGCGTTTGCGTATCTTTCCTGCAATATTGAATCTCAATATTGATACGTGAGTACTCTTAAAATACATTTTTTCATATTAATAGTGTATCCCTGACTAGTGCTCGAGAAAATAGGACTATGCATGCTTGTACAATTGATATTGCCCTTAGATAGGTTATGTTGAATCTTAAAGGTTGTTATACTAGGGATGAAATAAGGTATAAGATATGCATGTCATTGGAAAGCTAGTGAAAAATTAATAACTTTACCTTTAGATGCCAAGGGGATTCGATGGACGGATTAGAAGTTATAGCCAATTGAAATTTCGTAAAAATGATTATCATTATCGTCGTTATTTCCGTCGTTCTAGTTTTCATCTAAATATTATTATAATTATAATTATTATCATCATTATTATTATTATTATTATTATTATTATTATTATTATTATTATTATTATTATTATTATTATTATTATTATTATTATCATTATCAATAAAATGTATTATCATTAAAGATTATTATTTTTACTATGGTTAACATTATAATTAGTATTGTTATTATTATTTATATCATCTAAAATAGTTATTAATATTATCATCATAATTTTTATTATTATTATAATTAAAAACTAATATTAGTAACCTTTAATTACTATAATTACTATTATTATCATTGAAATGAACGCGATATAAGAGATGATTTAAGAACTATTAATAATTTGACTAGGAAATAATGTGTATGACTATCATGATGAAATTAAAATATAATAAGATATTAAATTAGATAAAAAAATTATCGTTCTTGTTACTCTTATCACTATTATTATTATTAAAAGTATCGTTAGTATAAAAACTATCATTTATTCAAAAATTATCATTTTAATAGAAACGTCAGTATTATTATAAAATATCATTATTATTATCATTTTAAATAAAAATTATTACTTTAAAGTTAATATTAAAGAGTATCGTAAATATTAAAGATATCATAATTAGAATTATCATTTTACCATAATATCATTTTTAGTAAATATAAATATTGTTTTTTATTAATAAAATAATAATTATTATTATTACAAAATAACACGACTGTTACTTATTATTATTATCAATGCTAGTTTATCAAATAAAAATGTAATACAAAGTATATAATTATCTCAATAGAATCTATCACAATATTTTTATGATATTAAATGTACTTTATAAATTTTATTACTTAAAATATATAAAAGTATACTTTAATATAAAATTGTATTTACTAATAAATGAATTATATTATTTACTCTATTAAATCTTTTAAAAATATAAAACGACGATAATCATTTTTTTTTAAATTTTGAAAATCATTTTGAGTCAAACTAATTTTTGTCGACCTTTGCATATTAGACTCGAGCATTAGGATTGTGGTACACTATGACTTGACTTAATTTATTATAAAAATATTGACAAATACATAAATATATATAAATAATTTAGGTTCGTGAATCCGAGGCCAACCTTACACTTGTTCAATGACGTTATATGTATTTTTACTACGAAATACAGTATAGTGAGTTTCATTTGCCTTTTTACCCTTTATATTTTTGGGCTGAGAATACATGCGCAATTTTTATAAATGTTTTACGAAATAGACACAAGTAATCGAAACTACATTATATGGTTGAATTATCGATATCGAATATGCCCCTTTTTATTAAGTCTGGTAATCTAAGAATTAGGGAACAGACACCCTAATTGACGCGAATCCTAAAGATAGATCTATTGGGCCTAACAAACCCCATCCAAAGTACCGGATGCTTTAGTACTTCGAAATTTATATCATGTCCGAAGGAGGATCCCGGAATGATAGGGGATATTCTTATATGTATCTAGTTAATGTCGGTTACCAGGTGTTCACCATATGAATGATTATTTTTGTCTCTATGCATGGGATGTATATTTATGAGAACTGGAAATGAAATTCTTGTGGTCTGTTAAAATGATGAAAATAAATGATTATGATAAACTAATGAACTCACCAACCTTTTGGTTGACACTTTAAAGCATGTTTATTCTCAGGTGTTAAAGAAATCTTCCGCTGTGCATTTGCTCATTTTAAAGATATTACTTGGAGTCTTTCATAGCATATTTCGAAGAACATTGCATTCGAGTCATTGAGTTCATCAAAGATTATTATTAAATCAATTTATAGTTGGATAGTGGATATTATGAAATGGTATGCATGCCTGTCAATTTTTGATGTAAAGAAAGATTGTCTTTTAAAAACGAATGCAATGTTTGTAAAATGTATCATATAGAGGTCAAATACCTCGCAATGTAATCAACTATTGTGAATCATTTATAATGTATATGAACGGGTCCTTTCAGTTGGTATCAGAGCGGTGGTCTTAGCGAACCAGGTCTTGCATTAGTGTGTCTGACTGATAGTTGTTAAGATGCATTAATGAGTCTGGACTTCGACCGTGTCTGCATGTCAAAAGTTTTGCTTATCATTTTTAGTCGAAAATCATCTACTTATCATCCGTAGGAAATTACCTGCTTATTATTCTTAAGTCTAGACGCGTTTTCCTGCATTTATTGCATAATAGTGTATAGACGAACTCTTATCTTAGCGTATCTGTTACTGTGAACTTTGACTAACATCTTTCAAAGATTCTCCGTAATTTATGGGATTTTGGTATTATATATACATATGCAAATTATGTAATTGAAGAATACCAAATCTAAATTCTACAATCTATTTCATACCAAAATTCTTTCTCTGACCATACGAGATGGATCCCTCAACTAGTTCGAACTCCTCAGATTCCGACAGTTATGCCGATATGGAATTCCAATCAAGCTCCGAAAGCAGCGTAACCGGAATGGATCAACCAATCAGTCATCATCTATTCTGGATGAAATGGAGATGGGTTCGTAGCCTCCTCAATTATTGGAGACAAGAAGAAGGTGATCCTTTCCATCCACCAAATTGCCCTATTGGCAATGAACCTGAAGCACTTACCGGCGAACCTATTCGTGAAACCATTTTCTCTCTCATTTCAAGAGTATCTCGTCACGATTATATATTACATCAAATTCTAAATTTTATTTACCCGCTTGTCCCAACCGACAATCATCCCGGTATACTAGCAGAAGTTAACGAACTTCGTGCTCGCGTGACGGCTTTAGAGCTTATGGTGCAAGGATTACAAACACCATCAGCAGCACCAGCGGCATAATCAGTACCACCAGTAACATCAACATCGCAAACCTCGATATCCTAAAATATCAGCAGCATCACCGGCATCAACGGTATCATCATCATTAATACCAACAGTACCATTACCACCATCAACAATCACATCCGCATCACACGCCTCACCATCATAAACTGTATCTCGGATATCAACATCACACGCACCATAGATACCAAGGAGTACCAACAACAACAAACGATGAAGTATTGATTCATAACTTCATCAGAAGAACATTCTACGGCGATTATGTAATCTCTAAAGTCTTAGAGATTATCTATTTCCACCCTAACCCTAAATCAGATGAGTGAACCAAAATGATTCAAGGAAGAATAAAAACCCTAACAAGGATGGTGCGCGATTTACAAACTAGACTTGTTATACAAGCATCGCTAGCAGTTACCGGAAGTATCATCAGCAGCAACAGTACCGTTAGCATCACCAGTACAGTCAGTAACGTCAGCATCGTCAGAATCAACAACACTTATGACATCACAAATTCCGTCAGTTCAAGAATCACTGTGGAAATCATTACGAATCAACAACGAGTATGATGTATCAACGAGTTATATAGTATTAACTCATTCCTTCTGAAGAACTATTATATATTTTATATATATGAATTCTGGAATTATAATAAATCTTTTTGTACTGAGCTATTAAGTATGAATTGAAAAAGGGTAGACACTACTCGGTTAAATTCATATTATTAATATGCTATAATGTACATCCTTCGTAAACAACTTAGCCATCGTTAACTACAATCTCTGTTTCAATTCAATGAACTCCGTTTCATAATAAATCAAGTGTATCATTCAATAACATGTTTGATTTTACACTTTCATTCTTGAAATATTCGAAACTTACTAGAAAACAACATTCGTATCTTGCGAAGTTAGCAAAAGTTTTATGAGCACCAGCATGATTCACTAAGGAAATATATAAGAATAAATAATGAGGTATTAATCCATAACTTCATTAATGTTCTATGAAGAATATGTGATTCTTAATAGTTTTGGGAGATTACTTATTCTAGTTCAAACCGAAAATCAAATGAGTCTAATATTATATTGACTCATTAAATCCATGATTACATCTGAAGAAAATATAGATGTACATATATTTTCATAAAGATTGTGATTAAAAATTCTTTTGTACAAAATATTAATTGTAAAATATTTTAACGGGTAGGTGATACCCGCGAGATATTCACAATTAATGTATTATATTCTTCAATTCTGATTTAACAATCATCAACAATACTCCCTACTTTCACAATAATATACATTCTTCTATATAAATCAAAACAATCATATTCATTCAAATCTAATTACATATTCTGATTTTGGAATTTCAGAATTCAACTCGAGATAAAATCAAAATCATCGCTCTTACATTCCTACGTATTTCAAAGCTGTACTTTGACTTCAAAACTGTGATAGGAAATCACTCTTATTCGTAACATTTAGAAGGATTTGAGAATTAATCGAAATTCATGACGATTTCATCCTTTGGATATTGACAATGACAATCTACACTTAAAACCTTTGAATTTTTTTTGAAAGACACTTCAAATAATGAACAATCGGGATGATGATCCAACCACACATTAACCGAAGTCTTGTACCTGAAAAACTCTCGAACCCAAAGTCATAGTTTAACACGTAACCGCGTCAAATTCTTTATCATTTATTAGCAAAAACAACCTTGCGATTCCTTTTCAAAGTAGCAAATTTTGTCACAGCCCCAGCAAGGCAATTTCGACTTTTTCATATGAAGTAACCTCATTATAACCATAATATATACGATTACCCTTTTGTTACCAGGGAATCTTATATATCTCACCACATTAACAGTAAACTTAGCAACAACTTCATTAACCTTCGACTTAAACCTCTCTGAAAAGTCACTATACTTATTCATTGAAACCCCACCTGTTACTCATCCGCATCTTGCAACAAGAATTGCCATACCAATTACTGAAAATCAGCAATCAGTATTTTGAAATCTCACAGCATTTCTACTTCAATAATCATGTATATAACATATATCTCCAAGACTTACACACTTCAAATGTGAAGTTTCTGAAAAACATCCCAAACTGCAAACTAGTTCTCCGAAATTTGGAAATGCTGGATGAAGCAGCAGAAATTATAGACAATCTAAACAGTCAGAAATTTGATAATAAAGAATAACGTGTTGGAAAAGCTCAGAAAAAGAGAAGGTTTGGAACTGAAAAACGGATTGAGCAAAGTATGAAAGAGGCTGCGGACAAATCACAAGAACTGAACCTGCCTTCAAAGGATGCAAATGATTCAGTGCCTGCTGAAATCGTTAGCGAACACCATACTTCTTATTCTAAACCTTCACAGGCAAATATTCTTTATCATCATCATATCTTGAATATTCTAAGATATCATCGTATCTTTCATTATAAATATCCTTGATATTTCTGAAGATATTTTCATAAGTATTCTCATCTGAAATCATTTATCTCTCCGCAATATCTGCATTGCAACATAAAAGAAACTATGTTAAGTTTCTAAACCCTCGAGTTTAAAATATAAATGTTTTTGAAGTAGTGTTGGGAACTGATGCATGAGTTAGTATAATATAATGACACTTGATCAACGTCATTATATTACAATAGTTCATGTTGAGTTTCTAATGGAATGTGACGATTCACAGTACCATCATCATGTGCCATTTACACGAATCTTACATTCGATCTAATCCTTAAACATATCAAGAAAATATATTTCTTGATGATTCGGTCTTTTCCAGAATAATCTGGTAATTTGACAAGTCAAAATCGCACCATTATGATTTCCTTCTTAGAACATAAACTATGTTCATTCCAAAATTCATATCTGCAAATTCTGGACCATTACTCGCTTGACTCGAAGACGGGAAGAGGAAACGAAAGAATGAGACTTCGAAATAGAAATAGGAGCATAAACCGCAGCAAATAAGAGAGAATATTAACTATGAGTGATAATGATTATAGAAGACAGAAGCAGGGACATCGAAGTATAAGGGAAGATATAAAACCCAACAACCACCCAGGAACTACAAACCGTGTATATCAATGCGTATAGCGATATAAAGACACGGGAGAATGAAAAACACTATAACCCCAAGGTAATGGTAGAAGTAAGTAACCTCCTCCGGTGGTAGATGAAAAAGAAGTATGACAGATATAAAAGTTAGTAGTATATCAAGAATCAAAATGGGATGAAGCATATTGATGAGTATTTTAAAAGATGAATCAAGGAAGAAGGAATAGAAAGTGTGAGTTGTGGAAGATAAGGAAACGAAGGGGATGGATTTATAGCAAAATATCAGGCAGAGCAATAGAAACAGATTATCGCATTTAATCAAAGAAAATCCCGATTTCCTAAATCACCGAAGAACCAAATCTTATTACGTAAGATTTTCTTTAAATCCCGAGAATTCCGGAAAACAATCATAACTACGTCATCAGTTAAAACAATAGTTACTCATTTCGCTCTTTCACGATGGCTTCATTTATACGCTTCGAGAAATCGAGTTATTTTATCCGTATTTCTTAATCATGATAAAACTCTATGTATCAGCTCATATTCGTCATAATAACATCCTTACTGTTAGCCATGACGACCTCTATCAAATTTCGGGACGAAATTTCTTTTAACGGGTAGGTACTGTAGTGACCCGGAAATTTCTGATCAAATTTAAACTTTAATCTTTATATGTATCCGACACGATAAGCAAAAATCTGTAATGTTGAGTCTCGAAAAGTTTGAAACTATATTCATGTAATCAATTACCCTTTGACCATGTCTGACGATTCACGAACGATTATATGTAAATAGATATGTATGAATATATACATATGTGTAATTGATAAATTGGAAAATATTATCAAGACATTTAACGGTTTAGTTAATATGAATATAAGTTATGAGATCTATTTACGACTAGAAGACATTAATGGAATAATGAATGGATATTACTTTACATGAGGGTATTATTTTGATATAAGTTTAATATAATTTTGACAAGATTGAAAGATAATATCATAAGATTGAATTATTAGATACATTAAATTTTGAGTTTGAGTCTCTATTATGAGGTCCACTTTGAATTAGGAAACCCTTACTTTTTAACGGTATTCGAAAATTTA
Organism: Rutidosis leptorrhynchoides; assembly: GCF_046630445.1. Lineage (NCBI taxonomy): Eukaryota > Viridiplantae > Streptophyta > Magnoliopsida > Asterales > Asteraceae > Rutidosis > Rutidosis leptorrhynchoides. Next base: position 283,762,295 of record NC_092342.1, read on the forward strand.
GAAAAGTGAATTACATATAAGAACAAAAGTGTTATCATTGAGGAATTAGACAAAAGTTAGTGGAGAATTGAATTTCATAATACATTGGTTGATCTATTTTCAAACGTGTGAAAACGTTTTTCGATATAATAGAACTGGTTATTAAAATATATTTATTTAAATAACATAAGTTGGTATTTCGATTATTAGTCATATATATTGAAAACCTGCGACTTGTATTTAGAATATATGTTTTCTAGATTCTTTAAGCACACGATAGTAACACTCTCTTAGTGATGCGGTTGATATTTAAAAACGTTAATACATGAAGAAATTGGATCTATTTAAAGCCTTAAAGAATAAACAAAACGTGTTATAATATTTTCTGAACGATTATAAAACAAACTTTGAAATATAATTGGTTTTGAAAAGCTAACTAGTATGTTATTAGATAAATTTTAAATATATATCTATATTTTAAATTAGTCATAAAACGTTTTGATTTTAAACTAATAATAATAAATAGGCTTTGATAAATAACAAGATTATGAATTATAAAAGGAAATGACCAAAACACTCAAAAGATTAAGTTACACTTTGAGTGGGTTAGTTTTTAATTAATTTAAGTCTAGTTATTAATAAAGGTACATGTCACAAAATGTTTAATTTAAAATAAAATATTTTGATAAACAACGAGTCCCTGATTTATAGAAGGAAATGACCACAACGCTCAATTTTATAAGTTACATTTTTCATAAAGTAAATTATTAATGAATAAATCAAACTATTACTAAAGTTACACGTAGCGTAACGTAAAAGGCTAGTTTTCTAAACGTACGAAGGTGCGCTTGAGAAACCGAAAGTGGTACATGAGTCGTGAGACCACGTCCGTGTCATTTTTGTAAAAATTATATTTTTACCATGTACGTAAATAAAATATAATATTTAATTAATCATATAAATTAAAATATTATAAAATCTTTATATAGATATAAGTTTGGATACGTTCATGTAAGTGGAATAAATCCGCAAATTGCAGTTCCCTTTTCAATTATCAATCCGAAATTTCTGAGTAAGGGGTCCCATAAATGTCTTATAAGTATCGAACGCATTTTGGATTCAATTCACATTCATTGATCTATCTCTCTCAAATTAAATGTACTCCGTAATATTTATTAAAAATTATTATAAATCTTTTTATTTTTATTATCAGTAGTATTAGTATTATACATAAAATATTACGACGAGGTCATGATCGACTTATTTTTAAAGCTAGTTTTTAAGAGGGATAGAGCTAAGGAAATTATGGGTTATAGCTATGGAGGTGATGGGTAATGTTCGAGGGTATGTTCATGAGGTCAATTTAGTGTTTGTCATCTCCGTTGCGTTTGCGTATCTTTCCTGCAATATTGAATCTCAATATTGATACGTGAGTACTCTTAAAATACATTTTTTCATATTAATAGTGTATCCCTGACTAGTGCTCGAGAAAATAGGACTATGCATGCTTGTACAATTGATATTGCCCTTAGATAGGTTATGTTGAATCTTAAAGGTTGTTATACTAGGGATGAAATAAGGTATAAGATATGCATGTCATTGGAAAGCTAGTGAAAAATTAATAACTTTACCTTTAGATGCCAAGGGGATCCGATGGACGGATTAGAAGTTATAGCCAATTGAAATTTCGTAAAAATGATTATCATTATCGTCGTTATTTCCGTCGTTCTAGTTTTCATCTAAATATTATTATAATTATAATTATTATCATTATTATTATTATTATTATTATTATTATTATTATTATTATTATTATTATTATTATTATTATTATTATTATTATTATTATTATTATTATTATTATTATTATTATTATTATTATTATCATTATCAATAAAATGTATTATCATTAAAGATTGTTATTTTTACTATGGTTAACATTATAATTAGTATTGTTATTATTATTTATATCATCTAAAATAGTTATTAATATTATCATCATAATTTTTATTATTATTATAATTAAAAACTAATATTAGTAACCTTTAATTACTATAATTACTATTATTATCATTGAAATGAACGCGATATAAGAGATGATTTAAGAACTATTAGTAATTTGACTAGGAAATAATGTGTATGACTATCATGATGAAATTAAAATATAATAAGATATTAAATTAGATAAAAAAAATTATCGTTCTTGTTACTCTTATCACTATTATTATTATTAAAAGTATCGTTAGTATAAAAACTATCATTTATTCAAAAATTATCATTTTAATAGAAACGTCAGTATTATTATAAAATATCATTATTATTATCATTTTAAATAAAAATTATTACTTTAAAGTTAATATTAAATAGTATCGTAAATATTAAAGATATCATAATTAGAATTATCATTTTACCATAATATCATTTTTAGTAAATATAAATATTGATTTTTTATTAATAAAATAATAATTATTATTATTACAAAATAACACGACTGTTACTTATTATTATTATCAATGCTAGTTTATCAAATAAAAATGTAATACAAAGTATATAATTATCTCAATAGAATCTATCACAATATTTTTATGATATTAAATGTACTTTATAAATTTTATTACTTAAAATATATAAAAGTATACTTTAATATAAAATTGTATTTACTAATAAATGAATTATATTATTTACTCTATTAAATCTTTTAAAAATATAAAACGACGATAATCATTTTTTTTAAATTTTGAAAATCATTTTGAGTCAAACTAATTTTTGTCGACCTTTGCATATTAGACTCGAGCATTAGGATTGTGGTACACTATGACTTGACTTAATTTATTAGACAAATATTGACAAATACATAAATATATATAAATAATTTAGGTTCGTGAATCCGAGGCCAACCTTACACTTGTTCAATGACGTTATATGTATTTTTACTACGAAATACAGTATAGTGAGTTTCATTTGCCTTTTTACCCTTTATATTTTTGGGCTGAGAATACATGCGCAATTTTTATAAATGTTTTACGAAATAGACACAAGTAATCGAAACTACATTATATGGTTGAATTATCGATATCGAATATGCCCCTTTTTATTAAGTCTGGTAATCTAAGAATTAGGGAACAGACACCCTAATTGACGCGAATCCTAAAGATAGATCTATTGGGCCTAACAAACCCCATCCAAAGTACCGGATGCTTTAGTACTTCGAAATTTATATCATGTCCAAAGGAGGATCCCGGAATGATAGGGGATATTCTTATATGTATCTAGTTAATGTCGGTTACCAGGTGTTCACCATATGAATGATTATTTTTGTCTCTATGCATGGGACGTATATTTATGAGAACTGGAAATGAAATTCTTGTGGTCTATTAAAATGATGAAAATAAATGATTATGATAAACTAATGAACTCACCAACCTTTTGGTTGACACTTTAAAGCATGTTTATTCTCAGGTGTTAAAGAAATCTTCCGCTGTGCATTTGCTCATTTTAAAGATATTACTTGGAGTCTTTCATAGCATATTTCGAAGAACATTGCATTCGAGTCATTGAGTTCATCAAAGATTATTATTAAATCAATTTATAGTTGGATAGTGGATATTATGAAATGGTATGCATGCCTGTCAATTTTCGATGTAAAGAAAGATTGCCTTTTAAAAACGAATGCAATGTTTGTAAAATGTATCATATAGAGGTCAAATACCTCGCAATATAATCAACTATTGTGAATCGTTTATAATGTATATGAACGGCTCCTTTCACCTAGGACTTATGGAAAGTTGATTTTCAGATAGTTCATTTTGAGTAGATGACTTTTCGTTTAAGACTCGCCTAAATCTAATATATGGTTTAGGATTTATAGCCTTCCAAAAATCACTACGCCTTTGTAACGACGTGCTAAAAATTCTGACCTACTCCCGCATGAACCGTCGCCACGGTCAAACGACATCGAGTTAGGATCTGAAAATTGGACAGCGGTACAAGGACTCATATACGGAGCCTTGGCCACTGACCACGCATCTTTTCGGTTTGCATAGAGGTCGTAACAGCTGTCCGAAGTCAGCCTTTTGTTTTGATCTCTATTCTTGTTGAAAACTTACTTTATCTTTTACGAATGATGATGATGATGATGATGATACTTAAGACTTAATTTATTCACTTTTAAACTTTTGGGGACAATTTACTGACCTAGTAACCTTTGACTTAGGTTGAGGACCTTTCGGACCGACTTACTACTTGCATACTTTTCATATCGACTTTTACCGAATTACCGCACATTCAGTGTGAGTTATAGCTTCTCTTTTTACTTTAACTATTTTTGGGACTGAGAATACATGCGCTTTTTATGTTTTACATACTAGACACGAGTACTTACACTTTATATATGTGTGGGTGACATAACGGCACAAAGATTCCCCTTAACTCGGTAACGTTTAACTATTGGTTTATGAACCGGTAGATGCGAATCTTAGATATGGATCCATAGGGTTTGACATCCCCACTCGGGCTAGTCGCGCTAGCATTCAACGAGTGTTTAATATTTCGTAAACAGACGCACTCGCCAAGTGTACTTTTAGGGGGTAATATTACGTTAAGTTAGTTACCGGGTGCCCATGGATAAGCATATACTTATCATACTGATTTTAAATGCTGATTTGAAGCACTGAAATCTCGTGGTCTACATTACATTACTGATTACAAACAAACTATAGCTCACCAACATTCGTGTTGACTTTTTAAGCATGTATTTCTCAGGTGCTTAGACGTTGTTGCTTCCGCTGTTAGACTTGCTGTATTAGTCTTGGTGCTATAGACTTGCTGTTACAGACTCGCTGTGTTAGACTTCCGCTGCATTGTTTGGAGATGTCTCAGTCATGGAACTTTTACATTGCATTCACAACTTATGTTACATTTGAACAATGGCTTTGTAATGACCTTTGTGTCACGTACTTATGTTAATGCTTTCTATTCGTAGAAGCACGTTATCTTTGTAAAACATATAACGTTGGTAAAGACGTCACCTTTTCATGAATGCAAAACTTGTTTTAAAACAGCATGTAGTATTGTACCGTGTAATGGACATGTTGTTGATGATTCGTACACGTTGATTTTGTACGGGGCGTCACATGTAGAGTTTATGGGAAATGGTTGTAATTCCTATGATGATTTTGTGGTGAATGAAGAGGGTACAGAATTGGAAGTATTGAACAATGATGGGTTTAAAAGTTATGATTCTAAAAGTGATGAGGAAAGGTTAACGAAGAATAGAATTCGTAATATTAAAAAGGATGTTGAAGCTAATGTAGTTATGGGAAAAACATTGTTTTATCTTGGACAACAGTTTGAAAGTGCTTTAGAGGTTAAGGAAGCTGTGAAACTGGTTGTATTTTGAGTGTTGTAGGTGTTGACTCAAACAATCACATTTATCCTGTTGCATATGCCATTGTTGAGCAAGAATGCGGTTCATCCTGGGCTTGTTCTTAGAGTGTTTGGGTCAAGATCTTGACTTATCTACCAATTCTAACTTCACATTCATTTCAGACAGACAAAAGGTAATAATAACTTTTTTACTAGTTTAATTAATATTTAATATTTTAGTTACCTTATTTAATGTTTTATTAGTTTAAACTTTGATTATTTTATCTTGTTAGGGTTTAATACAAGCTGTAGAAAATCTGTTTCCTTGTGCTGAACACAGACATTGCCTAAGACATATTCATGGCAATATGAAAGGCCAATTTAGAGGTGTAGCATATAAGAACCACTTGTGGAGGTGTGCTAGTGTGACAACAGTTCCTGAGTTTGAACAGGCTATGCAACACTTGAAGGAGTTTGATAATGATGCCTATGTTTGGTTAACAAAAATTCCTCCTCATCAATGGGCAAGGAGTCACTTTACTGGTAGGGCTGTGTCAGATGCATTGCTTAGTAACATGTGTGAGTGTTTCAACAGATAGTTAGTTGATGCAAGAGACAAACCCATAGTTACAGCTTTAGAATACATCAGAGAGTATTGCATGAAAAGAATTGTGAATGTTAAAAAGACCATTTCCAATACTAATGGTCCTTTAACTCCTGCAGCCACCAAATTGTTTGAGAAAATTAAATCTAAGGCTTACAAGTGTACTGTTTTGTGGGGTGGCAACCAAAGATATCAAGTGAGTGGAGAAGGAAAAGAGCAATTTGTTGTGGATATGGAGACTAGGAATGTGCATGTAGAAAGTGGGAATTAACAGGATTACCTTGCAAGCATGCTATTGCAGTGTTTTATAACATGGCTGAAAATGGTTTGGAAATTGGTGAACCAGAAATATGGGTTCATCCAATTTATTTGTTAAGTACATAGATCAACACTTACCAATATACCATTGAGCCTTTAAATGGAAGAAGTTTATGGCCAAAGGCAGAAGACATGTTCACACTGGTAGCACCAAACAAGGTTTCCATACCTGGTCGTCCAAAAAAGAAAAGAAGGTTGTCTACAAATGAGGTTGATGTGATTGGTGATTGTGGTAAACTTAGCTCGGAAGGTATATTCATCTCATTTAATACTTACAGCTATGGACATTTTCAATTAATATGGTATTTATTTGTTAATTTGTGTATTATAGGTAAGTTAAAGAAGTGTGGAGCATGTGGTACTTATGGACACAACAAGAGAGGCTGTACAAACAAGAAAGGGGATCTACAAGTGAGAAAGTGCATTCAAGCAAGAGGACAAGAAAGATGGTACAACCACAAACATCTCCTTCAAAGAAGAAAATGGCTGGTGGAAAAGGGAAGAAGAAGATGTGAATGATGTTGGTAGTCTGTTTTTAGAGTTTATGTGTTATGGGCTTTAGTTAAACTTGTTATCATGGGTTGTGTTTTGGTAACTTTGCAAGATTTGGTAACTGGTAGTATGTAATTTAGGTAACTATGTTTGTAAACTTGTCTTTTGGTACTATGTTTATAACATTCTGGTACTATGTCTTTTGGTACTATGTATGTAAACTTGTTATGCTGGTTTATGTTCGATGTCTTATGGTACTATGTCTTTTGGACATTTGGTATTTAGATTACTAGTTATAGTCAAATTGTGATGTGCAGTTTTGTGCAAATTACATTCAAGAAAATAGGATAATCTTCCAATCTTCAAATTGAACAGTTTTGTTGTTTCCAATCTTCCAATCTTCAAATTACTATGTTTGTGTTGTGTAGTTTGTTCAAATTACACAAGCAGAATTGAACGAAAAATCGAAATTGCCAATCTTCATTCCAATACCATTCTACAAAATGTAATGTACTACATAATTCCAAAAAACAAACAAAGTATACAGCAATAATTTCAATGACTGAAATAATACATAGCAAAAACAATCCAGCTAAGTATACACATAATCTTCCAAATCGTCACTCTTTTTTCTGAATTTTTAAGCTTTTCATCAGCTTCATTTTTGGCATTCATAAGTGCAGCTAAGGCATTCATTGTAGTCGGAGGATCATACCAAGCAAAGAACGAGCAACTTGTGATCTGAACTACAAGTAAAACATGAATCCGTAACATTCTTGTGATTTAAAAAAAATCGAACTTAAAAATTACCTTTTTTGCACAAGTATAGAAACAACGTCCAGGATTGGAATCAGTACTTGAAATTCGAATTACACATGGCCGACCACACCAGCATTCCATCGTTACCGATTTAGGGCTACAAATTTTGATTTTTAATTTTGGGGTTAAAACTAGGGTTGCTCGATCTAGATGGAGAAGAAAAGTGGTGGTTGAATGAGGGGGACCAAACCCATTTAATACCTTTAAATACTGAAAACGAATTAAAAAGACGAAAATACCTATCACGTGAAACTCACGTGATGGCACTTAACGTTCAATTTAGATGGCAAGTTGACCGAGGGACTCGAATTGCAAAATTAAATTTATTAATGGATGCGAAAATCCAAATTAGAAACCATGGGATGCTGTTAGCGATTTGGTGTAAAATATAAGGACCAACTGAGCAAAAAAGTCAAAGTTAAATGTACATCAACAACAATTCAATATATTCAGCATGATTCAATTCAATATTTTATTAGAAGATAACTTATTGATAGTTAATCATATTTCTCTAAAAAATTAGGTGCATATGGTAGATGCATCTCTGAAATTGAAGTCTATGGCGGATATTAAAAACGCGGATCTGGTAGAATTCATCTCGTGAATCTATCTGCAAAGTTTTAGATTCTAACTATTAGATTTGAGCTCCAATTCGGGAGTTAAAGATTTAGGGGAAAAGTCAACAACTTCTTCATAACTCAAATTCATAATATATGATGTTTCGGGTTGTAATGACGATTGACGAGCATTAGATGCAACATTCTAAGCAACTTTCATGTTTGATTCATCATCTAAAACGCTTTGGATTGATGAATTGAATTCATGTTCATCGTTCATCATAGGGGGATTTTGTTTTTGCTTTCGTTCCATAAGTTCTCTTCTATTGAAGGTTCTCTCCAGATCTTTTCAATATATATAGAGCGAGGATCCAGAGGGAAGTGCAAGTTAGGGGGAAGTAATTTTTTCCTTTTTTTAAAATTTCCTTTTACAAACATTAAGATCACGTGAAAATAAGAGCATTTAGAAAGACACTTTGTGAAGAATGTTATTATTTTGGCGAGAAAACGCTCGAAGAAATAACATTCATCGTGATGAATGTTATTCTTCGAGCATTTTTTTTAAGGTTTAGAAATTAGGGTTTAGAAACTAGGGTTTAGAAATCAGTGTTTAGAAATTAGGGTTTGAAAAATAAGGTTTAGAGTTTAGATTGAGTTTTTAATACGAAAAGTTTAGAGTTTAGGGTATAGGGTTTTAGGTTTAAAGACTAAATCCAAAACCCTAAACTCTAATCGGGCTAAATTTTGGAAAAAAAAAACTTCACATCAGATGAAAAAACGCTCAATAATAACTTTCTTCGAGCGTTTCGGGTCAAAATAAAAACATTTATCACAAAGTGTCCTTTTTAAATGATCATATTTTCACCCAATCTTAATATTTGTGAAAAAAAATTTAGAAAAGAATTTTTTTTTATTTCCAGCTGCCCCAACATGATTACTTCCCCTTATCCGTTATATATATATATATATATATATATATATATATATATATATATATATATATATATATATATATATATGGGTAAATGGTCCGAAAAGGTAACCTATGTTATCAAATTTGACAATTAAGGTAACCCCAAAAAAGATGCCCGTAAAGGATTTTAATTTTAAAAACTTCGGAGAAAAGGTAACATCGTCAAATTCATTAACGATCGTTAGTCAAAATTATACAATTGGTCCCTAAAGTTTGTTAAAAGATTGCACCAATAACTTCTTCTATCATCTTCGATCCCAAATTGGAGCTTCATCAAAACTGAATGTAATCTCTTTGAAATCTTCAAACCTCAAAACTGAATCCCAATAATCTCTTTGTAAATCTGCCCATATATTTTTTAACAAAAAAGTGGTAACCCGATCTTCATCTTTTTCTTTCAAATAATTAGGTCAAGGTTCATACAACCACCAACACCATTAAGCAGGGAATTGATATTTCCAACATGAAAATTACTTGTTCCACCTAAAATTCCTATAAGACCCTTAATGAAAGCTTACATAAATTTTTTTAAAACATATTGTTCTATTATATTAAAGGATAATTTGAGAAAAATGCTTGAAATTATGGTGGAAGAAGTATTATTGGTGTTGGATTTATCATCTCCCAACCAGCATTAATCCCCACCACAATTTGTTAGTAAACGGACCTAAATTTTATCACATATATAGATTTATCTAATAGATACAATTAATTCATTAGCAATTAATCTCACAAAAACTCATTCTTGTCTCCACATAATAACACACCCCTGTATAATCAATTTAATCAAATCCTCATAATAAATGGGCCTGAAGCTTTTTTCTTAAAAGCCACATATTATTAGTTCATAGGAAGAATTTGCTAAACCAGATCTACTAATATTTAAATGGAGGTTAAGAATAAGCCTGAATAATTTCTACATCCAACGATTGTTGAGCGCCGGTGGGGTTTTGAACGGAAACCACGTCTCCGCCATTTGGTTTGATGGAAACTACCACCTTCGCCATTGATAATCCGATAAAATTAACAATTTAGGTTTCTGATATAGATCATAAGTCTGCTCAATTTAATCTGTATAAGCTCATATGATGAAGAGGATGGTGGGTGCAAGTTTATAAGAAACTTCAGGGACCAAACATGTATTTGTGTCTAACGATCGTTAATGAATTTGACGAAGATTACTCCAATTTTAAAAAATTTGAACACGTATTTCTTTTCTTGCTCAAAAATTAAATTGAAATCCTTTTCGGGCTTGTGCGAATTGGGGTTACCTTGATTGTCAAATTGGGTAACTTATGTTAACTTTTCGGGCTATATATATATATATATATATATATATATATATATATATATATATATATATATATATATATATAGTGGTAGGATCAAGAGGGAAGCAACCAATCGAGGGGAAGCAAATTTTTTTTTTTTCGTTATTTGAAAAAACTTTTTTCACGAACATTATAGATGTGATGAAAATATGAACATTTAGTATAGACACTTTGTGATAAATGTTTTTATTTTGGCGAAAAAACACTAGAAGAAGTAATATATAACAATTATCGTGTTTTTCGAGCGTATGTTCAGGTTTTAGCTATTGGGGTTTAGATATTAGGGTTTAGATATTAGGGTTTATATGGTTTAGATATTAGGGTTTAGAAATTTAGGGTTTAGGGTTTAGGGTTTAGATTTAGGATTTAGATTGAGTTTTTAACACGAACGGTTTAGAGTTTAGGGTTTAGGGTTTGGTGTTTTGGGTAATAAACCCAAAACACCAAACCCTAAACCCTAAACCCTAAACCCTAAACTCTAAATCGAGCTAAATTTTACTTCGCAAAATATGGAGAGAAAAAAAGCGTTCATATTCTTCACGAACAATATTATCTTGAATGTTATTTTTTCGATCGTTTTCCCGCCTAAATAATAACATTCTTCACGAAGTGTCTCTTCTAAATGTTCATATTTTCGTGTGATCTTGATGCCGGAAAAAAAAATCTAAAAAAAACGAATTTTTTTTTTTGCTTCCCCCCGCTTCCCCCCGATTGGTTACTTCCCCATTGATCCTGCCTATATATATATATATATATATATATATATATATATATATATATATAGGGTGAGGATCCACCACAAATAAAGGTTTATTTTATGACACTTATTATTTTTGACGTTTAACATATGTATAATTTGACTTGTTTTTGACACATTTAACTGTCACAAAATTAAAAACATAGAAAAATATGATGTTAAAAATATGAAATGTCAAATAATATGGTGTCAAATTTTTTTATTTTTTTTGCTATTAGCTTTTTGACACTTTTAAGTGTAAATGAGTTTTCCTTTTTGACGTTTTTAAGTGTCAAAAATTTAGTTACAATTATAGGTGTAAAAACATGTTAAATTATTCACATATTAAGATGTCAAAATAAAATGTCAAAAAATGAAGCTTTTTGGTAGTGTATATCCCCATAGAACTAAGGGTGGGACTGTGGAAGATAATAGAGAATTTCACGAACTTAATGCACATGCACGTTGAATATGTATATGTTTTTTAGTCTATACTCACAGACTGAAAAAAAGTTTATAAACATAAAAAAAGAAAAATTTCTCCAGTCTGCCTATAGACAGGGGTTCAGATTGAAAAAAAATATTATTTCGTTTTTCAATCTATACACAGATTGAAGTCATTCTGTGCACAGATTGAAGTCATTATGTGCACAGAATGAAGTCAAAATGTTCACAGACTGAAGGCAGACTGAATTTTTTTTTCCCATTCTGCCCACAAAACCTATAGAACCCCCACACGACTTTTGTGAGATTTTGCCAAAAATTCAATTCGATAGAATTAAACTTTGAAATCGATTGCAAAATACTCCAGATGTAGCGATTTAGTATTCTCGTGAATGATTCAAACTAAAAACATCAGCAATTAACAAATTAGATGATGAACACTTCGAATATTGTTCATATGAACTTGCAATTCAAAAAAATAAAACCAAAACATTTCACTGATAAAAAATTTCATGAAAATTGTTTAAAATCATAATTCTAATGCTCGTCAATGGTCATCATAACCTAAAATATCATATGTAACGACCCAACAAAATCGTCATTGACGGCGCCTGTAGTGACCCGAACTTTTTCATGTTTATATATATATTAAATGAAATTGTTATTTACATGATTAAGTGTTTCCAACATGTTAAGCAATCAAACTTGTTAAGACTTGGTTAATTGAAATAGGTTTCATATAGACAATTGACCACCCAAGTTGACCGGTAATTCACGAACGTTAAAACTTGTAAAAACTATACGATGACATATATATGGTTATATATATAGTTAACATGATTTTATTATAAGTATGTATCTCATTAGGTATTTTAACAATGAGTTATATACATAAAAATGAGACTATTAATTTAAGAAACTCGAAAACGATATATATAACGATTATCGTTATAACAACGTCTTACTAGGTACATATGAATCATATTAAGATATTGATACACTTGGTTAATTATGTTAAATGATAAGTAAATATATTATTAAGTGTATTAACAATGAAATACATATGTAAAAATAAGACTACTAACTTAATGATTTCGAAACGAGACATATATGTTACGATTATCGTTGTAACGACATATAACTGTATATATATCATACTAAGATATATTATATATCATAATATCATGATAATATTACAATTTAACATCTCATTTGTTATAATAAATAATGGGTTAACAACATTTAACAAGATCGTTAACTTAAAGGTTTCAAAACAACATTTACATGTAACGACTAACGATGACTTAACGACTCAGTTAAAATGTATATACATGTAGTGTTTTAATATGTATTCATACACTTTTGAAAGACTTCAAGACACTTATCAAAATACTTCTACTTAACAAAAATTCTTACAATTACATCCTCGTTCAGTTTCATCAACAATTCTACTCGTATGCAACCGTATTCGTACTCGTACAATACACAGCTTTTAGATGTATGTACTATTGGTATGTACACTCCAATGATCAGCTCTTAGCAGCCCATGTGAGTCACCTAACACATGTGGGAACCATCATTTGGCAACTAGTATGAAATATCTCATAAAATTACAAAAATATGAGTAATCATTCATGACTTATTTACATGAAAACAAAATTACATATCCTTTATATCTAATCCATACACCAATGACCAAAAACACCTACAAACACTTTCATTCTTCAATTTTCTTCATCTAATTGATCTCTATCAAGTTCTATCTTCAAGTTCTAAGTGTTCTTCATAAATTCCAAAAGTTCTAGTTTCATAAAATCAAGAAAACTTCCAAGATTGCAAGTTTACTTCCAAGTTTTCTAAATCCATTCCAAGTAATCATCCAAGATCAAGAAACCTTTGTTACTTACAGTAGGTTATCTTTCTAATACAAGGTAATAATCATATTCAAACTTTAATTCAATTTCTATAACTATAACAATCTTATTTCGAGTGGAAATCTTACTTGAAATTGTTTTCGTGTCATGATTCTGCTTCAAGAACTTTCAAGCCATCCAAGGATCCTTTGAAGCTAGATCTATTTTTCTCATTTCCAGTAGGCTTATCCAAGGAACTTGAGGTAGTAATGATGTTCATAACATCATTCGATTCATACATATAAAGCTATCTTATTCGAAGGTTTAAACTTGTAATCACTAGAACATAGTTTAGTTAATTCTAAACTTGTTCGCAAATAAAAGTTAATCCTTCTAACTTGAATTTTAAAATCAACTAAACACATGTTCTATATCTATATTATATGCTAACTTAATGATTTAAAACCTGGAAACACGAAAAACACCGTAAAATCGGATTTACGCCGTCGTAGTAACACCGCGGGCTGTTTTGGGTTAGTTAATTAAAAACTATGATAAACTTTGATTTAAAAGTTGTTATTATGGGAAAATGATTTTTATTATGAACATGAAACTATATCCAAAAATTATGGTTAAACTCAAAGTGGAAGTATGTTTTCTAAAATGGTCATCTAGACATCGTTCTTTCGACTGAAATGACTACCTTTACAAAAACGACTTGTAACTTACTTTTTAGACTATAAACCTATACTTTTTATGTTTAGATTCATAAAATAGAGTTCAATATGAAACCATAGCAATTTGATTCACTCAAAACGGATTTAAAATGAAGAAGTTATGGGTAAAACAAGATTGGATAATTTTTCTCATTTTAGCTACGTGAACAAATCTATTCCAACCATAATTTAATCAACTTGTATTGTATATTATGTAATCTTGAGATACCATAGACACGTATACAACGTTTCGACCTATCATGTCGACACATCTATATATATTTCGGAACAACCATAGACACTCTATATGTGAATGTTGGAGTTAGCTATACAGGGTTGAGGTTGATTCTAAAATATATATAGTTTGAGTTGTGATCAATATTGAGATACGTATACACTGGGTCGTGGATTGATTCAAGATAATATTTATCGATTTATTTCTGTACATCTAACTGTGGACAACTAGTTGTAGGTTACTAACGAGGACAGCTGACTTAATAAACTTAAAACATCAAAATATATTAAAAGTGCTGTAAATATATTTTGAACATACTTTGATATATATGTATATATTGTTATAGGTTCGTAAATCAACCAGTGGCCAAGTCTTACTTCTCGACGAAGTAAAAATCTGTGAAAGTGAGTTATAGTCCCACTTTTAAAATCTAATATTTTTGGGATGAGAATACATGCAGGTTTTATAAATGATTTACAAAATAGACACAAGTACGTGAAACTACATTCTATGGTTGAATTATCGAAATCGAATATGCCCCTTTTTATTAAGTCTGGTAATCTAAGAATTAGGGAACATACACCCTAATTGACGCGAATCCTAAAGATAGATCTATTGGGCCTAACAAATCCTATCTAAAGTACTGGATGCTTTAGTACTTCGAAATTTATATCATATCTAAAGGGTGTCCCGGAATGATGGGGATATTCTTATATATGCATCTTGTTAATGTCGGTTACCAGGTGTTCACCATATGAATGATTTTTATCTCTATGTATGGGATGTGTATTGAAATATGAAATCTTGTGGTCTATTGTTACGATTTGATATATATAGGTTAAACCTATAACTCACCAACATTTTTTTTGACGTTTAAAGCATGTTTATTCTTAGGTGAATACTAAGAGCTTCCGCTGTTGCATACTAAAATAAGGACAAGATTTGGAGTCCATGTTTGTATGATATTGTGTAAAAACTGCATTCAAGAAACTGATTTCGATGTAACATATTTGTATTGTAAACCATTATGTAATGGTCGTGTGTAAACAGGATATTTTAGATTATCATTATTTGATAATCTACATAAAGCTTTTTAAACCCTTATTTATGAAATAAAGGTTATGGTTTATTTTAAAAATGAATGCAGTCTTTGAAAAACGTCTCATATAGAGGTCAAATCCTCGCAACGAAATCAATTAATATGGAATGTTTTTAATCAATAAGAACGGGACATTTCAGTTGGTATCCGAGCGTTGGTCTTAGAGAACCAGAAAATTTGCATTAGTGTGTCTTATCGAGTTTGTTAGGATGCATTAGTGAGTCTGGACTTCAACCGTGTTTTCTTTAAAAATGATTGCTTAACATTTTTGTTGGAAACTATATATTATTAACATGTATATATTCTGTGATATATTAATCTCTTAACATGTTTGATATTGTGTGATAGATATCTACCTCTAGCACAAATCCCATTGACTCACCTAATAATAACGAAGAGTCGAATATATATTGGACTGATTCACAAGTTCCCGAAGAAGAACCGGAAGAAGAATCAGAATCGGAAGAAGAATCAGAACCGGAAGAGGAGGAACCGGAGGAGGAACTAGAACTGGTGGGGGAAATAATAAAACGGTTAAGTAAAATAAAATCCTCAACCAACCGACCAAGGTTAATTATGGTCAATGGTGTTTCCGCCAAGGAAGCAAAATATTGGGAGGATTACCAATTCTCCGATGAATCGGATTCCGACGAGAATTCCGATGATGTTATAGAAATTACCCCAACTGAATTTAAAAAGGCAAAAGAAAATAATAAGGGAAAGGGCATAAAAATAGAGAAATCTAATTCCAACCCCGATGAACTTTATATGTATCGTCAACCCCCGAAGCCCTTAAGTTGTAACAATGACCCGGGAACCTCTAAACCACCAGGTTTTTCTAAACCGTTGTGGAAAACGACAGCTCGTATTAGGGGAACATCATATATCCCTAGAAACTTGGCAAAACGAACCAAAACCGAAGAAGAAGAAACGAGCGAGTCGGAATAAGATAGTTGTATTCGTGTGGTGTAATATATGTAATATAGTGTGCTTATGCTTTATGATATATGTAAAAATTGCTTGTATTAATAAGTATTTTTTTTTATGAATCTAACTCTTGTCTATTTTACAGTATAAAAACACAAAATGGATAGACAACCCAATATTTTAAGAGACCTACCCGGAGACATGATTGATGAAATCTTGTCTAGAGTCGGTCAGAATTCTTCGGCACAACTATTTACGGCGAAATCAGTTTGTAAGACATTCGAAGAACGTTCCAAGAATGTCTTGGTTTATAAGAGACTTTCGTTTGAAATATGGTGGATATCACATTGGAAAACCCATAAGTTACGATGTGTTTACTTTGACGCATATATTGCGGGGAACCCAAATGCTATTTTACGCAACGGGTTAAGAAATTATTTTGACTAAATGTATCCTAATATAGGACTTCATGATTTAGAAAAAGCGGCTAACATGCAACATAAAGAAGCATGCTATGCTTACGGGTTAGTAATGTTCGCTTCTCACCAAAGTGAGAAAAAGAACATCGGGCTACAACTATTAAACAAAACGTTCCCACAAGTGACGGAGTCGGTAATTGGGGTAAGAAATGAGGTTTTTAGGTTATTACGAGACTGTTGGTCATTACGTAACCCTCGTCCCTTTGACAACGTTACAACACGCTATCTTATCAACGGCCATAACAGTTATGTTCCACAAGACCAAGGATGGGAAGTAGTCCTAGTAAAACCAGAATGCATGACTTGTTTCTGGACGTATGAATTACGTGTCTTTATTGCCTTTGCTGAACGACTTGTGTACTAGCTAGAATTATCTTCACAACTATCTTGTATCAAAGTTATTGTGTGCTATATTTCATGCTTTATGTAAAATAAGCGGTATTGTAAGTTTGTAAAATATTGTATAAAAGTTTGAACGTAAAATGATTTTTATTATAAACATGAAACTATATCCAAAAATTATGGTTAAACTCAAAGTGGAAGTATGTTTTCTAAAATGGTCATCTAGACATCGTTCTTTCGACTGAAATGACTACCTTTACAAAAACGACTTGTAACTTACTTTTTAGACTATAAACCTATACTTTTTATGTTTAGATTCATAAAATAGAGTTCAATATGAAACCATAGCAATTTGATTCAATCAAAACGGATTTAAAATGAAGAAGTTATGGGTAAAACAAGATTGGATAATTTTTCTCACTTTAGCTACGTGAACAAATCTATTCCAACCATAATTTAATCAACTTGTATTGTATATTATGTAATCTTGAGATACCATAGACACGTATACAACGTTTCGACCTATCATGTCGACACATCTATATATATTTCGGAACAACCATAGACACTCTATATGTGAATGTTGGAGTTAGCTATACAGGGTTGAGGTTGATTCTAAAATATATATAGTTTGAGTTGTGATCAATATTGAGATACGTATACACTGGGTCGTGGATTGATTCAAGATAATATTTATCGATTTATTTCTGTACATCTAACTGTGGACAACTAGTTGTAGGTTACTAACGAGGACAGCTGACTTAATAAACTTAAAACATCAAAATATATTAAAAGTGCTGTAAATATATTTTGAACATACTTTGATATATATGTATATATTGTTATAGGTTCGTAAATCAACCAGTGGCCAAGTCTTACTTCCCGACGAAGTAAAAATTTGTGAAAGTGAGTTATAGTCCCACTTTTAAAATCTAATATTTTTGGGATGAGAATACATGCAGGTTTATAAATGATTTACAAAATAGACACAAGTACGTGAAACTACATTCTATGGTTGAATTATCGAAATCGAATATGCCCCTTTTTATTAAGTCTGGTAATCTAAGAATTAGGGAACAGACACCCTAATTGACGCGAATCCTAAAGATAGATCTATTGGGCCTAACAAATCCTATCTAAAGTACCGGATGCTTTAGTACTTCGAAATTTATATCATATCCGAAGGGTGTCCCGGAATGATGGGGATATTCTTATATATGCATCTTGTTAATGTCGGTTACCAGGTGTTCACCATATGAATGATTTTTATCTCTATGTATGGGATGTGTATTGAAATATGAAATCTTGTGGTCTATTGTTACGATTTGATATATATAGGTTAAACCTATAACTCACCAACATTTTTTTTGACGTTTAAAGCATGTTTATTCTTAGGTGAATACTAAGAGCTTCCGCTGTTGCATACTAAAATAAGGACAAGATTTGGAGTCCATGTTTGTATGATATTGTGTAAAAACTGCATTCAAGAAACTGATTTCGATGTAACATATTTGTATTGTAAACCATTATGTAATGGTCGTGTGTAAACAGGATATTTTAGATTATCATTATTTGATAATCTACATAAAGCTTTTTAAACCCTTATTTATGAAATAAAGGTTATGGTTTATTTTAAAAATGAATGCAGTCTTTGAAAAACGTCTCATATAGAGGTCAAATCCTCGCAACGAAATCAATTAATATGGAACGTTTTTAATCAATAAGAACGGGACATTTCAGTTGGTATCCGAGCGTTGGTCTTAGAGAACCAGAAAATTTGCATTAGTGTGTCTTATCGAGTTTGTTAGGATGCATTAGTGAGTCTGGACTTCAACCGTGTTTTCTTTAAAAATGATTGCTTAACATTTTTGTTGGAAACTATATATTATTAACATGTATATATTCTGTGATATATTAATCTCTTAACATGTTTGATATTGTGTGATAGATATCTACCTCTAGCACAAATCCCATTGACTCACCTAATAATAAAGAAGAGTCGAATATATATTGGACTGATTCACAAGTTCCCGAAGAAGAACCGGAAGAAGAATCAGAATCGGAAGAAGAATCAGAACCGGAAGAGGAGGAACCGGAGGAGGAACTAGAACCGGTGGGGGAAATAATAAAACGGTTAAGTAAAATAAAATCCTCAACCAACCGACCAAGGTTAATTATGGTCAATGGTGTTTCCGCCAAGGAAGCAAAATATTGGGAGGATTACCAATTCTCCGATGAATCGGATTCCGACGAGAATTCCGATGATGTTATAGAAATTACCCCAACTGAATTTAAAAAGGCAAAAGAAAATAATAAGGGAAAGGGCATAAAAATAGAGAAATTTAATTCCAACCCCGATGAACTTTATATGTATCGTCAACCCCCGAAGCCCTTAAGTTGTAACAATGACCCGGGAACCTCTAAACCACCAGGTTTTTCTAAACCGTTGTGGAAAACGACAGCTCGTATTAGGGGAACATCATATATCCCTAGAAACTTGGCAAAACGAACCAAAACCGAAGAAGAAGAAACGAGCGAGTCGGAATAAGATAATTGTATTCGTGTGGTGTAATATATGTAATATAGTGTGCTTATGCTTTATGATATATGTAAAAATTGCTTGTATTAATAAGTATTTTTTTTTTATGAATCTAACTCTTGTCTATTTTACAGTATAAAAATACAAAATGGATAGACAACCCAATATTTTAAGAGACCTACCCGGAGACATGATTGATGAAATCTTGTCTAGAGTCGGTCAGAATTCTTCGGCACAACTATTTACGGCGAAATCAGTTTGTAAGACATTCGAAGAACGTTCCAAGAATGTCTTGGTTTATAAGAGACTTTCGTTTGAAATATGGGGGATATCACATTGGAAAACCCATAAGTTACGATGTGTTTACTTTGACGCATATATTGCGGGGAACCCAAATGCTATTTTACGCAACGGGTTAAGAAATTATTTTGACTAAATGTATCCTAATATAGGACTTCATGATTTAGAAAAAGCGGCTAACATGCAACATAAAGAAGCATGCTATGCTTACGGGTTAGTAATGTTCGCTTCTCACCAAAGTGAGAAAAAGAACATCGGGCTACAACTATTAAACAAAACGTTCCCACAAGTGACGGAGTCGGTAATTGGGGTAAGAAATGAGGTTTTTAGGTTATTACGAGACTGTTGGTCATTACGTAACCCTCGTCCCTTTGACAACGTTACAACACGCTATCTTATCAACGGCCATAACGGTTATGTTCCACAAGACCAAGGATGGGAAGTAGTCCTAGTAAAACCAGAATGCATGACTTGTTTCTGGACGTATGAATTACGTGTCTTTATTGCCTTTGCTGAACGACTTGTGTACTAGCTAGAATTATCTTCACAACTATCTTGTATCAAAGTTATTGTGTGCTATATTTCATGCTTTATGTAAAATAAGCGGTATTGTAAGTTTGTAAAATATTGTATAAAAGTTTGAACGCGAAATATTATTATAATCATTTTTTCATATAGAATTGTAGTAGTTGAATTGTATATTAGCTACTAAGTATGAACTTAACGGGTAGGTACTACCCGAATTTAAACTTATAAAACGCTAATATGAAGAAAAAGCTTTTATAAATGAGTTCATATTATGCTACGAAATACTATTAACTACTCTTAATATTCTGTATGATTAACTTGTTCCATTTGACTATTTTGAAGGAAATGGCACCGACTACTCGACACACCGTGAATATGAATGAAGAGGAATTCCGTACTTTTCTAGCTTCAAACATAGCCGCAGTACAGGCTGCGCTACATACCAACAATAACCTTGGATCTAGCAGTACAGGAAATCGTGTAGGATGCACCTACAAAGAATTCACTGCCTGCAAACCTTTGGAATTTGATGGAACCGAAGGACCGATCGGATTGAAACGGTGGACCGAGAAGGTCGAATCGGTGTTTGCCATAAGTAAGTGTACTGAAGAGGACAAAGTGAAGTACGCTACGCATACCTTCACAGGTTCTGCGTTAACATGGTGGAATACCTATCTAGAACAAGTGGGACAAGATGATGCGTACGCACTATCGTGGTCAGCATTCAAGCACTTGATGAATGAGAAGTACCATCCCAGAACCGAGGTCAATAAGCTCAAGATAGAACTTAGAGGGTTACGAACCCAAGGATTTGATATTACCACGTACGAAAGACGATTCACAGAATTGTGCCTATTGTGTCCGGGAGCGTTCGAAGATGAGGAAGAGAATATCGACGCGTTTGTGAAAGGATTACCGAAAAGAATCCAAGAAGATATAAGTTCACACGAGCCCGCCTCCATACAACAGGCATGTAGAATGGCTCACAAACTAGTGAACCAGATTGAGGAAAGAATTAAAGAACAGACGGCTGAAGAGGCCAATGTAAAGCAAGTCAAAAGAAAGTGGAAGGAAAACGGTGATAAGAATCACCACTACAACAACAACAGCAATTACAATAATAATCGCAACAATTATCCCAACAATCGCAACATCAATCGCAACTACAACAAACGGCCCAACAACAACAACAACAACAACAACAACAACAACAACAACAACAACAACAACAACAACAACATCAACTACAACAATCATCCCAACAACAATAACAACCGCAACAACAACAACAATCAGAAGCAGCTATGCCAAAGGTGTGAAAAGTATCACTCGGGGTTCTGCACCAAAATTTGCAACAAGTGTAAAAGAAATGGTCATAGCGCGGCGAAGTGTGAGGTCTACGGACCACGGGTTAACAGAACGAAAGGAACAAATGGTGTCAGAATGAGTAATGGCAGAGCAAGTAGTGTCGGAGCAAGTTATGCCAATGTAGTTTGTTATAAATGTGGAAAACTGGGCCACATTATTAGAAATTGCCCGAACCAGGAGAACACGAATGGACAAGGCCGCGAAAGAGTTTTCAATATTAATGCGGCAGAGGCACAGGAAGACCCGAAGCTTGTTACGGGTATGTTTCTTATTGACAATAAATCTGCTTACGTTTTATTTGATTCGGGTGCGGATAGAAGCTATATGAGTAGAGATTTTTGTGCTAAATTAAGTTGTCCATTGACGCCGTTGGATAGTAAATTTTTACTCAAATTAGCAAACGGTAAATTAATTTCAGCAGATAATATACGCCGGAATCGAGAAATTAAACTGGGTAGCGAAATATTTAAGATTGATTTGATACCAGTAGAGTTAGGGAGTTTTGATGTAATAGTTGGCATGGACTGGCTGAAGAAGGTGAAAGCAGAGATCGTATGTTATAAAAATGCAATTCGCATTGTACGAGAAGAAGGAGAACCCTTAATGGTGTACGGAGAAAAGGGCAACATGAAGCTACATCTTATTAGTAATTTGAAGGCACAAAAACTAATAAGAAAAGGTTGCTATGCTGTTCTAGCACACGTCGAGAAAGTACAAACTGAAGAAAAGAGCATCAATGATGTTCCCGTCGCAAAAGAATTTCTCGATGTATTTTTGAAAGAATTACCGGGACTACCTCCACATCGATCTGTTGAATTTCAAATAGATCTTGTACCAGGAGCTGCACCAATAGCTCGTGCTCCTTATAGACTCGAACCCGGCGAGATGAAAGAACTGCAAAGTCAACTTCAAGAACTATTAGAACGTGATTTCATTCGACCAAGCACATCACCATGGGGAGCTCCTGTGTTGTTTGTCAAGAAGAAGGATGGTACATTTAGGTTGTGTATTGACTACAGAGAGTTGAACAAACTTACCATCAAAAACCGTTATCCACTGCCGAGAATTGACGACTTATTTGATCAACTACAAGGCTCGTCGGTTTATTCGAAGATCGATTTACGTTCCGGATATCATCAAATGCGAGTAAAGGAGGATGATATTCCAAAAACTGCTTTTAGGACGCGTTATGGTCATTACGAGTTTATGGTTATGCCGTTTGGATTGACTAACGCACCAGCTGTGTTCATGGACCTTTTGAACCGAGTGTGTGGGCCATATCTTGACAAGTTTGTCATTGTTTTCATCGATGACATACTTATTTACTCAAAGAATGATCAAGAGCACGAAGAACATTTGAGAAAAGTGCTAGAAGTATTGAGGAAAGAAAAACTGTACGCTAAGTTTTCAAAGTGTGCATTTTGGTTGGAAGAAGTTCAATTCCTCGGTCACATAGTGAACAAAGAAGGTATCCAGGTGGACCCGACAAAGATCGAAACCGTTGAAAAGTGGGAAACCCCAAAAACTCCGAAGCATATACGTCAATTTTTAGGATTGGCTGGTTACTACAGAAGATTCATCCAAGATTTCTCCAAAATAGCAAAACCCTTGACTGCATTAACGCATAAAGGGAAGAAATTTGAATGGAAGGATGAACAAGAGAAGGCGTTTCAATTATTGAAGAAAAAGCTAACTACGGCACCTATATTGTCATTGCCTGAAGGGAATGATGATTTTGTGATTTATTGTGACGCATCAAAGCAAGGTCTCGGTTGTGTATTAATGCAACGGACGAAGGTGATTGCTTATGCGTCTAGACAATTGAAGATTCACGAGCAAAATTATACGACGCATGATTTGGAATTAGGCGCGGTTGTTTTTGCATTAAAGACTTGGAGGCACTACTTATATGGGGTCAAAAGTATTATATATACCGACCACAAAAGTCTTCAACACATATTTAATCAGAAACAACTGAATATGAGGCAGCGTAGGTGGATTGAATTATTGAATGATTACGACTTTAAGATTCGTTACCACCCGGGGAAGGCAAATGTGGTAGCCGACGCCTAGAGCAGAAAGGACAGAGAACCCATTCGAGTAAAATCTATGAATATAATGATTCACACTAACCTTACTACTCAAATAAAGGAGGCGCAACAAGGAGTTTTAAAAGAGGGAAATTTAAAGGATGAAATACCCAAAGGATCGGAAAAACATCTTAATATTAGGGAAGACGGAACCCGGTATAGGGCTGAAAGAATTTGGGTACCAAAATTTGGAGATATGAGAGAAATGGTACTTAGAGAAGCTCATAAAACCAGATACTCAATACATCCTGGAACGGGGAAGATGTACAAGGAACTTAAGAAACATTTTTGGTGGCCAGGTATGAAAGCCGATATTGCTAAATATGTAGGAGAATGTTTGACGTGTTCTAAGGTCAAAGCTGAACATCAGAAACCATCAGGTCTACTACAACAACCTGAAATCCCGGAATGGAAATTGGAAAACATTACCATGAATTTCATTACTAAATTGCCAAGGACTGCAAGTGGTTATGATACTATTTGGGTAATAGTTGATCGTCTCACCAAGTCAGCACACTTCCTGCCAATAAGAGAAGATGACAAGATGGAGAAGTTAGGACGATTGTATTTGAAGGAAGTCATCTCCAGACATGGAATACCAATCTCTATTATCTCTGATAGGGATGGCAGATTTATTTCAAGATTCTGGCAGACATTACAGCAAGCATTGGGAACTCGTCTAGACATGAGTACTGCGTATCATCCACAAACTGATGGGCAGAGCGAAAGGACGATACAAACGCTTGAAGACATGCTACGAGCTTGTGTTATTGATTTCGGAAACAGTTGGGATCGACATCTACCGTTAGCAGAATTTTCCTACAACAACAGCTACCATTCAAGCATTGAGATGGCACCATTTGAAGCACTTTATGGTAGAAAGTACAGGTCTCCAATTTGTTGGAGTGAAGTGGGGGATAGACAGATTACGGGTCCGTAGATAATACAAGAAACTACAGAGACAATCATCCAAATTCAACAAAGATTGAAAACCGCCCAGAGTCGACAAAAGAGCTACGCGGACAGTAAAAGAAAAGATATAGAGTTTGAAATTGGAGAAATGGTCATGCTTAAGGTTTCACCTTGGAAAGGCGTTGTTCGATTTGGTAAACGGGGGAAACTAAATCCAAGGTACATTGGACCATTCAAGATTATAGATCGTGTCGGACCAGTAGCTTACCAACTGGAGCTACCTCAACAACTCGCGGCTATACATAACACTTTCCACGTCTCAAATTTGAAGAAATGTTTTGCTAAAGAAGATCTCACTATTTCGTTGGACGAAATCCAAATCAATGAAAAACTTCAATTCATTGAAGAACCCGTCGAAATAATGGATCGTGAGGTTAAGAGACTTAAACAAAACAAGATACCGATTGTTAAGGTTCGATGGAATGCTCGTAGAGGACCCGAGTTCACCTGGGAGCGTGAAGATCAGATGAAGAAGAAATACCCGCATTTATTTCCAAAAGATACGTCAACACCTCCTACTGCTTAAAATTTCGGGACGAAATTTATTTAACGGGTAGGTACTGTAGTGACCCGAACTTTTCCATGTTTATATATATATTAAATGAAATTGTTATTTACATGATTAAGTGTTTCCAACATGTTAAGCAATCAAACTTGTTAAGACTTGGTTAATTGAAATAGGTTTCATATAGACAATTGACCACCCAAGTTGACCGGTGATTCACGAACGTTAAAACTTGTAAAAACTATACGATGACATATATATGGTTATATATATAGTTAACATGATTTTATTATAAGTATGTATCTCATTAGGTATTTTAACAATGAGTTATATACATAAAAATGAGACTATTAATTTAAGAAACTCGAAAACGATATATATAACGATTATCGTTATAACAACGTCTTACTAGGTACATATGAATCATATTAAGATATTGATACACTTGGTTAATTATGTTAAATGATAAGTAAATATATTATTAAGTGTATTAACAATGAAATACATATGTAAAAATAAGACTACTAACTTAATGATTTCGAAACGAGACATATATGTAACGATTATCGTTGTAACGACATTTAACTGTATATATATCATACTAAGATATATTATATATCATAATATCATGATAATATAACAATTTAACATCTCATTTGTTATAATAAACAATGGGTTAACAACATTTAACAAGATCGTTAACCTAAAGGTTTCAAAACAACATTTACATGTAACGACTAACGATGACTTAACGACTCAGTTAAAATGTATATACATGTAGTGTTTTAATATGTATTCATACACTTTTGAAAGACTTCAAGACACTTATCAAAATACTTCTACTTAACAAAAATGCTTACAATTACATCCTTGTTCAGTTTCATCAACAATTCTACT
This sequence comes from Rutidosis leptorrhynchoides, assembly GCF_046630445.1. Classification (NCBI taxonomy): domain Eukaryota; kingdom Viridiplantae; phylum Streptophyta; class Magnoliopsida; order Asterales; family Asteraceae; genus Rutidosis; species Rutidosis leptorrhynchoides. The sequence continues at coordinate 283,788,762 of NC_092342.1, forward strand.
CGTATGCAACCGTATTCGTACTCGTACAATACACAGCTTTTAGATGTATGTACTATTGGTATGTACACTCCAATGATCAGCTCTTAGCAGCCCATGTGAGTCACCTAACACATGTGGGAACCATCATTTGGCAACTAGCATGAAATATCTCATAAAATTACAAAAATATGAGTAATCATTCATGACTTATTTACATGAAAATAAAATTACATATCCTTTATATCTAATCCATACACCAACGACCAAAAACACCTACAAACACTTTCATTCTTCAATTTTCTTCATCTAATTTATCTCTCTCAAGTTCTATCTTCAAGTTCTAAGTGTTCTTCATAAATTCCAAAAGTTCTAGTTTCATAAAATCAAGAATACTTCCAAGATTGCAAGTTTAATTCCAAGTTTTCTAAATCCATTCCAAGTAATCATCCAAGATCAAGAAACCTTTGTTAATTACAGTAGGTTATCTTTCTAATACAAGGTAATAATCATATTCAAACTTTAATTCAATTTCTATAACTATAACAATCTTATTTCGAGTGGAAATCTTACTTGAAATTGTTTTCGTGTCATGATTCTGCTTCAAGAACTTTCAAGCCATCCAAGGATCCTTTGAAGCTAGATCTATTTTTCTCATTTCCAGTAGGTTTATCTAAGGAACTTGAGGTAGTAATGATGTTCATAACATCATTCGATTCATACATATAAAGCTATCTTATTCGAAGGTTTAAACTTGTAATCACTAGAACATAGTTTAGTTAATTCTAAACTTGTTCGCAAATAAAAGTTAATCCTTCTAACTTGAATTTTAAAATCAACTAAACACATGTTCTATATCTATATGATATGCTAACTTAATGATTTAAAACCTGGAAACACAAAAAACACCGTAAAATCGAATTTAAGCCGTCGTAGTAACACCGCGGGCTGTTTTGGGTTAGTTAATTAAAAACTATGATAAACTTTGATTTAAAAGTTTTTATTATGGGAAAATGATTTTTATTATGAACATGAAACTATATCCAAAAATTATGGTTAAACTCAAAGTGGAAGTATGTTTTCTAAAATGATCATCTAGACGTCGTTCTTTCGACTGAAATGACTACCGTTACAAAAATGACTTGTAACTTATTTTTCCGACTATAAACCTATACTTTTTCTGTTTAGATTCATAAAATAGAGTTCAATATGAAACCATAGCAATTTGATTCACTCAAAACGGATTTAAAATGAAGAAGTTATGGGTAAAACCAGATTGGATAATTTTTCTCATTTTAGCTACGTGAAAATTGGTAACAAATCTATTCCAACCATAACTTAATCAACTTGTATTGTATATTATGTAATCTTGAGATACCATAGACACGTATACAACGTTTCGACCTATCATGTCGACACATCTATATATATTTCGGAACAACCATAGACACTCTATATGTGAATGTTGGAGTTAGCTATACAGGGTTGAGGTTGATTCTAAAATATATATAGTTTGAGTTGTGATCAATACTGAGATACGTATACACTGGGTCGTGGATTGATTCAAGATAATATTTATCGATTTATTTCTGTACATCTAACTGTGGACAACTAGTTGTAGGTTACTAACGAGGACAGCTGACTTAATAAACTTAAAACATCAAAATATATTAAAAGTGCTGTAAATATATTTTGAACATACTTTGATATATATGTATATATTGTTATAGGTTCGTGAATCAACCAGTGGCCAAGTCTTACTTCCCGACGAAGTAAAAATCTGTGAAAGTGAGTTATAGTCCTACTTTTAAAATCTAATATTTTTGGGATGAGAATACATGCAGGTTTTATAAATGATTTACAAAATAGACACAAGTACGTGAAACTACATTCTATGGTTGAATTATCGAAATCGAATATGCCCCTTTTTATTAAGTCTGGTAATCTAAGAATTAGGGAACATACACCCTAATTGACGCGAATCCTAAAGATAGATCTATTGGGCCTAACAAACCCCATCCAAAGTACCGGATGCTTTAGTACTTCGAAATTTATATCATATCCGAAGGGTGTCCCGGAATGATGGGGATATTCTTATATATGCATCTTGTTAATGTCGGTTACCAGGTGTTCACCATATGAATGATTTTTATCTCTATGTATGGGATGTGTATTGAAATATGAAATCTTGTGGTCTATTGTTACGATTTGATATATATAGGTTAAACCTATAACTCACCAACATTTTTGTTGACGTTTAAAGCATGTTTATTCTCAGGTGAATACTAAGAGCTTCCGCTGTTGCATACTAAAATAAGGACAAGATTTGGAGTCCATGTTTGTATGATATTGTGTAAAAACTGCATTCAAGAAACTGATTTCGATGTAACATATTTGTATTGTAAACCATTATGTAATGGTCGTGTGTAAACAGGATATTTTAGATTATCATTATTTGATAATCTACGTAAAGCTTTTTAAACCTTTATTTATGAAATAAAGGTTATGGTTTGTTTTAAAAATGAATGCAGTCTTTGAAAAACGTCTCATATAGAGGTCAAAACCTCGCAACGAAATCAATTAATATGGAACGTTTTAAATCAATAAGAACGGGACATTTCAGCGCCGTTAACTTAAGTCCCATTACGTGGTCATAGTCCCTATATGAGACGCGTTTGACCAAAATTATGTCGCATTCATTTGAAACGTACAAGACATGCAAAGTTTAGTCTACCAAACGGATCGACAACAAGTTTAAGTTTACAAAAGTTATAAAGTATAAATGAAATAACTTGCGACAGACTCCAAGCAAGTATGAGTGTACGCGGAAGCATGTATCAAATAGCCATTCATGAACCTGAGAAACATATAGAAAACTGTCAACGAAAAACGTTGGTGAAATCATAGGTGTATTTGTAAACGTATGTTTTTGAACCACAAGATTTTGTATAGTTGATTATCCAAATCGTATATATTCCAAAGAATGTTGTTTGTATCACGAGCACCCAATTACCAAAGCTTAACTGGATCTTTCCTCTGAATCTTGAATCTATAGTGTTAGAACTTACACTATACCCGATAAAATTATATTTCATTCACTAACGGTAGTGAACCGTCTGAATGAGGGTTCGTCAAACCCGTATGGCCACACAACATAATTACTCGCTTACACTTACCCCCTGCAAGTGGAACTAATGATAATTGGATTGAGGACTTTTGTTCTAACTCGTCTGTATCCTTGTATTCGTATTTGTGTTCAAAGTATAAAAGTATGAAAAGTATATATACATATGAAATGTATATAAGTATGTAATGTATATGTTTCTCAGCCCACGATTTAAAGAAAATAAGAGTTGTTGAAAAGGTGAGACTATGATCTCACCTCGAGTGCACGAGTATAAAGGTACTTCACAAAGTAAACGTGTGTATGAAAGTTGTTTAGCCTTGACCTAAATAAGTAAGTTGTATCAATTAACCGGTTACGACACAAGGTCGGGCGAAATGTGTTCAATTAGTCTTATGGCTCGTTACGACTCGAATATATAGCATGTGAGTCACGTTGTCAAGTTTCATTCAAGAATCAAGTATAAAAGCATGTTAGGAAGATTGCATAAGTATTTGGTTAAGTTTGACTAAAAGTCAAACTTGGTCAAAGTCAAAGTCAACAAAAAAGTCAACACGTTCGGGTCGGGTCTCGGACAATTTTTCTAAGCTTAGAAGTCATATATAAGCATGTTGGCCATGTTTCATGTCAATCGGAGGTGCATAGCATAGTTGGAATTAAACAAAAAACGAAGATTTTGGGCAGTTGGCAGCTGATGCGCCGCATCCCTCACAGATGCGCCGCATCTGTACCTGATTCAGGTAGAATTGCTGAAAAATGACAAGTCTCGAACCAAACTTCAAACGAACGTAACTTATGAACCGTAAACATTCAAAACACGTATCTTATATCGTTGGAAAGGTATTTTGACGAGGAATACAACTAAACACATTTTATCACTCAAATCCATTATTAACAACAAGGAAAACCTCGTAGATTGATCGCTAAAAGTTCATTATCAAAGTTTCAAGTTCATAAAATGCATTTCATGACTCGGGAATCCAATTTACACATATGATATGCCATTTTGAAGGTAATTAAACATATAATACAACTAAACACTTACTAACAACATTTCATAGCATTCAATTATCAAAGTTCATTTTAAAGCTCATCAAACCCTAATCAAAATCATGAATTCATTAATTTTGTAAATGAAGAATTTCTAAATCAACCTACACATCAAAATGAAGCTAATGATGCTAGTAACACATTTAATACATGAACTTTAACATTTAAATAATATTTAATAAACTGAAACTCAAGATTAAGCACACCCATTTCAAGTTCATGCTAGTTTACTCAAAACAATAAATTGAGCAAACCAAACACATATTCATGTTAGACTTGAGCCATAGACACTAACTAACACCATTTCAAGTCTATAAAACGAATTTGAGAAATCTAGAGTTTTAGAAATGTTACCCAAACGAGATGAAGTTGGTACCAAAATGAAGAGGATGATGCACGGATCACAAATATGTAATTTGTTTTGATGTTTGATTGCTAGATTCGAAATGGATGATGAATCTTTGAAGATGGTAAAAGTGTGTTCTTGGTGACTAGAGAGAAAAGAAGATGAGGAGGTGAAAATGGAATGAAAGTGGAAAGAGTGGGTTGACTAGTTGACCTAGTCAACTAGTTTGCCCACTTGGCAACTTCGGTCCCTCATGTTTAAAGCGGGTGCGTGAATTAACCAAACGAATTATTTTAAAAACGCTAGAGTAAACGAGTGATGTTATAATTAAATAACGGGTATATTAAGAACGTTAGTCAACGGAAGATACGAATTTAGATAACGAAAGATATTATCTAAAAAAAAGACGGCGTTAAAATAAATTTAACGGAAAAACGCGGGATGTTACATCATATAGATTTCGAATTTGAATTATGAAAAAACCGTTGACTTTTTCTTCCAAGCTTTGACTCAAGAATTCGAGCTCAAATCTATGAATTAGAATTTGAAACTTTGCAGATAGATTCACGAAAAGTAAATCTCGAAAATTCAATGAATAGTAAAATTAAATTTTGAATTTCAATTTCAAAATCGATTTGTTTAACATTTAAACCAGAAAATCTCGAAATAATATAACAAATCTAAGTATGGTGTAGTGGTAAAATGCGGCTTTCTTTGAACGAAGGGTATTTGGTTCGATTCCTAGGTGTCCCCTTTCTCTTTTCCATTTTATCACCCCTTTAATCATTTCTTTTTTATTTTTCATAATGTACCCTTTATTATTTTTTATTCTTAATTTAGTCCTCATATTCTTTTAATTTTAAATTGTTTTTGCAATTTAACATTTCTTACAATATTTATATATGAAATGAATTCTTCTATTTTTTCTTAATCATTTTTTTATATATATTATTTAAAACCTGTTATTTCCTTTTTTTCTCTATATCTTACAACTTATTTTGCTCACACACTTTATATTAAATAACAAAAAATATTTAAATTATATTGATTTGAAACATATTTTTTCTTTGATTTTGTTAGAGTTATTTACGTTTAAGTATTTAATTTAAATCATAAATTGTGCATTATGTTATGCATAAAAAAAATAAGGAGTTCGCCGCTGTTACGAGCAGCTGGCCTCAAAACTTGTTATTATTAGTTGAAGCCGTGTGGAATATATATCCACTTTTTTAAATGAGGAGTTTTGAGTAACTATTTGTATTTTAATATGGAAGCTCTCTTTTATTGGCTACTGAGATCGACTTCTTTATTGGGCAAGTGAGATCATGATTGGAATTTTGAGATTCTATTACTTGCATTGACCTAAATAACTAATTTTAAAGAAAAATAAGAAAAATGTTACATTAATTTGTTTTTTTTTTTTTTTTTTTTTGATAAAATAACGATAACATTAAAACTGTTACATACTCACATCATAAAACAACGGATTATTGCATCTATGTAAATTATATGGAGCTACATAATTTAGGAAGAGTTATATTTTTGTTTTTCGATTTAAATCTCTTGTAGATACTGTAAATCTAAAATTACCTGAACTTTATAACTGCTAAATTTGTATTCTTTTCTTTCATTTTATTTATATGGTCCTAATATTTTAAGACATCCCGACAATTATATGAATATCATTTACAATAGCTTTTTGCTAGTTTTGTATAAAATATGATGTAAATAAAAAACTCACATCATAAGCTCACATTATAGACTCACACAAATAAGCTAAAGTTTTCTCAAAAAATCAATTATCTATAAATTCTTTCAAAATAGTTACTACGTATGACTTTAAGGTTATGCCCACACTTGTCCGTGATTTAAAAATTATTTATTAATCAAACGTAATTGGTAAACAAAATTATTTTTTCTCTAAATTATCTCAGGTTCGAATCACATCTTAGACGAATATTTAGTGGTGGTCAGGGAGGGTTGGAAACAGCGAGAGAGTAATCCTGCTGGGTTGTGTACCTAAGAGTATAAAATCGGATTACTCGTTTTCTCAGGTAGCTCGTACAGGAAAAACATTCCACCTTTATTTTCTAAATTCTCTCAAGTTACATTCACGCACCGTAACCTACATAGAAAATCAACTACAAGTCTATTTTATATGAATATTGAAATAGAATAGAATAGAATATATAGATATAGAAATTGAATTAACAATTTTCGCATTGAAATCACAAATGCATGTATCTTTGAATTACATCTAGATGGTAGATCATTGTCGTATAGCCTGATCAATTCGGCCCCCCGTCAATTTTTTTGAGTTTCCTTCTTGTGAATGTACTTCCTCGACGGGATACTTAAAACGTCAGCTACAACACTGCACGGATTGATACGCACAACGCCTAGTATCCATCATTTACGACTAGGACTACTAGGGTATCTAATCTCATTCGCTTCCTTAGCTTCCGTCTCTCGACTAAGTTGAGATGGCTATAGAAAAATATACCGTCACATAGAAAATTAACTACAAATCTATTTTCTAATGAATTTGAAATGGAATAGAATATGATGTTGCATAGAAATTGAATTAAATAATTGATTAGAAATTGAATTAAATAAAGTAAAGTGTTGTATTGGGATCAAACAAGAAACAAAGAGTATGAAACCTTGGTCAATTATGCATTACATAAACGCAAAATCACATCGTGTGAATCAAACATTAATACACCTTTTATTATTTATTAGCATATTAGTCGTCCTTATATTAAAACTAACATAAACAATAAATACTAAAATAATTATCGCATCGATCAGAGTTTGCTGCGGCGACGCTTGCTCCTTCCACCCATCTCCACACATGTCAATTCGACACTTAGAGAAATTATTGGTTTACTTTATTCTTACTCACTTAATCTTTCCAATTAATAATATGCTTGACATTTTTGTATCGCCACCAAAATTATAATCAGACCCTTATGGCCTTAACTTCTCACAAGGACAACATTTTCTTTTCTATTGGACATAAGCAGAGGGGGGCATAGGCAAGATAGGCAGCCGCGTAGGGCTCAAAAATTTTAAAGGGTCCAAAAGTTTGAATATTTATATACTTTTCACAAAATATAATGTTTAATTAAATAAAAAATTGTTAATTAAAGTTGTAATACTGTAACTTTAAATAGCTAAATACATTGTAAGTAAATAAATAAATAAATCTAAGTATTATCTTTCTATATGTATTAAAAAATTAAACTTGTATAAGAGTTCACTTTTATTTTCGTCTAGGGCCTTCAAATTGTTGAGACGGCCCTGCATGTAAGATATGTGTTTAATGAAACGTAACAACTAACAATATATAGAACTTACTAAAATTGAAGATGCAAGTATGTTTATCAAATTAAGCATGCATGAAGTGTCAATTATTGATTTCGATTTTGTCAACTAATCCACGGGATTAGATCATTAGAACTCACTGTCATACTAAAGTCCTCCCTCCACCACCGGCCTTCCAGCTGAGTGGTATCGAGCCTTAGTAGGGCGGGCCCACGATTAGTTGTCATGCAACCCGGGTTGGATTCTGAGGAGGGAGAGGTTTTCTTCAGGATTCCCGCGATTAGTTGTCAAGCAACTCAGGACACGTGATTAGTTGTCAAGCAACCTGGGACCCGCGATTAGTTGCCAAGCAACCCGGGATTGATCCGTGGAGTTTCCTAACTAGAGTGCGTGCGTACAAATGGGACCATTCGATGCCTCTTAAGCCGTTAAAAAAAAAGTCCTCTCTCTCTGAGAGGATGAATTGGGACACTTCAAAGAGTGTGCGCTCAAATAGTTTTAACTTGAATCCTCTTACAACTTTAGTAAATAATCCTCAAACTTTTACCGGTTAAGCAACTCTTGATAATTGAGGTGTCAAAATTTTAGTTAATGAGTTCTTCAAATATCGTAAGTCATAAATATCTCTTGGTTAATTTGAGAGTTAATTATATCAATATATAAGAATTACAATGACATATTTTATAGTGAACGAGCCATGTACCTATAACACGTATACTATGTTCACGACCCATGTATCTATTGCAGAAGGACGGATTCTTTTCAAAATTCAACTAGCGGATCCCGCCTTTTATATATAACGAATAGTTCTAATTATGTTATCGTCTAGAAAAAAAACACTGTAATGGTAACTTTTAAATAAGTTCATATCTACGATTATCAATTAAAAATTGTCGAGGCCGGATAACTATTTTATTAGATAAGTTTTTTTAGACAGAAGGAGCATCTTCTACAGATTATAATATACGTATAAAGTTTGAACAAAATTATGGCGTATGCTTTTAATAATACTCCGTAAAAATAATAATATTAAGATTAAGATTTATTGCTATTCGTCCTCAACTCCACACAAACTCAAGACGTCAATGCTCAAATTAGTTTATATTTTCCAAAATTCCAGGTTGATTATAATAGATGAGATTGTTTCAATCATGGACAGTTGTGAGGTCTTCTAGTTGACAAATTCAAGATCTGATCCCTAGACTCTCATTCTTTTTATGAGTTTTCGTACAAGTCTTATATTCCAAATTATTTAATTTTAATCATTTTCAACTTTTGATTACGATTTTCCGATGTATGTATTAAGTGTCAACTAAATAAACCAATTTCTTTTATAATCTATGATTCAACCCACAAGATGTTTTAGTAGTTGACATCCGGACAGCCTCACTCTCGCAAGAAATCTGAGGAGACTCATATCCATATCTTGGTAACGTCCAAAATTAAATTAATTGAGTTCTTGACTAGAGGATGCGCAAATGTGCACAATTCATCCGATTATGGGTCTCGTCGCTGGAGGGCTCGTCACCCAAATTTTACTCGCTAGTGGGGACCCATTGTAATTGTCGCTAACAAGACTCCCTCTCTGAAAACAAATCTAAGGATAAAAAGTTGTTAATAGCACATCTTGGAGTGGAAAAAAAGGGGTTAGAAATTGTCACGAGTAAAAAGTACCTGTCTTAGGAACAACAATGTATGATAGTAATTGCGCGTTGTTGGGGTTGCCTTGTTGTGTAATTATTGTGGTTGTCGTATTTTTTTCCTTATTTCTTTACGTTTGGTGGTAGTATTGATATTTGCTTTATTACATAATTTTTGTATTAATGTTCAAATAAGAAAAGAGGAAAAACACAAAATTTGAAAAAAAAAAAGAATGATTAACATTAAAAAAAATTATTTTATTGATTTGCAATTAAAATATGTAAAAAAATAAGAATAAATATAAAAAATGAAAATGAAATAGCAAATTTAAAGGGTTAAACTGAAAAATATTATAAGAAAGGAAAAAAATTATGATTTTGACAAAAATAAAAAATAAAATATTGTTGGGAGGACAATTAGAAAATGAAAAGTTAAAAGTCAAAATCAAAATATATAACAAAAAAAAGGAAAAGTTAAGAGTCAAAATATAAAAATTAAAAAAAAATGGATAGAATTGATCTTATGCCCCTCTCATTTAAAACAAAAAATTGCATCAACTTTTGTGGTAGTAATTAATATTTTCTTTATTACATAATTTTTAATTAATTAAAAAATCGCAACCTAAGTTCTCAAAAGAAAATAGGAAAAAGAAAAAATTTAGAGACCAATAGAAGAATAAACATTAAAAAATATTTTAATTGATTTTGCAATTAAAATATTTAAGGAAATAGAAATAAATATAAAAATGAAACTGAAACAGCAAATTTAAAAGGTTAAATGTTAACTAAATAAATTATACGGAAAGAAAAAAAATATAATTTTGACAACAAAAAAAAAAAGGAGTAATATAATGTTGGGAGGACAAATTAAAAAATGAAAGGTTAAAAGTAAAAAATTAAGATACATAACCAAAGAAAAAAAAAGTTAAGAATCAAACTATAAAATTAAAGGAAAAATTATTTGAAAATTCATTAAACTTCCACTAAATTCTTATTGTATCATCCAACCTTCAGATGTCCTATTGTATGCATTTAACTTTTAAATATCTACTATTGTATGTATTGAATTACTTATAGCTCAGGTAGCCGGTCGATATGTAAAAAAAATATTACGTGATTGGTCCTTCAACTTAATATCGGTTAAATTTTTTCGTTAAACCATTTAACCTTCATCTTCCTCCCAAATTTCTTACTACTTTATTTCCCTAACCCAAATTTCGCCAAAATATTTCCATATCAATCTTCAGCTTCAACTTCATAATCGAACATACTGCTATATAGACCACATGTTGCATAATATACTGATATAAATTCAGTTTAACCAATCAAGAACTAATTTATTCAGATGAAATAAAGTCAAAAAATAACAAAAAGATTGAAGCTTTACAGGATGCATGACTTGTTTTTTCATTTGAGGTATTATTGTTAGTAAATCATTCTCATTCTTCTAGATCTAATAAATGGTTGCAAAACCCCTAGATCTGAAAATCATTCTCGTTCTTCTTCTTCAACTGAAATATCGTAAAATCTTTAACACCCTGATTTTTTTATATCACATCGGAAGTAAATATATAATTACCAAAGTAGCTCTGTTTAACGTTTACAATACATAGTTAATAAACCAACTTTGTTAATGTACGTCACAATGCTATATAAACGGTGTTACATAAAGACAGTACAAAATTCCTGGTCACAACTAGTTTCAAAACGAAGTAAGAAAAACATCAGAGTTAAGCACATAGTCAAACATGTCTTCTAACTCGTCTGTAACACCCGTCAGACCAGCAGTACCTAAAACCTGCAATGGGTGGAAATGTGGGGGATTAGCACAACTGCTAAGTGAATGGATACTATCTAACAGACCAAGCATAAGCAACTAAACATGCAAGGTTCAAAGATATGTTAACGTCCTGAACTAACATAAAACAACAACTAACAATATGAGGATCGGCGGCTTGTACGAGCACACGACTTAGCTAATCACGCTACAGTCTACCGATAGTCCACTTTACTGAATCCACCGCATAACCATCTAGACGCAACACATACGCCTTTCTATGCTATACTTAATAGACAGTAACATCAAGACCCGACCAGGCTACCACGGTTGACCTCAAACAAACCCTACCTTGCCGCCTCGATGGGTTCCCAACCTTTCCGCCTCGGTTGGTATCCAAACACACAGTATAACAACCCTCACTTTTTCCTTCTGAATTTACCAAGTAGTCCTTAGGGTTTCAATGTCATATTCTGTGCATCATCATTAGGGTTGTTATCCATTTCGACAAATGAACATTTATGCTTTCATTAAATCATCATAAGTATTGTTAAAACCCTAATATTATATAAAACCCTAAATCTAACCCTATACATAAAATACGAAACCCTAATAGCATTTAATATTGAATATTAAACCCTAACCCTAATATAAAATTTATAATATAAACTATAGGTAATAAATTAAATGGGACATTTATATAAATTAAAAACAAATTAGAAGTGAATTTAAAATTTATAAAAGATATGGACAAATAATGTAAATCAAATAAATACAATTTATTAAAATAAATGTAATTTTATAAAAAAAAAATAAAAATACAAATAAATAAATGCAAGAATGCCGAAAAAAATATAATAAATATATATACTTATTAAATAAAATCGGCTATGAGATTAGCATAAAAGGAAACCTAGTTAACAAGTAATTACTAATCCTAATTAATTTCTAATACTTGTATCCTAATCTTCACCTTAAACACCAAGTTTGATGAATCCTAGATTAATCCCAATACATGATTTGTTTCCTATAAATAGGCTCATGTTCTTCTATATTTGTACCACAAAATAAACCCCCAAAATCCCTAGTATTAGTCGTGTTTTTCCTGCAGTTTTTCCCTCTATTTTGGTCGACTAAAAAACATCCCCAATCAGCCTATTTTAGTCGATTAACTCCAGCCTCTTTTCCCTCTTCTTTGTCGATTAAAAACAGCTTTCCTTAAGCCAGCATGTCAACATTCAAACCTTCAAAAACAGCCTCCTGTGTCTGATGTGTTGTTCGACATATATACAGCCCATAGCCGACTGTTTTGCTGCTGCAATTACGCCATCAAACAACCCTTTTAATCGATAACATGTTTCTATTTTCTTGCTGCAAATCACCACCAAAACAGCCTGTTTTCTCTGCTGTTACAGCCTTCTGTTCATCCCCGTAAACAGCCCAAGAATCGGGTAAGTATTCTTCTATTTTTATGCTGTTAATTCGATACCCAAACAGCTTTGTTTCTGTTTGTTGTGCTGCTGAAATTTGCTGTCTGATTCTTCTATTTCTGCTTGATCAAACAGCCCTACCAATCAACCATAGTTGCTGCGTTTTATTTTCTGTTTCCTTGCTGCTGCTGTACGTGAACAAGAGAACCCAAGAAGACCTCTTTGGGTCGTGTTTTTCCAGCTAGGTTTCTGTTTTTTCTCTTCTGTGCAGTCCATAATCATAATCAATCCTTGATCTTAACCCCTAAGGTAGTCCTTTAAACCCTAGTTTAATCATGCATTTAATTCAATTACTTTTAAAGTTATAAAAAGTATTATGTATAAGTATTAGGAAAAGATTATAGTTATTAGTATGATGATTATGAATAAGGATTACAAGATTATTAATAAGTTTGTAATTAAAAGAAGCTAAGATTATGTACATGAAAAAGATTATAAGTATTATGTTAAGAGTTAAGATTAATTAATAAATAAGTATGAATAAGTCATGATGTTAGTAATTTAGTTTGATGTTATGATAAAAGTATAATTATAAGATCTTGATTATGATAAAGATTTATGAATAACATGGATTGATTTTTATTAATATGATTAGGGTTAACGAACATGATTAGATAGAATGTTAAAAACTTATGATTTTATGTAAGTGAATCAAGTATTATGATTAGTTATTAATAAGAAGTTTATGATTTCATGTAGGAATAAGGATTATGATTTTATGTGAAAAGTAGTAAGGTTAAGTAGGTGAAAAAGTTAAAAGGAAAGTTATGAGTGTATGATTATGATCTTATGTAAGTTGGATAGGAGATTAATTAACTAGTTATAATGAATAATGATAAAAATTATGATCAAGTAAAGTTAAAAAGAAGATTATGATATTGTGATGGGTAATGTTAAGGTTAAAAGTTGATGAAGGTTATTAGTAAGATTGTAAAAATTAAAAAGTGTTATGATTTTATGTTTAGTAAGAGGTAATGATAATAATAATACATGTACATGCATGCATGCATACGTACGTATATTCATGTATACACTGTATGTATATGTGTGTGTGTATATGTAAATATATGCATACGTGTATATGTATGTGTATATATGTATGTATATGTACGTGTGAATGTATGTATGAATGTGTGTTATGTAAGTATTATAATAAGTTAGTAAACATAATAATAAAAAGTAATAAGTGAATATATATGTACCATCTTACACTATTATATATAAGTAACACATACATCTACTATATATATATATATATATATATATATATATATATATATATATATATATATATATATATATATATATATATATATATATATATATATATATAGTTATGAATACATACATGTAAAATAATAATAAAGAATGAATATATATGTATGTATCACATAGGTATAATTATGTAACATATAATGATAAGTTTACATAATAGTTGAATAATTAAAGACTAATAATACTATTATTAGAATAACCTATACACTTATTTATATAGTAACACTTAAGTACACTAAGTATATTATCACTTATATAAATATAACATTTCTCGAAAACGGTCACTGTTAATATAGTTTGCTATATTAATAAACAAGCTTTACGTCTACTAGACATTAATTAATTGAACATTATATCTCTAGGTTGAGATCTCCGATTACATACTCCGTTCTTACTACTTGCGTGGAATATCTACTTGCTATTAAGGTGAACTTCATAGCCCCTCTTTTTACTATTTCTTAACTATTTTATAAACTTTGGGGTGAGACACATGCTTGCTTTTAAACTGTTTTATGCTTATACACGAGTACTCAAACTTTATTCTGATTAGTTCAAACTGTTGCTAACATGCTTTGATTCATGCTAAATCCCTACCATGATATCGTTAGTTGCTACGTATAAAGGCAAGCTTAGTTATTGTGAATAGCGCTATGGAGAGTGACGTCTCTATCCGGATGACCGTTGGTCAATGGATACATAATAATGATACACGACACGAACGTGATGTGTTTAGGGTAACTTATGGTTAGTATCGATATCATATACACCAGCACTACTATCGAACTGATTAATCTTTATAATTAAATCTTGTGGTCTAAAAACTTAGTTATTATTGATAAACCTATGTTGTTCACTCAACCATTTTGGTTGACACTTTAAGCATGTTTTGTCTCAGGTGAAGATTGCTAAAGATTATTTGCTATTTGGACTTTGCTGCTTTTGGAGTCCGCATATATACATTCATATTATTGCATTTGAACATTAAAGTATACAATTGTAATGACTTAGTACATTCCACTGCTTTAGTACATTGGTTATCAAATAAAACGTCTCATATAGAGTCGTTCTCGTTTTTACATTTTTGTGTTGTGATATTGTGAAGTCATATTTCCCCGGCCCTATTTGGGGGTATGACAGAGTGGTATCAGAGCCAGGCCCCGGACCAAACGTGCACAGCGGGGATGCTGTGTCCCATTCTGGGGGAGGATTGTAACATCCGTGTTATATCTGTCCCACATCGGTTGGAGAGGAGAACGAAGCATGCCTTATAAGGGTGTGGAGACCTTTCCTAGCATGACGCGTTTTGGGACCACAAGCGCAGCAGATCTCATGAGAACTCTGCAGTTAAGCATGCACGGACGAGTGCACTACCAGGATGGGTGACCTCCTAGGAAAGTGTTCGTCGTCTTTGGTCGCCAAGAAAAATTCGTGCGCCTACGGGCAAAGCGGACAATATCATGCTACGGGGGACGTTTTACCTGGGATATGACAGAGTGGCATCAGAGCCAGGTTGTTATAGAGAACCAGGATTGCATATTATGTGTGTCGTATGTGTTAGTTAGGTGCCTTAGCAATCTATAGGACTATAACCTTTCCTGTTTTAGTTTCTAGTGCTTTTTCCCTTACATTTTATTCGTGCTTTTGCGTCATCCTTAGAACCTACCTAATCATCTCTCTTTTTTTTCATTTAGGATGTCTCGCCTTAACCCGATCATCATTTCTGACTCTGAGGAATCCTACTCCGAAAGATCTGTCCGCACATCGACTTATGGACCCGTTTCCCTGCCATTTTCACCAACTCACCCAAACTATGTCCCTGCTAGTCCACCACACTCCCCTCATTTGGAAGAATCCCACACTAATGATAACTATGATGGGGATGATGAGGAGGAAGAGTTTGTGGAGGAAATGATTGAAGAAGAAGAAGTTGAGGAAGAATCCAAGTCCGAGTTCTCTGTTCAAGGCAATGGCAACAATGGCATACCGCAAAACCTTTCGACTATTCATTCTCATCAAAGTTTTATAAGCTACCCGCCCCCTACATACAAGAGTACTGAAAAACCTGGGTTTGGAAATATGGAAATGGTGAATGCTGATCTCATGAGCTACACCAACCGATTTCAAGAGTTTGCTCTCATGGCTACTCCCGAGTATCTAGGGATCCAATGCTACATCAATGGATTGCCTAATGAAGTCCAAAGAGATGTTATCTTGGAGAACCCGAGCACCATACAAGAATCTGCTTGCATGGCAAGCTATTTCATCGACAAACATAAAGAGAAAGAAAGTGCAAAAAGGAAAAGAGAAGAAATGGGGCAAGAAAATTCTAAAAGCAAATCCAACAAACTTTATAAGGGAAAATTCAACAAGTTGTATAAGGGAAAACGTCCTTATTGCAAAAGATGTGAGAGACATCATGAAGGATGGTGTAAGGCCAAGTGCACTAAGTGTAAGAAGGTGGTCACGTAGCCAAGAATTGTAGAGTTGTTATTCCATCAACCAAAACTCCAGCAACAAAGGCAAATACGACCGTTCTTACTTGCTATAACTGCGGAGGAGTAGGGCATTTCAAAAATCAATGTTCGGATAAGAAGAAGAATGAAGAGGCACAATGAAGAGTTTTTGGAAACCACTAGAGACATTTAAAATTTTCATTTTCATAGTATTCTTTATGTTACCATTTAGTACTTTTACATTTTGGAAGATTTCGTTAAGTTTCTGTAATACTCTGGTTATTTCCTTTTAAATGAATGAATGATGTTATTTTCTTTCCTTTCATTTTCCATTGAATCATTCACCTTGAAGAAGATGCATATTGACTAGATGACATAGTAGTAACCTTATGGAGTGATAAAAGTATGATTTAGAATAATATAATGACACTTAATCAACGTCATTATATTATGATAAGTCATACAGAAATCCTAATGGATCATGATGGGAATAAGATTTGATCAACCTTAGGACCATTATGTACCATTACCTACTCCTTATCACTATATTGTCAACTAAAAATATCAACCCTAGATATTATATATTCTTCACTTGTCAATTATCCACGCCCGGTACTGTACCTATTGCATAGGTATCATACCGATTAGCTCAACCCGAAATGAAGGAATCATCCAGCCAACTCCAAGAGCTTTTGGAAAAAGGTTTCATTCGTCATAGCTTGCCTCCGTGAGGAGCACCCGTTCTTTTTATTTAGAAGAAAGATGGCACGTTGAGAATGTGTATTGATTACCATGAACTCAACATGTTAACCATCAAGAATCGTTATCCATTTCCCACTTATTGATTACCCGTTTGACCAACTGCAAGGGTTAAGTATCTATTCGAAGCTTGATCTTAGGTCGGGTTATCATCAATTGAGAGTCACAGAAACCGATGTTTCTAAGACTACTATCCGAACTCGTTGTAGACACTATGAGTTTCTTGATATGCCTTTTAGTTTAACCAATGCTCCTGCTATATTCATGGATCTTATGAACCATGCATGCAAACCTTATCTTGATAAATTCGTAACTGTTTTCATTGATGACATCTTAATCTATTCCAAGAGCGAGAAAGAGCATGAGCAACATCTGCAATTGATTCTAGAGCTCTTAAAGAAGGAACAACTGTATGCCAAGTTTTTCCAAGTGTGAACTTTGGCTACGAATCGTACAATTCCTTGGACATGTAGTTAATAGTGAATAAATACATGTCGATCTTATGAAAATCACCATTAATCAGAAATTTTCAAGAACTAGTCATGAAGGAAGTCTATAAGACTAGATATTCTAATCACCTAGGCTCTTTTAGCCAAAATTTCATGCAACATCAGCTCTCACTCAAATAGATCCCCACTGTAAGTAAGTGTAGACTTTTCTTTAACAAAACGTTGACCGAATGGTAATATTTTTAGTCAACACTTCCTGTTAATTAAAGTTCATACATTTCACATATTTAATCTTAAAAAGTGTTCTGTTGATGACATACCTGTTATCCCCTAGAATGATCTTCGCAATGATGAGTTGCACTTCATCGAAAAACCTAAAGAAGTTATGGATTGTAAGATTAAACGTTTGAAGTAAAGCTCTATTCCTGTTGATAAGATCCGTTGGAATTCACGAAGAGGCCCCGAGTATACCTGGGAACGTGAAGACCAGATGAAATGGAAATATCCACATCTATTCTCACCCGTTGATGCATTCGAGAAGTCTTCCTGAAACTTCGGGACGAAGTTTAAATTAACGGGGATGTACTATAACAACCCTCACTTTTCCCTTCTGAATTTACCAAGTAGTCCTTAGGGTTTCAATGTCATATTCTGTGCATCATCATTAGGGTTGTTATCCATTTCTACAAACGAACATTTATGCTTTCATTAAATGATCATAAGTATTATTAAAACCCTAATATTATATAAAACCCTAAATCTAACCCTATACATAAAATACGAAACCCTAATAGCATTTAATATTGAATATTAAACCCTACCCTAATATAAAATTTATAATATAAACTATAGGTAATAAATTAAATGGGACATTTATATAAATTAAAAACAAATTAGAAGTGAATTTAAAATTTATAAAAGATATGGACAAATAATGTAAATCAATTAAATATAATTTATTAAAATAAATGTAATTTTATAAAAAAATATATATATAAATAAATAAATGCAAGAATGCCAAAAAAAAATATAATAAATATATATACTTATTAAATAAAATCGGCTATGAGATTAGTATAAAAGGAAACCTAGTTAACAAGTAATTACTAATCCTAATTAATTTCTAATACTTGTATCCTAATCTTCACCTTAAACACTAAGTTTGATGAATCCTAGATTAATCCCAATACATGATTTGTTTCCTATAAATAGGCTCATGTTCTTCTATATTTGTACCACAAAATAAACCCCCAAAATCCATAGTATTAGTCGTGTTTTTCCTGCAGTTTTTCCCTCTATTTTGGTCGACTAAAAAACATCCCCAATCAGCCTATTTTAGTCGATTAACTCCAGCCTCTTTTCCCTCTTCTTTGTTGATTAAAAACAGCTTTCCTTAAGCCTGCAAGTCGACATTCAAACCTCCAAAAACAGCCTCCTGTGTCTGATGTGTTGTTCGACATATATACAGCCCATAGCCGACTGTTTTGCTGCTGCAATTACGCCATCAAACAACCCTTTTAATCGATAACATGTTTCTATTTTCTAGCTGCAAATCACCACCAAAACAGCCTGTTTTCTCTGCTGTTACAGCCTTCTGTTCAGCCCCGTAAACAGCCCAAGAATCGGGTAAGTATTCTTCTGTTTTTATGCTGTTAATTCGATACCCAAACAGCTTTGTTTCTATTTGTTGTGCTGCTGAAATTTGCTGTCTGATTCTTCTGTTTCTGCGTGATCAAACAGCCCTACCAATCAACCATAGTTGCTGCGTTTTATTTTCTGTTTCCTTCCTGCTGCTGTACGTGAACAAGAGAACCCAAGAAGACCTCTTTGGGTCGTGTTTTTCCAGCTAGGTTTCTGTTTTTTTTCTGTGCAGTCCATAATCATAATCAATCCTTGATCTTAACCCTTAAGGTAGTCCTTTAAACCCTTGTTTAATCATTCATTTAATTCAATTACTTTTAAAGTTATATAAAAGCATTATGTATAAGTATTAGGAAAAGATTATAGTTATTAGTATGATGATTATGAATAAGGATTACAAGATTATTAATAAGTTTGTAATTAAAAGAAGCAAAGATTATGTACATGAAAAAGATTATAAGTATTATGTTAAGAGTTATGATTAATTAATAAATAAGTATGAATAAGTCATGATGTTAGTAATTTAGTTTGATGTTATGATAAAAGTATAATTATAAGATCTTGATTATGATAAAGATTTATGAATAACATGGATTGATTTTTATTAATATGATTAGGGTTAACGAACATGATTAGATAGAATGTTAAAAACTTATGATTTTATGTAAGTGAATCAAGTATTATGATTAGTTATTAATAAGAAGTTTATGATTTCATGTAGGAATAAGGATTATAATTTTATGTGAAAAGTAGTAAGGTTAAGTAGGTGAAAAAGTTAAAAGGAAAGTTATGAGTGTATGATTATGATCTTATGTAAGTTAGATAGGAGATTAATTAACTAGTTATAATGAATAATGATAAAAATTATGATCAAGTAAAGTTAAAAAGAAGATTATGATATTGTGATGGGTAATGTTAAGGTTAAAAGTTGATGAAGGTTATTAGTAAGATTGTAAAAATTAAAAAGTGTTATGATTTTATGTTTAGTAAGAGGTAATGATAATAATAATACATGTGCATGCATGCATGCATACGTACGTATGTGCATGTATACATTGTATGTATATGTGTGTGTGTGTATATGTAAATATATGCATACGTGTATATGTATGTGTATATATGTATGTATATGTACGTGTGAATGTATGTATGAATGTGTGTTATGTAAGTATTATAATAAGTTAGTAAACATAATAATAAAAAGTAATAAGTGAATATATATGTACCATCTTACGCTATTATATATAAGTAACACTTAAGTACACTAAGTATATTATCACTTATATAAATATAACATTTCTCGAAAACGGTCACTGTTAATATAGTTTGCTATATTAATAAACAAGCTTTACGGCTACTAGACATTAATTAATTGAACATTATATCTCTAGGTTGAGATCTTCGATTACATACTCCGTTCTTACTACTTGCGTGGAATATCTACTTGCTATTAAGGTGAACTTCATAGCCCCTCTTTTTACTATTTCTTAACTGTTTTATAAACTTTGGGGTGAGACACATGCTTGTTTTTAAACTGTTTTACGCTTAGACACGAGTACTCAAACTTTATTCTGATTAGTTCAAACTGTTGCTAACATGCTTTGATTCATGCTAAATCCCTACCATAATATCGTTAGTTGCTATGTATAAAGGCAAGCTTAGTTATTGTGAATAGCGCTATGGAGAGTGACATCTCTATCCGGATGACCGTTGGTCAATGGATACATAATAATGATACACGACACGAACGTGATGTGTTTAGGGTAACTTATGGTTAGTATCGATATCATATACACCAACACTACTACCGAACTGATTAATCTTTATAATTAAATCTTGTGGTCTAAAAACTTGGTTATTATTGATAAACCTATGTTGTTCACTCAACCATTTTGGTTGACACTTTAAGCATGTTTTGTCTCAGGTGAAGATTGCTAAAGATTATTTGCTATTTGGACTTTGCTGCTTTTGGAGTCCGCATATATACATTCATATTATTGCATTTGAACATTAAAGTATACAATTGTAATGACTTAGTACATTCCACTGCTTTAGTACATTGGTTATCAAATAAAACGTCTCATATAGAGTCGTTCTCGTTTTTACATTCTTGTGTTGTGATATTGTGAAGTCATATTTCCCCGGCCCTATTTGGGGGTATGACACACAGTGCGCACATAAGATCACAGATAATCAGTCATGCAATTGTCCAAACTAGCATTTCAATATCTAACTACGCATGGTAATCATACTGAACATTGCAATAATAAACAAACATAGTAATAGAGAGTCTGAATACTAGCAACTAGCTCGGATAATCTATCACTGACCTGCTTCCTTATCCGGAGATAGCCCCACTCACTGAATACCAGCAACTAGCTCAGATAATCTATCATTGACCTGCTTCCTTATCCTTATCACCTTAACATAAGGCAAATCAAGTTAGTACAGTGTTCTAATCAAAATTAGATACAAGGACCACATAACGACTAGGCATTAACACTTAGTAAAATTTCAAATAGCCAAAGACCCTCGTTCGACTGTCGAAGATAGTCGGCCGACCGTCCACACACACTCGGTCGAGTGTCTAGTCACTTGGTCGATGGTCATTTGCAAACACCCTCGGTCGATCGACTAAACTGTCGGTTGAGTGTCAGGAGACACTCGGCTGACCGCGTTAATCTGCAGAAGATGATGAATTCAGCTACAGGTTTCTCCCAAAAACCACCAAATCTTGATTTTGGACTCGTTTCTGACCTCAAAACCGAACACATCTTGAACACAAAACATTTTATGACACAAACCCACAAGTTTTAAGTACAAACAACAACAAATTGCACCAATTTGACACCAAAAACTCACTTTTATAAAACTTACTCAAAACACCCATTTTTACACTGATTTGATCACGAAATTTTACAAACCTTACCTTGTTAGAATCACGACAACACAAGGATGAATTTGACACTAAAATCAATTCGAGATCAAATGATTTAGGGTTGCTTGCGATGGTGAAGATGAAGTTAGGTGAGAGTGTGAGTGAGAGGAAGGTTCAAGAAACAAATGAGGGGAAACAGCTGCTCTTACATTTAATTAGGTTAAAACCCCATACCCCATAACACACGGGTATTTATCAGTTATCTGATATCTTTTGTACTTAATTTGACAACCCAAACGGAGTTCAAATTAAATAAACAAACCTTTTCTGTGACCCTTGTCACAAACTGGTCTTAACCAAATAATAAAATAATATTTAATTAAATTTTTAATTGAAATAAAAGCGTAATTAACCACACAATTATGCCTAAGGGCAACAAAGTTATTTTACTTTTGGGCCCAATCAGAGGATGTACAAAATCGTTATCATTCTTATTCTTTATCTGAAATATCAGAACGATAATCACCGAAAATCATTGTCGGTGCTATTTGGCGAAGCAGCCGCTAGTGGCGGAGGAAAATAACCTGACACCCAAATCTGTACACATTAAAACTATAGATCTTTCTTTCTCACTGCTCCTGTGCTTCTTCCTTACATGCTTGATCCTTTGTCTTTTTCTTTTTTTCTTTTTTTCTTTTTTGATGAACAGTGGTCGGTATGCTAATTCGTGGTATGCATTAATAGATATCAAATATACAAGAAGTTGAAATTATTTTATGTTTTTGAATGATTAAGTTTTGATCTAATGATTTATAATATGTGATTTAAAAGTTGTAAAAAAGATGAAATTGAAAGAAGGTAGAAGATGAAATGAGGTGAAGAAGGACCAATGATGTATTTTTGTCCAGAAAAAACTAATGATGTTAAATCTGACAAACATGAGGGATTAATGATGTAATTTTGCAAATAAGGTGACCTGTAAGTTACCTGTTTTAACAGGTTAAACGTATATAATAATAGAGATTTAAAAGTTCAAAGCATACAATAGGACATCTGAAAGTTGAATACATAAAATAAGAATTGAAAGTTCAATGGATTTTAAAATAATTTTCACAAAAATAAAAGGAAATGGAGAGAATTTAACATATGCCCCTCTCATTCAAAACACATGCATTCAACCAATAAAGCACTTTATGAAGTTATTTATTTTATTCAATATTTAATAGATATTTAATTAACTGGACGAATTAAAAGAAAATTATGAACAGTACTTTATCCTTTAAAATATAAATATAATATAATGTAATATAATATAATAAGAAGTATTATTCGTATACTCCTATTCTAGTGACTAACCAAATTAAACTATGCAAGATTTTTTAATTTCATATTTCCTCCTAAAGATATATCCATAAATGTACCAACGACCATGTGGTCTAACGGTACTCGACGCCTTTGATATGTGGGCCCTATATTTGGAAGCTGATGCAATAACGACGCAAGTTCGAATCTCGAGGGAGGGATACATATAATTTATCGTTGACTCTTGGGGTTTATTCCTGAGGTACGTCCTCAGGTATGTCTAGTACATACATGCCCTTCGGAGAAAATCGGTGGTTAGATTCGAACTTGCCACTCATGGGGTACTAGAGGGAGGCATTTTACAGGTATCACACTCTTGCGGGGTGGGGGTGATAGGTTGTCATAGATAACACAAGGTTAGCGTGTCCTTGCAAAGATAAACGTTTTGCAGTATCAATAAATGTCTCACATCCTCGTTTCTCATAAACTCATACCGTTTGAGACTCGCACACATTTTTTGGTGGCACATAAAATTGGTTACAAAAACTAGCAATAAGCCGGAGAATACGATACCTCAAACAATCTGAAGTTAACACACTTAACCAATACACCTAGAACCTCTAATATAGAACCTCAAATTATATGTGGTAATTAGTTGTTACGTTATACATATAAACACTCCTATCATGTTAAAACTGATTAATCTTGATCAAAATATAATATTTATGGAATTCTTTTAAGACGAAGGAGTATCTTCTACGATTAAAGATCAAGTATATGAATTTGTACACATTAACATTCCTACCAGAAAAATTCCAGCTTGTGTCATAATATATAGAAGTACGATAAAAAGGCGACCCAACTAATTAGTAATAAATTTATTGTTAACCATAATTAGTACTCGTATATAGTACGTGGTGTACCCAAATTTAGGTGTAGACATTTGTTTTCTGTAAAGACTATGCGTATAGTATTATATAATAATAATAATAATAATAATAATAATAATAATAATAATAATAATAATAATAATAATAATAATAATAATAATAATAATAATAATAATAATAATAATAATAATAATAATAATAATAATAATAATATTACTAGCATTAAATCCATACAAAGCTTATACTCCGTATACGTCTTTATAAAACTATGATCAAACTAATTTATTTTAGTTCTTGAATTAAACTTATTAATATTAACTGTGATCATAATTATAATTATAAGTATTATATTATATTAATTAATTAATATAATAAGTATTATCTAAAATGTAGGCATTGAATAGATTTAGATGTTGAGAAAATATGGAGGACCTAATATATAATAAAGTCAAAACTTAGATGCGTCCTTTGTGTGTCTAAGTATACCTCTATTGAGACGGGTGAATTGACTTTGGTGTCTCAAAAGCACCATTCTATTCTATTCCATCATCTACTTCTACTTCTACAATCCATAGGGATTGAATTATTTATAATCTAGATTAATCAGTTTTAATTAGTCTATTTTTTACCATTTTTATTATGGCAAGAGAAGAAGATCAGGAAGACAAAAAAATTGTTACTAATAATAAACAAATGGAGATTGATCTTACTTTGAAGCTTGATGCTCAAGATCAACACCCTTCTCCCAAAGATCATTCACCACAATCTAATCATGTTATTGATCAACAACATGATGATGATGATGATGATGATGATGGTGATAATGATAATAATGATGATGAACATGATAGAGAAGTACAATCACCTCATGAGCATGAAGTACAAGAATCAGAAAATGATGTAATTGATGAAGCACCACAAAGGCAAGAACTTGATCAAGATCATCTTCAACAAAAGGTACAACCTTTTAAAACTCTATATAAGCTATACTTGATTAATTACTGAGTGTACACCTTTGTGTGTTTGCTTTTTTGTTGAGAAACTAATAAATTATATATTTTTTATGCAAGTTATCGATATTACAGATGGAGATGAATCGGATGAAAGAAGAGAACAAGGTATTAAGACAAGTTGTAGAGCGAACCATGAAAGATTACTATGATCTACAAATGAAGTTTTCAATCATTCGGCAGTCGTCTAATCACATCAACGTACGTATAATCTATAAATTAATTCATCTATTAGATATTATACGATGTAGTTTATATATAGACCTTCATTATTCACAGGATCCGAAAGCCTTTCTATTCTTCAACGGGCACGATGAAAATCAAGAAACTATGAAAATTAGACCAATATCGCCGCCATTAAAAGAAAATGAAGATGAAGATTTAGGTTTGTCGTTAAGGATGCATAGTAACACGACAACTTCTCCACAGGAAAATCGTAAGGAGTTATTAGAGAACATGACAAGGTTTATGCCGATACATCAAAGTAATTTGATTAATCCGGCTAATTTTGGGAGCGACGCTAAAGCTAATAATTCTCCTAACAATCCGATCGCCTCCCTACCAAACAGAAAAGCTAGGGTTTCGGTACGCGCAAGATGTGAAGCTGCCACAGTAAGTTTGATTAGAATTAAAATCGTAATTTTAGTACAAATAGAATAGTCTGAACAGAAAAATCTTATCCGTTTACTACCCGTTTTAGTGTACAGTTTCTCAACAACAAATACCACTACTTTTTTAACGATACAGTCTTTAGTTCAATGCAAATAAACTTCAATTGTTTAACATCGTTAATAATTCTCTTTGCTTTACATTTTTTTTTTTTTACTTTTTCTAAATTGAATATTTAAGAATTCAACTAATTGTTATTGATTATAGATGAATGATGGATGTCAATGGAGAAAATATGGACAAAAGATAGCAAAGGGTAATCCTTGTCCGCGAGCATACTATCGTTGTACTGTCGCTCCTGGTTGTCCGGTTAGGAAACAGGTCCGTCGTAATCAATACCTTCTTTAATTTATTCCCTAACATGAAAATTAAACGCATCATTATATACTGTCTATTGTAAACAATGACAGATTACATGTATGATTATGTAGGTGCAAAGATGTTTAGAGGACATGTCGATATTGATAACGACGTATGAGGGAAATCACAATCATCCATTACCCGTTGGCGCCACTGCAATGGCTTCAACGACATCAGCAGCTGCAGCATCATTCATGTTACCAGATTCAAACAATCCTTATTCAACTGAACCAGGTTCCATGAACAACCAACCCTCTTTCACTAATTACCACATGTCCTCTAGCATTATGAACGCGAATTCTTCTCCATATTCGTCGTCTCATATTAGAACGATGAATCCTAATGATCCTTCGAAAGGAATTGTGTTTGATCTCACCAACAACAATAATCCAATAAATTCACAAAATTTCCCAATTTCAAACTCTTCACCTCAATTAGGGTTTCCTTGGATATCTAACACGTTGATCCCTAATGGAATGAGTCAGATTTCAAGATCAAAGCAAGTAGAGGATAGCAACAACAACAACAATATTAATATTAATATTAATAATACTAATAATAACAATATTAATAATAAGTCAATTTTGGCTGAGAACATGAGTGCTATTGCTTCACATCCTAATTTTAGGGTTGCTGTTGCGGCTGCGATTTCTTCTATTATTAATAAAGAGACGACCGAAACAGCTAACAACATTCGTGCAGATGGTCCTAGAAATAGCGAAAGAGGTGGTAGTAGCTCCGGTGGCAAAACATGGGTTCTCGAATCTCTTTCTAGAAGCGGTTAGCTTACTGTAAAACAATTGCAAAAACAAATGAACGGATACTTAAGGTTTTTCCTATTCAGACTGCCGTTGCTAATCGAACCAGGCGTTACGCAAAATTAATCTTGAACACATTATGCATACGTTTAATTAGCTTGTTAAATACGAGAAGACTGTTGTAGATTTGAATTTTTGAATTTGTAATTTATGCGAAAAATATGATAAATTGATTATATATACTTGTTGAATTTTCAAAAACAAACATCTGTTATTGACATCAATACATGTTGTTATATTGATCGTATTGATGTATTATATAAATATAACTATTTGATTGGATTGATATATTCAATCATGTTTAACAGAAAATTTATGAAGCATCATTTGCTTTTTATGTTGTTTAAATTAAATAGTGTTTAGTTTGTCTTGTGTGTTAAGAATTGGTTGGTTCCATGCATGTGAGGTCTTCAATGCAGTAAACTGATCAAGAACCTAATAATAGATTACTTTAAGTTCACTAGTCATTAATGAAGTACATGGGGTGCATTGATATCGTACCCATTGGACACTAACCGAAATTGATTTTTTGACGCAAATTATGTATTAGCAAAAAATGTAAATCGGCAAAAAAAATCTGTATTTTTTATGAAAACTTATCAAACTCACCCAGTTAAAATCGTAAACATGTAAAGTTTCTTCGCCAAATACTTCCTATGTCAATTAGAATTTAAAGTTATTGTAGACCTATAATGATTTAATTGAGTTTCATATTAATAAGTATTCGGATGTATTGAGTAGATCTATTTGAACGGATTATTTTACTACCACTTAGACTACTA
The DNA here is from genome assembly GCF_046630445.1 of Rutidosis leptorrhynchoides. Lineage (NCBI taxonomy): Eukaryota > Viridiplantae > Streptophyta > Magnoliopsida > Asterales > Asteraceae > Rutidosis > Rutidosis leptorrhynchoides. The sequence continues at coordinate 283,816,778 of NC_092342.1, forward strand.
TACGTTGAAACGTCGATAACTAAATACCAACATACATATGAAATAAACAAATGAAATTATTAATTGAAACAACGTAACTCACCTCTTAAATCCGAAGAAACCTATAAATATTTAAAATGTTATTAAATTTTCGTTCTATGATAATGCATCACAATTTTATTAATTTTACATACCACGACGAAATGAATCCCCAATATATTTGATATAAAAAATGTAACATAATTTAAGAAAAACATCTTAGCTAGCTAGCTACGTACTCCGTATTTTACGATTTAATACTTTTTTGGGTTAAAAAAAAAAAAAAACTACTAATTAAATCAATGTAAATGTAAAAATAATATAAAATTAAAGCCATATATATGTATTTTGTTTTTCTTGAAGTGGGGAGTGTACAATGTTTCCATAACCTAGCTAAAAGAAACCTACGATATGATGATGAAAATTGTACAATGCGTAGGTGACAATGAATCAACGGTATTGGTTCTTCATCAAGGTTTTATAATAAATTCGTAAATTCCTAGGATATGATTTCTTGAGAAAATAACATTTGATCTTGAATAGCGAACTTGTATCATCAACAATTCATGAAATCGATGATTGCAAGCGGTTTACCTTTTTTTTTTATTCAAAAAAACAGAAATTAAATTAATTTTTTTTTAGAACAGCGATTGGGATGGATATTTCATGGAATGGATGAAATTGTGTTTTTAATATGTAGCCAACGGGGGTCGAACTACTGACCTCCCCTAAAGGAAAGCAAGCGCTTTACATAATTTTATATAATAGTATTTTATTAACTGCTTGCACATTATTTCTTTTAAAAAAGATTATTATTGAGTAATGATAAAATCGTCGCTTTTTGATAAATTCACCACATATCACTACAAGAATTATTATTTATCCCGACGACGCTTTTTCGGATGACATGTGTCGTCCGAAAAAAACCTTCTACGTGACAAAAAAGTTGCTTTCTGGTAAGCTTTTCAGCAAATTCGACTGGAGGCTTTTCTAATGACATCACGTTGTCCTTAAAGGTATTTCCATTATTTAATTTTCTTTCAGGATAATAATTTTGGCTAAAAAAAATAAAATTCCCGGGCAACTTTTTAGGAGATATGTCACCCGGAAAGGATGCATCTTTTTTTTATCAGCAAAATTGGATTTTATTAAAAACTTCTTAGCAAGACGCTAGAGAGCAGAACAAATGTGCGTGCTACAAACGACCTCATAGAATTAAACAACATTATATCCTCCATAACCTTATCCGACAGACAAGACTCCTGGAAATGCAATCTAGACCCCTCAGGAATTTTCACCACCAAATCTTTAGCACTTCTGATCAACTCTCTAAAGTTAGGGGGTAACGCTTTAAATTTATCGTTCTCTCGTAACAAACTCCTTCCACAAAAAGTTTACATATTCATCTGGCGAACCATTCAAAAAAAGATTCCGGTTCGATTCGAAATTGACAAAAGGGGCATTGATCTTGACTCCACTTTATGCCCTTTATGTGAATTGGATATTGAAACTACCGAACATATCCTCATTTCTTGCCCCAAAACGGCACTCACTTGGAAACTTGTTCTCGATTGGTGGGCCCAAGATGTCTCTCTAATCTCCAATCTTAACGATGCCATTATTGTTAATCAACCGTTCGCCACCAACATCTTCGGCTCTTCATTATGGCAAGCAACCAAATGGGTTGCTTGCTACATAATTTGAAAACATAGAAATCTGAATGTTTTCTCCAAAAAAACGTGGTCCCCTGGATCGATTCTCTCCGAAATACAAACACAAAGTTATAGCTGGATTTCTAAAAGAACAAGTAAAAAGAAATTAATCGAGTGGCATCAATGGCTCATAAATCCGTCTTTCTTTGTTGCTGATTCTCCCCAACGTGTCGGAATTGGCTAAGCCCAATATCATATACGTGTAACACACGGATGCCATTTCTTCTATTTGAGGGTTTGATTAATCGGGCTAGTTTGTGTAACTTTGTAGGCGCTAGATCGTCACTGTTATCCTCTCTAGTCCGACTTGTTTTTTCAAGTTCTTATTCCCTCTTTAGTTTTTCTGGTATTCGTTGGTTTCCGTATTTTTTTATCTTTTTAGCCTCCTTTTTTGTATTTCCGGTTCATCATTGTATAGTTATGTATAGGGCCTTGTAACTCCAATTTATTTAACGAATAATACATTTACTTCTATTACCTAACCAGTTAAATGCATCTTATTTTTTGTTTACTTTATTTTTCCTTCGCAAAAAGATTTTTGACTCCAAAAAGTACAATTATTTTCCATGCACTTTGCCTGGACAATATGTAATAAGAAGTTTTACTACAAATACAACTCATAATACATGTGTGGTGTGATAAAAGTATTACCAATATTTTTTATACGCTTAGCATTAATAAACTAGATTCGTTCAAGTTAATTTGGCACATAGCTTATCTAGCTTATCTAGTATACATTCAGTTATAACAAGCATGCGGGTCAGCCCACGCTGTTGCTGTGAACCCCTTATTTTTATGCATATTATAATTTCGTTTACAAAAATAATTAGCCGTAATTCGTTAACGTTTCATACACGCATATATGTAAACTTAATCAGATCAAATTAATAGAATAAAAAAGCTTCTATCACAGAAGCTATAATCAATTTTAATCAACAACAAACAAGAGTGGCAAATTATATATCTACTCTCAAATATAAAAGCTTCTATCACAGAAGCTATAATCAATTTTAATCAACAACAAACAAGAGTAGCAAATTATATATCTACTCTCAAACTTTACAATCAAATAACAGAAACACAAAACTAAGGATCAATGATCATAAAACATGATCATAAACAAATCGGCTAAAGCTCTCAAACATATGAAACAATAATAATGAAAACAGATAATCGACCGAAACTCTAATTTGGGGTATTTATATTAATCATAAAATGGCAAGGAAGGTCCCTCTCTATAACCAACAATCTAACTTGGGTACTAGACCTGACAATTGTGACCCATACACTCAAATTCGGGTCAAATGGGTCAAACTTTCAGGTCAACTGGGTCTTGAAAAAAATTAAGCCTAACAATGTAAATCACAACTTAAAAAAAGATCCAAACGGGTTTCTCTCCAACCTATTGAATTCTATAAAAAAAAATGAATGAACGGGTCTAATGGGCATCAATACTCAAAGATCAATAAATAGAAATGGGTCTAATGGGTTTTGTGAATGGGTCAAATGAGTTGAGCACAAAAACTTTCATCCGTCAAAAATTTATGAAAGCATTCATGGTTATATCATTTATTATGTATATTAATAGTTCTTATATATGTATAATAAATAATAATAGCTAAAATAATGTTATAAATGTAAAAAAAGCGATGTAACCCATTTGACCCATTTGACCCAACTGACCTGTGACCCGTTTCGACCCGTTACCCAAACCGAACCAACCTGACCCATTTTGACCCGTTTAAAAATGGACCCGTTTGACCTATGACCCATTTCAACCCAAAACCATTTTGACCCGTTACCCAAACCGACCTAATCTGACCCGTTTGTCAGGCATATTGGGTACTAAGGAATCAGCAGAGTACAAACTGCACCTCCAACTTCCATGCTTTCCAAATAGAGCACCAAACTTTGATATTTCCATAAAATACTCTCAAAAATATATAAGTATTAAAACAAGTAAAAATATAACAAAATAAAGATAAAGAATAAGATTAAGTGGTATAAGCTCTCAGTTGGATCTGAGTCCTAGTTAGCGCAGATTCGAATCTAGAGGAGAGGTTTTCTAAAGGATTCTATTGTGGTAAAGAAAGGTGTATGCCCAAAGTCACTCGATTTAATCCAAAGCACGTCGAGTACCCAATGCGGTGTTGGTGTGGGAAGAGTTTCCTCCTAACACGTGTATGGGTGACAAATGAGAGTATTCGATGTCAAAATAGCCGTTCAAAAAAAAACCATGTAGTTGCGAATGTTTTTAAATTGAAATTAATATATATTTTAAAAAAAAAAACTTTGGTTGTCGAAGACGGGTGACCCTGGTTGCAACAGGGTGGATCCGCCCCTGTATACAAATCATTACAGAATATTATTACTAAAAATTTTGAACTAAGATCTTTAATATATAAAAAACAGATGAGTTATAGACTTATAGTACTACTTCACATATAAGTTTTTTCAGAACAAATCTCCTAGAAGATGCTGGTAATTAATTCATACTTTTTAATACACTATAAAACCCACTTAAAGAGTTGAGGGCAAGGTTGGAGAATTCGGATCTCGGGGAGATCTCGTTTGGGCTTTTTTAGGGAGATCTCGGCATCTCGAAATAATCTCGAGGAGATCTCGGACGTTGACTTACGTTGACTTTATAGTTTTTTTTTAATAAAAATATACATAAAAACATAAATATATGTACATTTATATACGTTTTAACGAGATTTTCAAAAAATATCTGAGAAATGAGCGAGAAAATCATAGAAATTACGAATTTTACAAGAAAATCTTACAAATTAGCAAGAAAATCCAAGAAATCGTGGCTTTGACTAATTTTGACCCCGTTGATCGAGAAATCTAGGGAGATGAATATCTCGTCTCGGTTGCCTTCTAAAAACGAGATCTCGGTAAAATATTTCAGTCTATGTAAAATATTAGTATGTTAATATTAATTTGTAACAATAATGTTATAAGTGTTATTATTGTTATTATTAATATTGTTATAATTATTATAAATATTATTATTAACATTATAATCAAAAATTATTATCATAATTATTATTATTATTATTAATATTATTATTATTAATGCAACTTATTTAGTAATATTATTAATACTATTATTATTAATATTAATTGTATTATTATTAATATATTTATATTTATTTATTAGTAATATTAATATACATATATGGAAACAGAATCCTATGATCTCTATCTGATACGTTCTTCTTTTTCTTCCCTTTTTCGTTTTTTCCTTCCTCCGTGACAGACTGTCGACCACCATTCTATTACAAACATTATTGATCAATTATATTTGATACATCCGTCAATCAATTACACATTATAGGACCTCTGCAACTGTTATTCGAAAAATACAACAGAAATTCTTAAAAACAAATTCGACATCCCTGTTCGTGACTTATGATATGCAATTGCTCGAATTCGAATGGATTTTCAAAAACTAAAAATGTCATTGTGTTAGGAATCGTCCATTCGAATTATCTGTAAGTTTTTAAGTTCTAATTTTCGATATCAAATTCCAATTTTGAGAGTCAAAGTTTATAAACAAAAAGTCAACTGTTTCTTGTTAATTCAAATTCGTAACTTAGATGATGTTTCAATTGTAATTGTTGATCTCCGAAGGTTTCAGGAGTGATTTTATACATAATTCTTGTTGTAACCATCTTCCAAAAAGTTCTTAAACTCAAAAATCATTATTGTTTTTTTTTTATTACGAACAGCAGCAAGAAGAGGCACTCTAAATTTTTTTTATTCAATTTGTTTTCTTTTCTATTGATCACAACCACACCACCCAGGACGTGTTAATTACAATTAAAAGTCCTAATTTAATTAGTGTAAGAATGGATTTTGGGCATCTGGGTCGTCTGAGTTTTGATAGAGATGAAGAAGAACACAAACAGATAGATATAGTTGATATATAGATATGAGATGGGTACAAATCAGAAATGATAAACTAAAGGAGTGGCTGGGTGTTAGTGCGGGTGAACGGGAGGTCGCGGGTTCGAGTCCCGGCTCTGGCGGGTTATTTTTTTTTAAAGACTTCAAAGGTAGTTTTCAAATTTATTATTATTATTATTATTATTATTATTATTATTATTATTATTATTATTATTATTATTATTATTATTATTATTGTTATTATTATTGTTATTGTTATTGTTATTGTTATTGTTATTGTTATTGTTATTGTTGTTAAGTACTATAATTATTATTACTACTAATATCATATTTATATTTATATATATATATATATATATATATATATATATATATATATATATATATATATATATATATATATATATATATATATAACATTAGGGACAATCTTAAAATTTGTATTAATAAGTATCATTAATACTATTATCATCATTATTAATATAGTATTAATATCATTATTAGGGTTATGATTACTATTATTATCATTAATATTTCTGTCATTAAAAATTAATACTTGTATCATTTTATGAATGATAATATTATTATTAGTATGATTACTAGTATTATAATTATTATTAGTAATAAAATTATCATAAAATGTAACATAATCATTATTATTATTATTATTATCACTATAAGTATGATTATTTATATTTTAATGAGTGTTATTAATATGTAATTACTAAAATCATTATTATAAGTATCATTAACCGAAAAATTTATATTTTACTGTAATTATTATAAATATCATTATTAATATCATTAATATAGTTATTAACAATAATACTTTATTTAGTAATATTAAGTATTATAATTATTATCATTTTTATCGTAGTATTACTAAGATTACAAATTTTAACAAACAAATGATAAGCATATAAAAGTATATTCAACTTAACTATGTTAATTATTCATTTAAAATGAATACATTTAATTAAATAATAAAATATATATAAATATTAATACAAAGATTTTATCACTAATAAAAATAGTATATATATAAGTTCGATTACGATTATGTGTATTAATAAATATACAAATGATATAGGTTCGTGAATCCGATGCCAACCCTGCATTGTTCAGTTTCGTCATATGTATTTTTACTACAAAATACAGTATAGTGAGTTTCATTTGCTCCCTTTTTAAATACTTTTGCAATATATATTTTTTGGGACTGAGAATACATGCGCTGCTTTTATAAATGCTTTACGAAATAGACACAAGTACTCAAAACTACATTCTATGGTTGGATTATCGAATCGAATATCACCCCTTTTAGCTTGGTAGCCTAAGAATTAGGGAACAGACACCCTAATTGACGCGAATCCTAAAGGTAGATCTACGGGCACTAACTCCCCCCATACTGAAAAATGGTATGCTTTAGTACTTCGAGTTTATATTATACAGATGGGTTTCTGTTTTGGGGATATTCTATATGCATGATGTTAATGTCGGTTACCAGGTGTTCACCATATGAATGATTTTTATCTCTATGCAGTTTGCGAAATGTCTGATATGAGATGTATATTTATTGAAAAATGAAATCTTGTGGTCTATTAAAATTATGGAAATGATTGTTATGATAAACTAATGAACTCACCAGCCTTTTGGTTGACACTTGAAAGCATGTTTATTCTCAGGTATGAAAGAAATCTTCTGCTGTGCATTTGCTCATTTTAGAGATATCACTTGAAGTCATTCATGACATATTTCAAAAGACGTTGCATTCGAGTCGTTGAGTTCCTCAAGAATATTATTAAGTCGTTTATAGTTGGATATATTATGAAATGGTATGCATGCCTGTCAACTTTCGATGAAATGAAAGTTTGTCTTTTAAAAACGAATGCAATGTTTGTAAAATGTATCATATAGAGGTCAAATACCTCGCGATGTAACCAAATGTAATGTATTCGTCCAGACGGATTAGGACGGGTCGTTTTAGTTGGTATCAGAGTGGTGGTCTTAGCGAACCAGGTCTTATATTAGTGTGTCTAACTGATAGTTGTTATGATGCATTAGTGAGTCTGGACTTCGACCGTGTCTGCATGTCAAAAGTTTTGCTTATCATTTCTAGTCGAAAATCAACTGCTTATCATCCTTAAAGTCTAGACACATCTTACTGCATTTAATGCATCGATAGTGTATAGACAAAATTCATATCTTAGCGTATCTATTAGTGTAGACTTTTCCTGACAGCTTCCATAGATTCCTCCGTAACTTATGGGATTTTAGTATTATATATGCATATGTAAATCATGTATTGCAGGGTACTAATCTACATCCTATAATCTATTTCATATCAAAAATCTTTCATCTGATCATACAAGATGGATCCCTCAACCAGTTCGAATTCCTCGAATTCTGACATGGAGTCCCACTCAAGCTCCGAAAGCAGTGTGACCGGAATGAACCAACCAATCAGCCATCATCTATTCTGGATGAATTGAGGATGGGTTCGTAGTCTACTTAATCACTGGAGACAAGAAGAAGGTGATCCTTTCCACCCACCTTATTGCCCTTTCAACGAGGAACCTGAAGCACTTACCGGCGAACCTATCCGAAACACCAGTTTCAGCCTCATTTTCAGATATCTCGTCACGATTATATACTATACCAAATTCTAGATCTTATTTATCCGCTCGTCCAAACCGACAATCACCCAGGTGTAATGGAAGAAGTCAACGAGCTTCGCGCCCGGGTAGTAGTTTTGGAGAATATGGTGCAAAGGTTACAAGCACCAACAACAGCACCGGCAGCAACAGTACCACCAGCAACAACACCAACAGTACCATCACCACCACCAATAGTAACATCCGCATTCCACACCTCGACATCACAATCTGTACCTCGAGCATCAACATCGTACTTACCATAGATACCAAGGAGCACTAATAAGAATCAACGATGAAGTATTGATGCATAACTTCATTGGAGAACTATTAGGCGGCAATTATGTAATCTCTAAAGTCTTAGAGATTATTTATTTTAGCTCAAACCAAAAAGTAAATGAGATTAATATCATATTAACTCATAAATCCATGATTACATCTGAAGAAAATATATATGTATATATGTTTTCACAAAGATTGTAATTAAAAATTCTTTTGTACAAACTGTTAATGGTGAAAATATTTTAACGGGTAGGTAATACCCAAGGAATATTTAAATTTCACATTAATCAGTTACACGATACATACTGCGAATCTGATTCAACAGTCATTCACTATCCTACTTACAACCACCGATATACGTATCCGTTCACCGCAGAATAACTATTTTCATCCAATTTCATATTTAGATTTTGATTTACCAGAATCCAACAAGTGGCATAATGAAGAAAACATTCGACAAAATAAAATTTGTTAGAAACAAACAAATTAACTATGAGAAATTTTGTTAACAATCCACGCTAACTGTTCCTTGCTAACTGTTCCTAGCTAACTGATTACATTTTATTTATCGCAATTTAATTATCGCAATTTATATTCTCGTAATTTTATTTATCGTCATTTAATTTCTGTTATTTATTTTACGCACTTTAAATATCGGGACACGTATACAAGGTTTTGACATATCATATCGACGCATCTATATATATTATTTGGAATAACCATAGACACTCTATATGCAGTAATGATCGAGTTAGCTATACAGGGTTGAGGTTGATTCTATAATAATATATTTAATTTGAGTTGTGATCGAGTTTGAGACATGTACACGGGTCACGATACATATTAATTAATTCGAATATTATATATTAAATTATTGAACTTCTAACTGTGGACTATCAACTATAGACTACCAACATTGGACAATTAAAATGAATTAAAATATTTACTATAACATATGAAACTAAACAATTCTTCAAGTTTGCCACTTGATTTCATCTTAAACCTCATTTGTATCTTGACGATTACAATCTGCGTTCAAACCTTCCATGATTTTTGAAAAACACCTCAATCTAAAGGATGAACCAACCGTACTTCATCTATGGAAGAAAAGATTGATGCATATAGTTATGCACCTAAAAACACTCGGAACCCGGGTAAACGTTTAACACATATCTGTGCTAGCTCCTTTGGCGTTTGTTATTACCGGAAATAACTTTGCTACTCCTGTCAAAATAGCCAATTTTGTCACAGCTCCAGCAAGTCAACTTCGATTTTTTGTTCGAAACAACCTTATTAACACCTTGATATATATGTGTGCTCTTTTACGGTTACCGGGGAACCTTTTATATTCCACCATATTACCATCAGCGTTTAATCATCTAAAAACACAATTCTCTTGAAACCACCGCGGATTGATAACCGATGATTTAGGTATGGTAGTATTAAATGCAGAAGAAACAGAAAATTGTAGATGGTCTAAACGGCCAAAAGATTGATGATAAAGAAGGGAGTGTTAGGAACGCTCGATAGAAAATTTGGTACTGAAAAATAGATTAAGCAAACCATAAAGGAGATCAAGGCCAAATACAAGGACCATACCATATGATCAAAGAATCCAGGTAATTCTGTATCCAATGAAACCTTCAACTAATATCTTGCTACGTACTCATGTTAAAATCTTGCGGAAAATCTTTCTGCATCAACCATCAAACTTAGAAATTCCAAAATATCATCATAAATATCTTCGATATTCCTGAAGATATTTTCATAAATATTCTTGTTCGAAATTATTTATATCTTCGTGCTATCTATATTAAATCATAAAGGAAACTACTTTAGTTTCTAAATTTCTTTAAAATTCGAGTTTGAATTATGAATGATTCTGAAGTAGTGTTGGAAATTGATGCATGAGTTAGTATAATATAATGACACTTGATCAACGTGATTATATTACAGTAAGTCATGTTGAGTTTTTATTGGAACGTGATGATTCACAGATCTTAACGTCATCATGTGCCATGTTACATAACTCTTTCATTCTACTTAACCTCTGAACATATCAAGAAAGTATATTCTTGATAGTTCTATTCTCAGAGATTCTGATAATTTGACAAATCAAATTGTGCTATTACGTTCTTTCTTGTATAGAACATGAAGTTTATCCGAAATTCCATACTTACGAATTCTAGACCGTTACTCGCCTTACTAGGGGTCGGGAGAATAATAAAAAGGCAAAGAGCTCCAAAATATAAGAGAAAATATAAAGTCCAATAACAACACGGAAGTTACCAACTGTGGACATTAATACGAATAACAATATAAAGACACGGTATAATAGTATCACCCCAGGGCAATATTAGAAGTAAACATATTTTTCTGGTGGCATATTGAAAAGAAGGATGACAGAAATGATAATTTAGAAAATATCAAGGATTAGAACTGGATTAAACATTTTCATAATCTTTTGGATGTATGAACTAAGAAAGAAAGTATAGGAATGGTGAGAATAATGGAACGGAAGAGTTTAATTTATAATGGAAATATCAGACAGAGTAATCGAGGCAGATCACCGTATTTAATTATAGAAATCTTAATGTCCTTACTCGCCGAAGAAACAAAACTTTTAGATTTCGAAGATTTCTTTTAAATCCCTTGAATTCTGGAATTCAATAAAGACAACGTCAAAAGTTAAGATGAAATTTTATTTATTCATTTCACTCTTTTGTGATAACTTCACTTGTACTCTTCGAGAAATCGAATTATTTTATCCATATTACTCTATGGTAATAAAACTCTATTTATAAACTCATATCCGTCATAAAAACAATTTTATTGTTAGCTATGACGACCTCGATCAAATTTCGGGACAAAATTTCTTTAACGGGTAGGTACTGTGACGACCCGGAAATTTTTGACCAAATTTAAACTTAATTTTCATATGTTTCGACACGATAAGCAAAGTCTGTAATGTTGAGTCTCAAAATTTTTGAACTGTTTCACATATTCAATTGACCTTTGTGACGATCGCTCCAAATCCATATGGACGAACACGTCATTCATCGATTTCATTGCGAGGTATTTGACCTCTATATGATACGTTTTGTAAACATTGCATTCTTTTGAAAAGGCACACCATAAATGAATATTTAAATCAAAGGTTTTCGACATTTGATGATTTGTACATATAGAAAATCACCATAAATAATAGTTTACAATAGTACTTCCGTTGACAATGCAGTCAAAATAAGATACATGGTGATGATTTGGTGAATGCAACGTTTCCTTGAAAAATATGCCATGTAAGACTCCATGCACATAGCTTGTCTAACATATAAGCAAACAGCGGAAGACTTCTAGGGAACCTGAGAATAAACATGCTAACAAGTATCAACACAAAGGTTGGTGAGTTCATAGTTTTAATATTTTGCATAATCTGTACATAAAGGTGGATCACAAGATGTCAGTTTTTCATCCAGAAACATTTATCAAAATATTCTACAAGATTGAGCACCCTGGTAACTAAACTTAACGAATATATAATTTATACCCTTTGTATAATCATCTTAATAATACATGCAAACCAACGTATACGCTTCTCAAATAGCATACGTCCGTTAAAAGGCTAGTGCTCTAGCTCGGACGGGGATATCAAGCCCTATGGATCCATATACTACTACTCGCGCCCACCAGTTCTTATAACTGGCAGTTACTAGTTACCAAAGCTAAGGGATTTTCGGTTCAAACTCAGTGTAGAATTTAGTATGTACTTGTGTCCATTGCATTTAAAATAAAGTGCGTGTATTCTCAGCCCAAAAATATAGATTGCTAAAGCAATTAAAAATGGAGCAAATGAAACTCACTTTAGCAGCACATAAAGTCGTTCACCGAAATGTGACCGAAACTCGGAATACCAAATAACCGTAGATCTCAACCTACAGAACATATGTTGGTCAATAAATGTCTATCAAGCTAGGTCAGGTCATAGTGTATCATAATCCTAATGCTCGAGATCGACATACAAAAGTTATCAAAAGTCGTTTCAAAAAGTCAATCTGACTCAATACTATAGTTGAATGATCATGGCAATTGAAACATTTTAACATTTCACATAGTTTTCCAATTCTTGTAAAATTAAACTATAGTTTTTATAAGGCTTTAAATTATGATAAAACAGTCAATTTTGACAATTGTTTAACAAAACGAGACGTGCCTTATATAAGGATTCGTTTACTCGATTAGTAATATTTGAAAATCCAATTTATCAATCTTATAAACAAGTTGTTTAAATATTAATTGCAGATTCAAAAGCAATTTCAATTAATGTTAATCATAATTCAGTTGTTCATATCTTTTAATTCGTTCATCGAAATTACGCGATTTCTAAATGAAAAGTTATTGATTTTTCGCCAGCTTTCTAATAACATGCATATCATATACCTTTTATCAGTAATATATGTATTTAATTCGTGATTCATCATAAACTGTTTAATGACGAAATTTAGCATACAAGCATGCATAAACATATATACTCGAGCACTAGCCATGGATACACTATTAATATATAAAAGATAAGATATGAATGCTCACGTATCAATATTGTGATTCAATATAGCAGGAAAGTACGTAGACGCAACAGAGATGATAAACACTAGGTTTGACTTGCAAATAATACCCGCGAACATTACCCATAACCTCCATAATTATAATCCATAGTTTCCTTAGCTCTATCCCGCTTGAAAACCCATTTTAAAAGTGACACGCTCATAACTTCGTCGTAGTATTTTATGTATAATACTAATAATATTAATACCAATACTACTAATAATATTAGGATTAATAATAATAATTAATAATAAAGTAAATAAATAATTACGGTGTAATATAAGATCAGAGGAAGTGTGCAACAAATGAACCAAAACGTCGAATTTTATAGACTTGAGCCACCAACTCACACCATGCGATCGCATGGGAAATGTGAGGGGAAACCATGCGATCGCATGGCCCCTATTTCCAGCTCATGATCGTTTGTTGTTTAGCTTGTCGACATATTATTATATAATATATTTAATATATTTAATTTATATAATTAATTATATATTATATAAAATTCACGTGCATAGTTGACTTGTAATTTTTAGTCCGATGACTCGTACGTTGTCACTCGACTTATGTCCCGGTTCCGGTTTCTCGAATGCATTTTCGTACGCTTAGAAAACTAGTACTTTTCGTTACGCGACGTGTACCTTTATCAAAAATTAAACTTAATCATTGATAAACTATGTCACTCGAAGTTTAGCTTTAATCAATTAAGTGTTTTGGTTATTTGCTTCTATAAATTATCGTCTCGTAGTATATACATATACATATATACATTTTCATTTTGAAATAGTGTTTTACTGTAGCAAATAGTGATTTTCGAAAACACTGTAGCTTTTCGGGTACTGTAACAATTCGAAAATACTGTAGCAAATTAGTGTTTTACTGGTTCATCTTAAACGTTTTAGTTAACTTATCTAAATATCAATCGAATCAATAATCGAATGTTACTATCGTTTACTAAATAACTTGAAATCATATATATATATATATATATATATATATATATATATATATATATATATATATATATATATATATATATATATATATATATATATATATGCACATTAAGTTATATATATATTGTTCGTGAATCTTCGAGAACAGTCAAAGAATAATTGATTACATGAATATAGTTCCAAAACTTTGAGACTCAACATTACAGACTTTACTTATCGTGTCGAAAACATTAAATCATTTAAAGATAAAGTTTAAATTTGGTCAGAAATTTTCAGGTCGTCACAGTACCTACCCGTTAAAGAAATTTCGTCCCGAAATTTGAGTGAGGTCGTCATGGCTAACAATTAAAATGTTTTCATGACGAATATGAGTTGATAATTAGAGTTTTATCACCGTTGAATAATATGGATAAAACAGTCCAATTACTCGAAGCGTATGAGAGAAATTATCGTAAAAGAGTGAAATGAAGGAATAGAGATTCGTCTTAATTTTTAACGTAGTAACGATTGATTTCCGGAATTTAAGGAATAGAAAATCTTCATATTCTAAATAAGATTTGATTCTTTGGGAATTAAGGAGATTAAGATCTTCTTTAATTAAATGCGTAATCTGCCTCGATTGCTATGTTTGATATTTCACTATAAATTGACCTCTTCTGTTTCATTTATTTTCACCACTCCTATAAGCTTCTTCCTTATTTCATACTTCCTAATAGATTTTGAAAATGCTTAATCCAGTTCTGATTCTTGATATTTTCTTGGCTATCGTATCCTTCATTCTTCTTTTTCATCTGCCACCAGAGGAGGTTATTTTCTTCTACTATTACCTTGGGGTTATAGTGTTTTTCATTCTCCCGTGTCTTTATATTGCTATACGCATTGATATACACGGTTTGTAATTTCGGGGTTTTTATCGGGCTTTTTATTCTCCATTATATTTCGGAGCTTCATGCTTTTGTTTTCTCTTCCCGACCTTAAGTCAAGCGGATAATGGTCCAGAATTCGTAGTTATGCATTTCGGAATGAACATAGTCAATGTTCTAAGAAAGAAATTGTAATGGCACGATCTTAATTTGTCAAATTACCAGAATATCCGAAAAAGACCGAATCATCAAGAAAATATTTTCTTGATATATTTAGAGGTTAAATAGAATGAAAGAGTTATGTAACATGGTTCATGATGAGGGTATGATCCGTGAATCTTTATCACGTTCCATTAGAAACTCAGCATGACTTACTGTAATATAATCACGTTGATCAAATGTCATTATATTATACTAACTCATGCTTCAATTCCCAACACTACTTCAAAAACATCCATTTTTCGAAATTTTCAGGATTTAGAAACTAAAATATTTTCTATTATGATGTAATACAGATAGCGCAAAGAGATAAATGATTTCAGATAAGAATAGTTGTGAAAATATCTTCAGGAATATCGAAGATATTTATAATGAAAGATACGATGATATCTTAGAATTTCTAATATTGAAAGATGATGAAGAAGATTTGTTCGTAAAGGTTTAGAGTCAGGAGCAAGGTATTCGTTAATGACTTCAGTAGACACTGAATCATTTGGATTCTTTAAAGGCAGGTTTAGTCTTTGTGATTTGTCCTCAACCTCCTTCATGGTTTGCTCAATCTGTTTTCTAGTTCCAAACCTTCTCTTTTTCCGAGCTTTACCAACACACTATTCTTTATCATCAAACTTTTGGCTGTTAAGGTCGTTTACAGTTTTTGCTGCTTCATCAGCATTTTTCCAAAATTCGGAGAACTAGTTTCGCAGTTTGGGGTGTTTTTCAGAAACTTCACATTCAAAGTATGTAAGTCTATAAGATAGACATTACATGTATATATATAACTGTTGGCGTAGAATTGCTGCGAAATTCGAAATACTGATTGCTAATTCCCGGTAGTTGGTATGGCAATTACCATTACAAGATGTGGATGAGTACATGATAGGGTTTCAATGAGTATAATGATTTTTCGGAAGGTCAGGGATCAATGAAGTTGTTGGTAAATTTACTGCTAATGTGGTGGAACATGAAAGGTTCCCCAGTAACAAGAACGTATATGTCAAGGTTATAATAAGGCTAATCTGAAAAGTCGAAGTTGACTGGTTGGAAGTGTGGTAAAACTGGATACTTTGAATAGGGATTGTAAGATTATTTTCGGTAATAACAATGCTAAAGGATCTTTCACAGTTTTGAAGTCAAAGTATAGCTTTGAAAAATGTAGAGATCTAAGAATGATGTCACTTGTTAAATCTTGACTTGGATTCTGTTCTGTAATTGAATTTGAATAAGAATGGTTGTTCAGATTTCTATGAATGAATATATAGCGTTGTGAAAGTAGTGGGTATAGTCAATAATTTTTGAATCAAAATTGAAGAATATACAGTGTAACATATTAATTGTGAACTTATATATTTCCCGGGTATTACCTACCCGTTAAAAATTTCACAAGTAATATTTTGTACAGAAGAATTTTACTACGGTCTTTATGAAAATATATGTATGAATATTTTCTTCAGATGTAATACATATTTAATGAGTTAATATCATATTAAGCTCATTTAATTTCCTTCTGGATTAGAAATGAATAATTTCTAAAACATTAAAGATTTCATAATCTTCGTGGAGTATTTTACTAATGTAATCAATACTTCGTTATTCCGTTTTATTGATATTTCCTCAGTGAATCATGTTTGGTGCTTATAGAACTCTTGCTAACTTCGCAAGGTACGAATGATATTTTCTGGAAAGTTTCAAGTACATCGAAAATGAAAGTGTTAAAATCAATCATGTATTTGAATAATACACTTGATTTATTATGAAATGAAATCTATTAAGTCGAAGCAGAGATTATAGTTAACGATTGTTAAGTCATTAACGAAGGATGTATAGCATATTAGTAACATGAACTAACCAAGTAGTACCTACCAGTTATGATTCACATGTAATAGCTTAGTACGAAAAGATTTATTTTGATTTCAAATTTCACATATATATATAAAATATACATATAATTTCTTTAGAGGAAATGAGTTAATACTTCATAACTCGTTGATACAATATATGCGTTGTTGATTTGTGATGATGTTGGTGATTATGGAACTGGTGGAAATCGTGATGTTATAGGTGCTGCTAGTGCTGACGATGCTGATAGTACTGACGTGCTGGTGATGCTGACGGTACTGTTGATGCTGCTTGTATAACAAGTCTAGCTTGTAAATCGCGCACTATTCATGTCAGGGTTTCACTTTATTATTTCTATCCGCCCACTACTAATTTACAATATATAATCTCTAAAACTTTTAGAAACTACATATTCTCTGCAGAATATTTCTTCGATGAAGTTATGAATCAATACTTCATCGTTTGTTGTTGTTGATATTCCTTGGTATCTATAGGGCGTATGACGTTGATGCTCGTGGGACAGATTGTGAAGTTGAGGTTTGCGGTGCGGTTGTTGTTGGTGGTGGTAATGGTACTGTTAGTGTTGTTGTCAGTGGTACTGTTGATGCCGGTGATGCTGCTGGTGCTTGTAACCTTTGCACCATATTCTCCAAAGCCACTACCCGAGCGCGAAGCTCGTTGACTTCTTCTATTACACCGGGATGATTGTTGGTTCGGAAGAGCAGATGAATAAGATTCAGAATTTGAGATAGTATATTATCATGACGAGATACTCTGGAAATGAGAGAGAAAATGGTGTCTCGAACAGGTTCTCCGGTAAGTGCTTCAGGTTCTTCGCCAAGAGGGGAATGTGGTGGATGGAAGGGATCACCTTCTTCTTGTCTCCAATGATTAAGTAGGCTTTGAACCCATCCCCAATTTATCCAGAATAGGTGATGGCTGATTGGTTGATCCATTCCGGTTACACTGTCTTCGGAATTCAGGTGAATATCCATATTGGAATAGCTGTCAGAGTTTAAGGAATTTGAACTAGATACGGGATCCATCTTGTATTATTAGGGAATTGATTTTTGATATGAGATAGATTATAGGATTTAGTTTGGTATTCTCCGATACATAATTTACATATGTATATATAATACCAAAATCTCATAAATTACGGAAAAATTTTCGGAAGATGTCAGGAAAAGTTTACAGTAACCGATACGCTAAGATATGTATTAGCAGATACGCTAAGATATGAATTTTGTCTATACACTATTCATGAAATAGTTGCAGGTAAATGTTTCTAGACTTAAGAATGATAAGTATGTAATTTCCGACAAGAAATGATAAGCAAAACTTTTGACATCCAGATACGATCGAAGTCCAGACTTACTAATGCATCCTAACAATTATCAGTTAGACACACTCATGCAAGACCTGGTTCGCTAGGACCAACACTCTGATACCAACTGTGACGATCGCTCCAAATCCATATGGACGAACACGTTATTCATCGATTTCATTGCGAGGTATTTGACCTCTATATGATACGTTTTGTAAACATTGCATTCTTTTGAAAAGGCACACCATAAATGAATATTTAAATCAAAGGTTTTCGACATCTGATGATTTCTACATATAGACAATCACCATAAATAATAGTTTACAATAGTACTTCCGTTGACAATGCAGTCAAAATAAGATACATGGTGATGATTTGGTGAATGCAACGTTTCCTTGAAAAATATGCCATGTAAGACTCCATGCACATAGCTTGTCTAACATATAAGCAAACAGCGGAAGACTTCTAGGGAACTTGAGAATAAACATGCTAACAAGTGTCGATACAAAGGTTGGTGAGTTCATAGTTTTAATGTTTTGCATAATCTGTACATAAAGGTGGATCACAAGATTTAAGTTGTTTCATCCAGAAATGTTTATCAAAATATTCTACAAGATTGAGCACCATGGTAACTAAACTTAACGAATATATAATTTATACCCTTTGTATAATCATCTTAATAATACACGCAAACTAACGTGTACGCTTCTCAAATAGCATACGTCCGTTAAAAGGCTAGTGCTCTAGCTTGGACGGGGATATCAAGCCATATGGATCCATATACTACTACTCGCGCCCACCAGTTCTTATAACTGGCAGTTACTAGTTACCAAAGCTAAGGGATTTTTGGTTCAAACTCAGTGTAGAATTTAGTATGTACTTGTGTCCATTGCATTTAAAATAAAGTGCATGTATTCTCAGCCCAAAAATATAGATTGCAAAAGCAATTAAAAAGGGAGCAAATGAAACTCACTTTAGCAGCACATATAAGTTTTTTCAGAACAAATCTCCTAGAAGATGCTGGTAATTAATTCATACTTTTTAATACACTATAAAACCCACTTAAAGAGTTGAGGGCAAGGTTGGAGAATTCGGATCTCGGGGAGATCTCGTTTAGGCTTTTTTAGGGAGATCTCGGCATCTCGAAATAATCTCGGGGAGATCTCGGACGTTGACTTTATAGTTTTTTTTAATAAAAATATACATAAAACATAAATATATGTACATTTATATACGTTTTAACGAGATTTTCAAAAAATATCTGAGAAATGAGCGAGAAAATCATAGAAATTACGAATTTTACAAGAAAATCTTACAAATTAGCAAGAAAATCCAAGAAATCGTGGCTTTGACTAATTTTGACCCCGTTGATCGAGAAATCTCGGGAGATGAACATCTCGTCTCGGTTGCCTTCTAAAAACGAGATCTCGGGGGAGATCTCTATGACGACCCAGAAATTTCCGACCAAATTTAAACTTAACTTTCATATGTTTCGACATGATAAGCAAAGTCTGTAATGTTGAGTCTCAAAATTTTTGAACTGTTTCATATATTCAATTGACCTTCGACTGCTCTCGATGATTCACGAACCACTATTTGTAAATAGATACATGTATATTTAAATATATGAATATATAATTATAATTTGAAATATAATTTGAAATATTATATAATTTAATCATTAGAATTTATTATGTAAAATAAAATAAAATATGATATTATAATAATCATTATTTAAAATATATCAATATATTTAATAGAAAGTATATTAAATATATATGTGATATCAAATATATTTAGTAAACGACGGAGGCACTCATTTATCATTCGATTGATATTAAACAAAGATAAAAACGAATACTTATAAATATAACAAATATAATTGTAAGTTATTATATATTATATTTACATAATTTTTATACATAGTTATTATAGGTATATTATAGATATATATGTATAAATATATTATAGGAAGAAATTAGAATATTTCAGTCTATGTAAAATATTAGTATGTTAATATTAATTTGTAATAATAATGTTATAAATGTTATTATTGTTATTATTAATATTGTTATAATTATTATAAATATTATTATTAACATTATAATCAAAAATTATTATCATAATTATTATTATTATTAATATTATTATTATTAATGCAACTTATTTAGTAATATTATTAATACTATTATTATTAATATTAATTGTATTATTATTAATATATTTATATTTATTTATTAGTAATATTAATATACATATATGGAAACAGAATCCTATGATCTCTATCTGATACGTTCTTCTTTTTCTTCCCTTTTTCGTTTTTTCCTTCCTCCGTGACAGACTGTCTACCACCATTCTATTACAAACATTATTGATCAATTATACTTGATACATCCGTCAATCAATTACACATTATAGGACCTCTGCAACTGTTATTCGAAAAATACAACAGAAATTCTTAAAAACAAATTCGACATCCCTGTTCGTGACTTATGATATGCAATTGCTCGAATTTGAATGGATTTTCAAAAACTAAAAATGTCATTGTGTTAGGAATCGTCCATTCGAATTATCTGTAAGTTATCAAGTTCTAATTTTCGATATCAAATTCCAATTTTGAGAGTCAAAGTTTATAAACAAAAAGTCAACTGTTTCTTGTTAATTCAAATTCGTAACTTAGATGATGTTTCAATTGTAATTGTTGATCTCCGAAGGTTTCAGGAGTGATTTTCTACATAATTCGTGTTGTAACCATCTTCCAAAAAGTTCTTAAACTCAAAAATCATTATTGTTTTTTTTTTAATTACGAACAGCAGCAAGCAGAGGCACTCTAAATTTTTTTTTATTCAATTTGTTTTCTTTTCTATTGATCACAACCACACCACCCAGGACGTGTTAATTACAATTAAAAGTCCTAATTTAATTAGTGTAAGAATGGATTTTGGGCATCTGGGTCGTCTGAGTTTTGATAGAGATGAAGAAGAACACAAACAGATAGATATAGTTGATATATAGATATGAGATGGGTACAAATCAGAAATGATAAACTAGAGGAGTGGCTGGGTGTTAGTGCCGGTGAGCGGGAGGTCGCGGGTTCGAGTCCCGGCTCTGGCGGGTTATTTGTTTTTAAAGACTTCAAAGGTAGTTTTCAAATTTATTATTATTATTATTATTATTATTATTATTATTATTATTATTATTATTATTATTATTATTATTATTATTATTATTATTATTATTATTATTATTATTGTTATTATTATTGTTATTGTTATTGTTATTGTTATTGTTATTATTATTATTGTTAAGTACTATAATTATTATTACTACTAATATCATATTTATATATATATAAACATTAGGGACAATATTAAAATTTGTATTAATAAGTATCATTAATACTATTATCATCATTATTAATATAGTATTAATATCATTATTAGGGTTATGATTACTATTATTATCATTAATATTTCTGTCATTAAAAATTAATACTTGTATCATTTTATGAATGATAATATTATTATTAGTATTATTACTAGTATTATAATTATTAATAGTAATACAATTATCATAAAAAGTAACATAATCATTATTATTATTATTATCACTATAAGTATGATTATTTATATTTTAATGAGTGTTATTAATATGTAATTACTAAAATCATTATTATAAGTATCATTAACCAAAAAATTTATATTTTACTGTAATTATTATAAATATCATTATTAATATCATTAATATAGTTATTAACAATAATACTTTATTTAGTAATATTAAGTATTATAATTATTATCATTTTTATCGTAGTATTACTAAGATTACTAATTTTAACAAACAAATGATAAGCATATAAAAGTATATTTAACTTAACTATGTTAATTATTCATTTAAAATGAATACATTTAATTAAATAATAAAATATATACAAATTATTAATACACAGATTTTATCACTAATAATAATAGTATATATATAAGTTCGATTACGAGTATGTGTATTAATAAATATACAAATGATATAGGTTCATGAATCCGAGGCTAACCCTGCATTGTTCAGTTTCGTCATATGTATTTTTACTACAAAATACAGTATAGTGAGTTTCATTTGCTCCCTTTTTAAATGCTTTTGCAATATATATTTTTTGGGACCGAGAATACATGCGCTGCTTTTATAAATACTTTACGAAATAGACACAAGTACTTAAAACTACATTCTATGGTTGGATTATCGAATCGAATATCACCCCTTTTAGCTTGGTAGCCTAAGAATTAGGGAATAGACACCCTAATTGACGTGAATCCTAAAGGTAGTTCTACGGGCACTAACTCCCCCCATACTGGAAAATGGTATGTTTTAGTACTTCGAGTTTATATTATACAGATGGATTTCTGTTTTGGGGATATTCTATATGCATGATGTTAATGTTGGTTACCAGGTATTCACCATTTGAATGATTTTTATCTCTATGCAGTTTGCGAAATGCCTGATATGAGATGTATATTTATGGAAAAATGAAATCTTGTGGTCTATTAAAATTATGGAAATGATTGTTATGATAAACTAATGAACTCACCAGCCTTTTTGTTGACACTTGAAAGCATGTTTATTCTCAGGTATGAAAGAAATCTTCCGCCGTGCATTTGCTCATTTTAGAGATATTACTTGGAGTCATTCATGACATATTGTAAAATACGTTGCATTCGAGTCGTTGAGTTCATCAAGAATATTATTAAGTCGTTTATAGTTGGATATATTATGAAATAGTATGCATGCCTGTCAACTTTCGATGAAATGAAAGTTTGTCTTTTAAAAACGAATGCAATGTTTGTAAAATGTATCATATAGAGGTCAAATACCTCGCGATGTAACCAAATGTAATGTATTCGTCCAGATGGATTAGGACGGGTCGTTTTAATCTCGGAGAGATCTCGGGAGATTTACAACACTGGTTGAGGGTGACAAAACATCCACATGCATCCCTCTCTCTCTCCCCCTCTGCAGACTTCGATTTAGTTGACAAAAAGCCCCTCCTAGCCCTTTAAAAGCTCCGCCCTTGTGTATACCTGGAACTAACTAAAAAGTATGATTAGTCTCTCATATCGTTGTAGAGGTTCAAATCGGGATGTAGGAGACTCGAAGATAATAACATGATAGCAGAATATAGTAACCAAATCATTGATGGTATTTGATACAGTTTTAAAAGTTAATTCTTCCAAGACTGTTTTTAATGCGGGTGGTTGCTTGAAAATCACCACCATCACGCCACCATAGTGCCACTATGGGGCGTGATGGAACCAATTTTCCTCCGGCGCGATGGGAGCATCACAAGAGTGATTGGAACGTGATTGTGTACTTGGTGGCTGTTGATTGGAGAATAACATATATCCGTTGCAATTCAGTTCACCAACGGCTCCATCATTTAATTTTAAATATATTATAAATAAATTCTAATACTGAAAAATAAAATTACACAATTTGTCCCTATAAATATGACCACAATTCTTCACATTTTTTACAAATCTTACACATATTTATCAATTCTCTACAATTTCTCAATATTTTTTACGTTTCACTCTAAAACTCCATGGCTCCGAATCGTATTTCGTTCGACGTTCTTACGGAGGAAACCCAATGGTTGACTGAAAGTCATACGTTGGCGGTACATGACTGTAATTTAACGACTTCGAAATTAGTGACTTTGATATATCCGTGTTGAAGGAATTGCTCCAAAAAGATATACCGTTCATTTTCGGATATTCTGTATTTAGACGAAGGCAATATGAAATTGATGAACTTGTTTTCAAACGATGTTTGGAAGAAGCTCAAAAAACGAGCCAAGGAAAACAACACCCGAATTCAGTTGTATGTTATGGATTTAAGCATGTGGCCCACTAATCTGGTCCCTTCCGATTCTGGAAGTAGTCCCGAATCAGGAGTGTCGATAGAATGACACTTTTAATAATTGTGCTTTTCTATTTTTAGGACTTTAAATAAAGCAGTAATTGTATTAGGAATTTTTAAGTAATGTAAATTCATTTTCGTAGGATTTTTAATAATTTATAATCATTTTATTAATTTTAATAATTTTAATTTAAGTGTGTTTTAATAATTTAATATTTTATATATATATATGTTTATTTTTATAAAAAAAATGAAACTAATAATATTTAACTTAAATAAAAAATGAAATAAAAACGGTGGGACGTACTGTCTATCACAAACCATCATCACATACCATTAGACCATGCCCAACGCGGTGTTTTCTTACCCTAGTGACGGCGACATGGCGCCAGTGACGCCGGCTAACGCTGCTAATGCGGCGTCACCGTTGACTATGGGACGACGTGAGTCACTTGCACAACGGAGAGGGTGGGTAGTGTCACGGCTTGTGATTAGACCACGAATGCATCTTGTTTTTTCTCCATTTAGGGTAAATCATTTTTGTGAAAGAAAAAAAAAGGGGGTTATAAACAAGAAGAAGAAGAAATCGGCTGCCTAGTGATTGTACAAAAACAAGAAGAAGAATGGAGGTTTAAATAGCCCAATATTGCCCTTCAAAAAATAAGCCCTAATTTTTTTTTTATTTTTTTATTTTTTATTATTTTTTTTTGAGTTCAAACTTTTAACATTTTGCCCATTTTTAATTGTATTCCACACATTATTTTATATTTGGCCCAAAATTTTTAACTCATGTCATTAAATTATAGAATTTTAATTTATGTATTTAATTTAATTATTATATGATACAATACATATTAAAAATATTATTTAATCAATTAAATAAATTAAAAATTAAAACTAGTGAGCCCTTTTTGACATTTACCCACTAGGAAGAATGTCAAAGCTTGACATTTACCACTTCACAGTTAGCAGTTTAAAAAGTGCACTATCTGATACCATGTCAGCGTCACCAGGGTTCATCATTAAAAATGGTCTTACAAACTCCGTCATGTCATCACACCATGACACTTGCCACATCAGCACTATAACCCACAATAACACCTCATCACACCTATCATGCCATCACCATTAAAAAGTCTAAGCTGTGAGATTGTTACGTATATGGTTATTTAATAATTTTTGAGATCTAGGTAACGTGTTTGGAGTTGATTTTTTCATTTTAATGTTATTTATTTTTCCAGGCAACTTTCTCAATTTATAAATTCATCATTTTCCGAAAACGTTACAGGGTACAATAATGACAAGGAATCGTTTATTTTGTTTTGTGTAAGATTTGAGTTATGTATACTCTTGTGTATGTGTATGGGCTAAGCATACAAAATTTAGAGCCCAATGTATACTTGTTTTCTCTTGCCTAAGAGATAATATAAGCCCGAAAGTTTTATTGTAACCCGAGTCTAGGATACTGTAAAGGTAAAAAGTAAAACTTAGATGTTTTTCTATTCGATTTAACAAGTCAAACAAACTTAGGCTCCGTTTAGTTCACGGAATCCAATGGTATTCTGGCTGAATTGGAATTGAATTTAGACACGATGTGTGTCTAAATTCAATTCCAATTCCGCCAAAATCCCATTGGATTCCGTGAGCCAAACGGGGCCTTATACTAATCGGCGCAAGTTAGCGTTTTTAACATACCACAAGAACACTCCACAATTTTGTCATCTTAAAAATGTATAAGGTCCTATTGTTAAAATTAGTGGTGTCCAACACGATATGAATTGTAGTACTTTATAAAATTTAAATTAACGATATCACGGGACACCACTAGTTATAATCTAGGTTCGCCAGTGCGGCTTAGCCATGTATAGCTTCATGTACATGTGTTGTCACCAAGAATTAAAAGCTACTGCATGGTTGGCGAAACACACCGGCCAGTTCCAAAATTGCCATATGAATGGTATGTGAAGCTGTTTGAATTCTTTTGTCTATGGATATTCTACAGTCGGGCTCCACTTGTATATATAACTTATTAATTTGTTTTGGTTTGTTAAAAAATGTGCATATATAATAAAGCGGTAGATGTTGATAAAGGTTATAACCAAAATGAAGCAAAGAAGTAAAGAAGCAACATAGACAATGTAAATCCAATAGCATAAATCTTATATATGTCAATTAAAGTGGGTTAGTAATGGTGTAAAGATCATGAACTGATCGCAGTCGAAGAGGAAAGTGACGATGCCTTGGTAATGGTTCATCATCATCTTCATCCTCATTCACTGAAAAACCAGATTTTGTTGTATCAATAGTAGATAAACATGAATTAGCAGCTTCACTATTTGCATTTTGAATTAATCCTGCTTCATCATCATCTTCTTCTTCTTGTTTTTTCTTTTTTATCATCCTGAATAGGTCTTCGCCATCATCATCATCATGGTGATGATAATAATAACTACAAGATTGTTGACTAAGCAAAATCAAATGAAAAGCAGCTTCTTCTACTTCTGATGATGATCTGATTACCAAACAATATTCGCCATTATTATGTGTTCTTTTTTTCTTCTTGTAGTTGTTCTCCTGTGCTTGTTTCTCTTGAAATACTTTTGGGTAGTCCATAAATTTAAGGTATTATGTGGGTTCAGGGTATATTGTACACTGATATTATGAAAGAAGTGAAGCCTATATATGCATACAAATTAATTATGAGGAAAGTAAGAAGAAAGTACAAGGAAAGCGGGTATGTATATAAGTCGTGTTGGGCTTTTGCCATATATCAGCTGTTTTCTTGTTTCTTTGGACCTAATCTACGCGGATCACTTTTTTTTTTTTTTTTTTTTGTAAAAAAATTGAAAAAGAGATTTCACGTCACTTATGTATAGTATATTGCTGATTTTTGGCTTCTTGTTACTTGGTCTTCGAAACAAGGTTTAAAATAACACCATTAAATTTATTTATATTTATAAATAGAATCTCATATATTTTTAAAATTATTGATCAGTAGTTTTTATGAAAGTAATTTAGAAAAACAATTTACAAAACACCACTCAAATTGTATAAAATCTCATTGAGTTTTGACTCTAGTAGAGAACTAACGCTTATTTACTATGCAAGTTTGAAGTGTGAGTAACACCACGAATAATGCAACGTTTGTCTTCATTTCCATAAACGCCTGTACTGGGCATTTGTGGGCAAATTCATGGTAGGCGTTGGTGAATGTGAAACGCACGTGGAAGGGGGGAAAGAATGTGAGTTGTCAAGTGATTATTGGTGGAGGGTTATCTTTCTCCCACTTTTTATTATTTTCCAATCAAATACCAATCAAATTCCATTACAACTCTCCTCTTTTTCATCATTGTCATAATTTAAAAAATATCTTTATTCATTGTACGTCACAATTACCATTATATATGATCTAAGTTCGTGGTTGAGTCTATACTAGTTCTAATTCATTGAGTTCTCTCCTAAAAATTAGTAGCGGTAGTCTAGATAGAGAAAATCTTATCCATTTACATATTGTCAGTAATCAAATAGTTTGTATCTACATAGATATAGGAATTCTTGTTATTAAAAAATATCCACTTTGCTATATTATTGAAATCCACAACATGCATCTGTACTCTTCTTCCAATTGATTTACTCACAAAAACTACATATACCTAGTCCTAAAGTACAGACTATAACTTAAAAAGTTTATACTAATCAATTACAGCAAGATCATCAGTACATATACAATGCTTTGAAGGTCAGGTACCTGGTAGATTCTCAAATTCCTAACACAATTTCATACTGTCAATGTCAAAAGTAGTATCCTGTAAATTTAAACCAAAATTTTATATCTACTAGCTCATCCTTTAGAACCTGATTATGAACCCATTTGGTTAGGAGTTTAGCACTCATTAAACTTAATCCTGAACTTAAAAATGTATACGAAACCTGATCAACATACTTTGGATAACTTATTGTCAATTAGTAATGCTAGTTGAAGGCCACAATCAAATAATACGAGTGTGAACAAGTGATATTGCTAGCCTAACATTATTTTTCAGTAAAATCAGTTTCATTTAACAGAATTCAAATTCAACTACATAGAATATGAACAGACAATATGTTCCAAATTTTTAACAGGATGATTTCATCTTATTCAACAATACTAACTATGAACAGGCAGTTTCTTACCAGCTAATCTCATCTATTCATCAGCACAAGTCATACTGGTAGGCGTGTAGAGCTCACGCATATACACATCACCATGGCGTATGTTTGCAATCTTCAACTCATCACTAACATCATCATCTATAGTTGCTACAAGACAATCATTCACCTTTTCATCCACCTGAATGAAGTCCTCTTCATGCTTATCATTCGATTTCGCAGGAATCGCAGCAAGTGAAACGTAACGTAAACTCTGTGAATTCAACTCACTCGTTGCTTTCCTGATCTTAGAATCCTCAACGCCTGTTGACTTCATAGCCAGTGAAACATCATGTATTCTCAGATTATTTATCTCAATAGGCGGTGTAAAAGCTTCTTCATCACGCGGATGAGTAATAGATTCATGTAATCTATGAGATAACAAATCAGATCTCATTTCTATTGAACTATGTTCTTCTCTCGGTTGCGTAATCGATTCAGATCGAGTCACCGGTTGACGGCGTCGTGTCACAATCGGAATAGACTCACCGTACGCCGGAGGTATCTCAGAAGACACATGTTCTTCATGCGGATGTGTAATCGAATCAAATTGAGTAACAGGCTGACGACGACGTGGATTCACCGGAGTAGACTCACCATTCGCCGGAGATAATTCCGGAGTTTGCACAACAGAGGACACCGGAACGGGAGATCCGACGGTGTCGACTCCGGTTACAAATTCATTACGAGGAGACGGCGCGTGAGCTTCACTCGCTGCATCATTTTTAAAAATAGAGGTTGAATTTTTCGATTCTGTTTGAGATCTGGAGTCAACTGTACCTTCTAAACCGTGAACAGCGATATGTGTATCGTAATATAAACCAGGAAAAGCGATACTAACTCCTTCAACCGTAACTGGTAACGAAAGCGGTACCGGATTCACGACGTGAATCTCGTGACCTTGAACAAGCGTAGGGAAAGGATTCGGACCGTACGGAAGCTGCCGGAGATCAGGAAGAGTGAGACGGTACGGAACGATATGAAACTTCATAGCGACGGTGTAATCAGATGACGACATCGTCATATCAAGAGCGTAAAGAGATGAATCGACAGGTATGAACAGCGTGAAGTTATCGCCGGAGAGGATATCGGAGTGGATATCGGTAGTGCAGATTGCGTTGGCGAAGACGTGATAGCCTCGGAATCGGAGAGCGGAGATGAGAGAGGTGTATTCGCGTGGTGGTATTGCGGTTACTACGGCGGTGTTGATGACGGTGATGAGGAGGAGTATGGTTGAAATGCGTGAACTGGACGCCATTGTTGATGAATTCTGTTGTGATTTGAAATGATTTTGGCGGGAGTTTAGTTTTGGTTCTAACTACTACGGAGTAACAAATTCGAGAGGGCTCTATTTAAATCGATCGATATATATCTTTGACTAAAACTTGTAGAGTAGTTACTTTATGATTCACTCGTATGGAAGTAAAATGAGTACTTCATAATATTTTATGTTGAGAAATGTACACTTACAGAAAAATATTTAGAAAAAAAATTACAAGATAATTATAATTAATGTGTTTTAATTAGTTGTGGAGGCCTCGCTTCGCGCCGGGGGCTCCGTTTTGAATGCGAGTTAAAAAAAAAGTCTTTCCTTTTGTGGATCTATTTTGCAAAAAAGAATTTTTTTCGACATGTAACATTGAAGGGTTGTTCCTTTAGTAAAAGTTGCTTCTTTTAGCGTTAAAGTTAGTAGATATAATTTGTAAAAAAAATATTTTCCGACATCTTTTGGTAGCATTGAAGGGTTGTTCCTTTTAAGAAAGTTGTTTCTTTTATCATTGGAGACAAAAAAAAAAATGTAGCACAGTAGTGGCCTATGTGGGTCCTACTGTTTGAGCGTAGTGTAGAAGCCGGTAAAACGTGGTGGGTGTTTTTGGTGTTGGTGATGGGATAAATAATAATTTATAATATAGGTATAAAGTAGGGGGTTCGATTTGTATTTTAATGAAAGTTAGGGGGTTAGGTTTGTAAAAAGTGAAAAATTGAATAGTATTATTCATAACAAATAAGAAAATTTTGTTTTTGGTAGCATTGAAGGGTTGTTCCTTTTAAGAAAGTTGCTTCTTTTATCGTTGGAGACAAAAAAAATGTAGCACAGTAGTGGCCTATATGGGTCCTACTGTTTGAGCGTAGTGTAGAAGCCGGTAAAGCGTGGTGGGTGTTTTTGGTGTTAGTGATGAGATAAATAATAATTTATAATATAGGTATAAAGTAGGGGGTTCGATTTGTATTTTAATGGAAGTTATGGGTTAGGTTTGTAAAAAGTTAAAAATTGAATAGTATTATTCATAACAAATAAGACAAATTTTGTCTATTAGTTATATTGGTAATATTAGATGAGTTAATTTTTCTGTTTCTACAATTCTACTTTATCTCTTTTATTTTTAGAAATTTTTTAAAACTATACTTAAGAAATTAAAACATGTTTTATTCACGTGTATTTTTTTAATAACAATCTCTAATAATCACCTTACTAAACATGCTTTACCCGGACCACTGCCCGAATGGATGTGTTCCTCAAGTACCGTCGATCGGGTTCGGGTTTCCACCCAAACGTGTGTGTTACGTGCAAATGATGAGGGTCGTTGAAATAAATAATATACTGATGCCAAAAAAATCGCCGTTAAAAAAAATGATAATCATACCACCAACGTATGATCGGAAACCTTATATGTAGTGACCCGAACTTTTCCATGTTTATATATATTTAATGAATTTGATATTTACATGATTAAGTGTTTCCAACATGTTAAGCAATCAAACTTGTTAAGACTTGATTAATTGAAATAGGTTTTATATAGACAATTGACCACCCAAGTTGACCGGTGATTCACGAACGTTAAAACTTGTAAAAACTATATGATGACATATATATGGTTATATATATAGTTAACATGATATTATAATAAGTAAGTATCTCATTAGGTATTTTAACAATGAGATATATACATAAAAATGAGACTATTGAATTAAGAAACTCGAAAACGATATATATAACGATTATCGTTATAACAACTTCTTACTAAATACATATGAATCATATTAAGATATTGATACACTATGTTTAATCATGATAAATGATAAGTAAACATGTCATTAAGTTTATTAACAATGAACTACATATGTAAAAACAAGACTACTAACTTAATGATTTCGAAACGAGACATGTATGTAACGATTATCGTTGTAACAATATTTAACTGTATATATATCATATTAAGATATAATAATACATCATATTATCATGATAATATAATAATTTAACATCTCTTTTGATATAATAAACAATGGGTTAACAACATTTAACAAGATCGTTAACCTAAAGGTTTCAAAACAACACTTACATTAACGACTAACGATGACTTAACGACTCAGTTAAAATGTATATACATGTAGTGTTTTAATATGTATTCATACACTTTTGAAAGACTTCAAGACACTTATCAAAGTACTTCTACTTAACAAAAATGCTTACAATTACATCCTCATTCATTTTCATCAACAATTCTACTCGTAGTCATTCAGTATTCGTATCCGTATTATACACAGCTTCTAGACATACTTACTATAAGTATATACCAATAGGAACTAGCATGTGATTCCACTCTTGATTATGTCATGCATGACTAATCAAATTTAACTTCTACCATGAACTAGTCAACTAACTAGAACTCCTTTTAACCCCACTCACCACTCATCATTCACCACTCACCAATCAATCCATTTCACTTCCAATTATCTTTCTAACTCTCTCTCAACACCTACACACACTTATGAACGAATTTTTCCAGTAAACTAATCATCATCTTCATCAAAAATTACTTCAAGAATCAAGCTATAATCATCATGGGAAGAACACTTCAAGAACACTTCAAAAATCCTTTCAAGTTTACTAGTTTACTAGTTTACTTCCAAGCTTTCTAATCCATTCCAAGTAATCATCTAAGATCAAGAAACCTTTGTTATTTACAGTAGTTTATCTTTCTAATATAAGGTAATACTCATATTCAAACTTTGATTCAATTTCTATAACTTTAACAATCTTATTTCGAGTGGAAATCTTACTTGAACTTGTTTTCGTGTCATGATTTTGCTTCAAGAACTTTCAAGCCATCCAAGGATCCTTTGAAGCTAGATCTATTTTTCTCATTTCCAGTAAGTTTATCCACAAAACCTGAGGTAGTAATGATGTTCATAACATCATTCGATTCATATATATATAACTACCTTATTCGAAGGTTTAAACTTGTAATCACTAGAACATAGTTTAGTTAATTCTAAACTTGTTCACAAACAAAAGTTAATCCTTCTAACTTGAATTTTAAAATCAACTAAACACATGTTCTATATCTATATGATATGCTAACTTAATGATTTAAAACCTGAAAACACGAAAAACACCGTAAAACCGGATATACGACGTCGTAGTAACACCGCGGGCTGTTTTGGGTTAGTTAATTAAAAACTATGATAAACTTTGATTTAAAAGTTGTTCTTCTGAGAAAATGATTTTTCTTATGAACATGAAACTATATCCAAAATCATGGTTAAACTCAAAGTAGAAGTATGTTTTCCAAAATGGTCATCTAGACGTCGTTCTTTCGACTGAAATGACTACCTTTACAAAAATGACTTGTAACCTGTATTTTCGACTATAAACTTATACTTTTTCTATTTAGATTCATAAACTTAAGTTCAATATGTAACCATAGCAATTTGAATCACTCAAAACGGATTTAAACGAAGAAGTTATGGGTAAAACAAGATTGAATAATTTTTCTTGTTGTAGCTACGTGAAAATTGGTAACAAATCTATATTAATCATATCCTAGCTAACTCATATTGTATTATACATGTATTCTAATATATTATGTAATCTTGGGATACCATAGACACGAATACAATGTTTTGACATATCATATCGACCCATCTATATATATATTTCGGAACAACCATAGACACTCTATATGTAGTAATGTTGGAGTTAGCTATACAGGGTTGAGGTTGATTCCAAAATATTATATATACTTTGAGTTGTGATCTAGCCTGATGCTTGTATACACGAGGTCGTGGATTGATTCGAGATAATATATATTGCTTTATTTTCTGTACATCTAACTGTGGACAACTAGTTGTAGGTTACTAACGAGGACAGCTGACTTAATAAACTTAAAACAAGCAAAACGTATTAAAAATATTGTAAATATATTTTGAACATACTTTGATATATATGTACATATTTGTTATAGGTTCGTATATCGATCAGTGGCTAAGTCTTACTTCCCGACGAAAGGGTGGGATGATGTTGATGATTTGGGTTTTGAGGAGAAAAAGGAATTAGAATAATACGGGTTATAGGAATATAATGACGTAATTAAAACAAAAACGCATAGGCAGTGCAATGGATATTATCGGGTTAGCGGGACGTCGCGGGTTCAAATCGGACTTGGGCATTTTTTTTTAAAAGGGCTACTTTTTTGAGGTAGTTTTCTATTATTATTATTATTATTATTATTATTATTATTATTATTATTATTATTATTATTATTATTATTATTATTATTATTATTATTACTACTACTACTTTGTAAATAATACAACATATTATTACTTTCATTAACATTAGTATTATCATCATTTTTATTACTATTAATATTATTAATATATTAAATAAAGATTTTCTAAAATATATATATATATATATATATATATATATATATATATATATATATATATATATATATATATATATATATATATATATATATATATATATATATATTACATAACAATATTAACAATTTTTGTAATAAATATCAATTATCTATTTAAAATAAAAAAATAAAATAAATATATCTAATTAAATTATTAATGACACTTATAATATATTAAACATAACAACTATATCACTAATAATATGTAAATTTGTTGATTACAACTATATGTGTTAATATATATATATATATATATATATATATATATATATATATATATATATATATATATATATATATATATACCTGATATAGGTTCGTGAATCCGAGGCCAACTCTACATTTGTTAAATGTCGTCATATGTATTTTTACTACAAAATACAGTATGGTGAGTTTTCATAGCTCCTTTTTTATATATATTTTTGGGCTGAGAATACATGCGTATTTTATAACTGTTTTACGAAATGGACACAAGTACTAAAAACATATTCTACGTTGAGTTGTACCACTTTGCATATCTTCCCTAATAGCTTGGTAACTAATATTTACATGTTGTAAAAACATGTAAGCGCGAATCCTATTGATAGATCTATCGGGTTTGACCACCCCAACCGGGCTAGTCACTCTAGTATCGTAAATGGTTGCATAGTACTTCGTTTTTACTACACTTGGTACAGTGTAGGGAGATTTCATAATAAAAGGAATATGCCACATTAATTATTAAGTATGGTTACGGAAGCGCTCAACAACTTATAGAATACTTTATACACTTGCGAGTGTACATATATTTATAAACGAAAATCTTGTGGTCTATTAATATATTGAAATGATTGTTATGATAAACCTATGAACTCACCAACCTTTTGGTTGACACTTTTAAGCATGTTTATTCTCAGATATGAAAGAAATCTTCCGCTGTGCATTTGCTCATATTACATGGAGTCGTTCATGGTATATTTAAGTCAGTACCTCGCAATGGGACCAAATGTTGAAGACTTCGTCCAGGAGGATTAGGACGGGTCATCACAGGTGGTATCAGAGCGATGGTCTTAGCGAACCAGGTCTTGCATTAGTGTGTCTAACTAATAGTTGTTTAGATGCATTAGTGGGTCTGGACTTCGACCGTGTCTGCATGTCAAAAGTTTTGCTTATCATTTCGTGTTGAAAATCATCTACTTATCATCCTTAGGAAATTACCTGCTTATCATTCTTAGTCTAGACACTTCTTATTGCATTGATTGCATGAATAGTGTAGAGACAAAATTCAGATCTTAGCGTATCTGTTACTGTAGACTTTATCTGACACGTTTCCTTAATTTCCTCCGTAATCTACGGAATCTTCTGTACTATACATAGATATTCTATGTAATTAGAATATCATCCGATATCCGAAAATCATTTCATAAAATCCTTTACCTAACTGTGCAAGATGAATTCCGCAACCACTTCAAGTTCGTCGAATTCTGATAACTATTCCGATATGGATTTTCACTTGAGCTCCGAAAGCAGTGTAACCTGAATGGATTAACCGATTAGCCATCATCTATTCTGGATGAATTGGGGCTGGGTTCGTAGCTTCCTCAATCATTGGAGACAAGAAAAAGGTGATCATTTTCATCCAAAACATTGCCCTCTTGGCGAAGAAACTGAAGCACTTACCGGCGAACCTGTCCGAAACACCATTTTCTCTCTCATTTCCAGAGTATCTCATCACGATTATATACTATACCAAATTCTAGATCATATTTATCCGCTCGTCCGAACCGACAATCATCACGGTGTAATAGAATAAGTCAACGAGCTTCGCGCTCGGGTAGTGGCTTTGGAGAATATGGTGCAAAGGTTACAAACACCAGCAGCAGCACCAGCAGCATAACCAGTACCACCATCATCAACGCCAACCGTACATTACCACCACCAATAATAACCGCATCGCAAACCTCAACTTCACAATCTGTCACAGGAACATCAACGTCATACGCACCATATATACCAAGGAGTACCAACAACAATAAACGATGAAGTATTGGTCCATAACTTCATTGAAGAAATATTCTGCGAAGAATATATGGTTCCTAATAGTTTTAGAGATTACTTATTCTAGCTCAAACTGAAAATCATATGAGTTTAATATCATATTAACTCATTAAATCCATGATTGCATCTGAAGAAAATATATATGTATATATGTTTTCATAAAGATTGTAATTAAAAATTCTTTTGTACAAACTATTAATGGTGAAAATATTTTAACGGGTAGGTAATACCCGAGGAATATTTAGTTTTCACATTAGTAAGTTACACTGTACATTCTTCGAATCTGATTCAACAGTCATTTACTATCCTACTTACACCTACAGCTATACGAATCGATTCACCACAAAATAACCATTTCCATTCAATTTCATATTTGGATTTTGACTTATCAGAATCCAACAAGTGGCATAATGAAGAAAAACATTGGACAAAATAAAATTTGTTAGAAACAAACGAATTAACTAATTGAAATATTATTAAGAATCCACGCTAACTGTTCCTAGCTAACGGTTCCTAGCTAACTAGTTACATTTTATTTACCTCAATTTAATTATCGCAATTTATATTCTCGCAAATTTATTTATCGTCATTTAATTTCTGTTATTTATTTTACGCACTTAAATATCGGGACACGTATACAAAAGTTTTGACATATCATATCGACGCATGTATATATATTATTTGGAATAACCATAGACACTCTATATGCTGTAATGCTTGAGTTCGCTACACAGGGTGGAGGTTGATTCTACAATAATATATATACTTTGAGCTGTGATCGAGTCTGAGACATGTACACGAATTCTGTAATTGTATATATGTATAATAATATTCTTGGTACATCCTAACACAATAAGTATACAATACGTTTTGATAAATCCTAAGACAATACGTACACAATACGTCTTAGTTAATTCTAAGACAATACGTA
Organism: Rutidosis leptorrhynchoides; assembly: GCF_046630445.1. Classification (NCBI taxonomy): domain Eukaryota; kingdom Viridiplantae; phylum Streptophyta; class Magnoliopsida; order Asterales; family Asteraceae; genus Rutidosis; species Rutidosis leptorrhynchoides. The sequence goes on from NC_092342.1 coordinate 283,853,936, forward strand.
TACAATACGTCTCTGGGTTGATGCAAAGACAATACGTATACAATACGTCGTGGGGTAATTCTAAGATTATATATATATAAACCGATTATTGGACTATCAACATTGGACAATTAAAAATGAATTAAAATATTAACTATAACATATGAAATTAAACAATTCCTCAAGTTTGCCACTTGATTTCATCTTAAACCTTAATTGTATCATGACGATTATAATTTACGTTCAAACCTTTCATGATTCTTGAAAACACCTCAATCGAAAGGATGAACCAACCGCACTTCATCTACGGAAGAAAAGATTTATGCATATAGTTATGCACCTGGAAAAAAAATTCTCGGAAACTGAGTAAACGTTTAACACGTTTATATGCTAGCTCCTTTGGCATTGTTATTACCGAAAATAACCATGCAATTTCTTTTCAATTTAGCCAAATTTTGTCACAGCTCTAGCAAGACAACTTCGACTTTTCGTTCGAAACAACCTTATTATAATCTTAATATATCGGCGTGCTCTTTTATTGTTACCAGGGAATCTTTTATATTCCACCATATTAACATCAGCGTTTAATCATCTAAAAACACAATCCTCCTAAAGCCACCACGGATTGATAACCGACGATTCAGATATGGCTGCATTAAATGCAGAGGAAACAGTAAAATTGTAGCTGGCCTAAATGGCTAAGAGTTTGATGATAAAGAATGGAGTGTTAGGAACGCTCGATAGAAAATTTGGTACTGAAAAATGGATTGAGCTAACCATGAAGGAGACCAAGGACAAATACAAGGACCAAACCCTATATTCAAAGAATTCAGATAAATCTGGATCCGATGAAATCTTTAGAGAATATCTTGTTCTGAAGTCATGTTAAAATCTTGCGAGAAATTTTTCTTCATCAACTTTCGAACTTAGAAATTCTAAAATATCATCACAAATATCTTCGATATTTCTGAATATATTTTCATAAATATTCTTGTCCGAAAATATATATACTTCTTTGTGCTATCTGTATTCCATTATATTGGAAACTTCTGTAAAATCTAAGTATAAATTATGAATGAATTGTGGAGAAGTGTTGGGAATTGAAGCATGAGTTGGTATAATATAATGACGCCCAGCCAACGTGATTATATTACAGTAAGTCATGCTGAGTTTCTAATGAAATGTGATGATGGTTCACAGTAGATCATACCATCATCATGTGTCATGTTACATAGCTCTTTCATTCTACATAACCTCCGAACATATCAAGAAGATATATTCTTGATAGTTCTATTCTCAGTGATTTTGGTAATTTGACAAATGAATTCGTGCTATTACGTTCTTTCTTGATTAGAACATTAAGTTCATCCGAAACTCCATACTTACGAATTCTGGACCGTTACTCGCTTTACTAGAGGTCGAGAAGAGAAGAAAAAGGCAAAGAGCTCTGAAACATAAGGGAAGATATAAAACCCGACAACAACACAGAATTCATAAACCGTGTACATTAATACGAATAGCAATATAAAGACACGGGAGTATGATAAACACAATAACCCCAAGGTAATAGTAGAAGTGAATAGATTCCTCTGACGGTAAATGGAAAAGAAGAATGACAGATACGATGGTTAGGAAAATATCAAGAATCAGAACTGGATGGAGCATTTCCACAATATTTTGGAAGTAGGAATATAGGAAGAAAGTATAGGAATGGTGAAAATCATGGAACGGAAGAGTTTAATTTATAATGGAAATATCAGACATAGCAATCGAAGTAGATCATCGTATTTAATTGAAGAGATCTTAATCTCCTTATTCACCGAAGAATCAGATCATACTCAGATTTCAAGATTTTCTTTTAAATCCCTTGAATTCCGGAATTCAATCAAGACAACGTCAAAAGTTAAGACGCACCTTATTTTCTAAATTCAACAGTGACTATGTCAAAAGTTAAGACGTACCTTAATTTCTAAATTCAACCAAGACAACGTTAAAAGTTAAGACGAAATTTTATTTCTTCAATTCACTCTTTTGTGATAACTTCACTCGTACGCTTCGAGTGATCGAATTATCTTATCTAAATTACTCAGTATGGATAAAATCCTATTTATCCACTCATATTTGTCATGAAAACCTTATAATTGATATCCATGGCGATCTCGATCAAATTTCGGGGACGAAATTTCTTTAACGGGTAGGTACTGTGACGACCCGGAAATTTCCGACCAAATTTAAGCTTAATCTTTATATAATTTCGACATGATAAGCAAAGCCTGTAAAGCTGAGTCTCAAAATTTTGGAATAGATTACAGGAATGCATTTGCCCTTTGACTATCCTCGACGATTCACGAACTGTTGTGTGTAAATAAAATGTAAATATGTGTATATATATATATATATATGTATATATATATATATATATATATATATATATATATATATATATATATATATATATATATATGTGTGTGTGTGTGTGTATATATATATATGTATGTATGTATATATATATATATATATATATATATATATATATATATATCTTAAATATAATAAATAATCAATAATAGTTATTATATGATATACTATATGGATAATAAATATTACATATGTAATAATACATAAATCTAATACAAGTATAATTATAGTTATAATAATATTATTATTACTTTCAAAATTAATGACAATACTAGTATTATTAATATTATTTTTAAAAAAAATATAAAATCTATAAATGTGAAATTGTTATATATAGGAATTGTTAAAATATTGCTATTACTAAGATTATTATTATTAGTAAAATTTATATTAATATAATTAGTATTATTATTATTTTCATGAATATGAATAATATTGTTATTACCAATTTTATAATTAAAATCGATATTATTATTATAATTACTAATATAATTATTATTATTATTATTATTATTATTTATTGGAAGTAATATATTTTGTTATCTTTAACATTGATAATAAGATCAATATCATTATTATATTATGCATTTCGATTATTATTATTATTATTATTATTTATATCATTATTAATCAGTATTATTATTATTAATTAAAATTATAATTACTTATACATATATTTATTATTACGGATTATGTAAACACCAATTTAGCAGCTGAATCAGTTTTCTTCACAACCAAATCCTAATTTTTTTTTCTTCAATATTCGTTTTTTGGTCTGCTAAAATCCAAATGATCGATCACTTTATCTTTTTCAATTCAAGAATTCATACAATTCTTGTTACACTTAGCTATTAAACTGTGTCATGATTTTGTTTTGTGTCCATCAGCTGGTACATATTGATTCTAATCTCTCCATTTACAAACAAATTCAGTTAGGGATCAAATCAAACTTTTTATTTCTTTTTATTTTATTTTCTTTATTGCCTGTACAATTAAATAATTCTGTGATTTTCCTCCTACTACAATACAACCATTAATCGAATCTTGATACAGAACAAATTTCTTTACTTACATTCTATAAAGACTATGATGCAATTCAATAAGAAAGGGAAAATAAAAACACCACCATCTTCTTCTCCTGAATTATTACTTCGGCAACATTCATCACCTTCAAATACCTCTTTCTTCTTTATTAGTCAACCATTACAAAAACTTGACCACAAACCATCATCATAATCACTTCAAAATTTCTATTATTGCTCCCTTTTATTTTTGCTCAACAGCCTTGACTACCATTTTAAACTCGTTTTTCCTGTTTTTCCAATTGTAAAGAAACCCACTTGTTCAACCAATCATAACAATCACCATCGAAGCCAAGGTACCGCTACAATTTTTATTTCTGGTCTATGTATAAATCATATCCGTCACCTTCATCAACTTGCAACCATCAAAACTGCCATGTTTCTGTTTGATTATCGAGAATCAAGATAGCCCAAACTGTAATTGATTGTTTATATTTCTTGCTTTCTGTTTGATTGTAAACAACCACAAACCAACTACCAAAATTTGCTGCTGCTACTCGAAATTATAACCATCACAAACATCGGATAAGCATTTATATATATATATATATATATATATATATATATATATATATATATATATATCCTTTTCATGAAACCCAAAGGATAGTGGATACCGACATTGAATCAACTTTAGCCTAGTGGAACGAATATTTGATTAAAGTGCCAAGAGAGGTAGACAAATTTCCTGCATGAAATCCATAAATTGAGGCAACATGCAACATACTTTTCCATTATTATATTAGTCAAGTGTCGACTAAACAAGTGGGTATCGAAGGAACTTCATACCTTTTTAATTTTTTTATTATTCGTTCCATTACACTGGCCAGGAAACAAGATCGTTTTTGTTTTATGCTATCGGACTGCAGTGGGCCATTTCATTTTCTTTCGGTTTTACATTTTTTTTTTAGGCCGAAAACATTGTCTTGATGGTTGGGCCGTGAGGGAGTTAAAATCCACAAAGGGAGTCGAGCTAGTGACGTGTGGAGCAAAAAGAATGAGTATTATGATGATAAATATAATATTACGCTTATAATAATGATGAGATATGCGATTAGATGATGAACGAGATCATAAGTGGTGATGATTAATATGATGTAATGAATAAGATGGATACTTAATTAAAGGATCATAAATGATATCGATTATGGTGATAAAGCTAGATTAAAGATGATGAAAGGGTGGGATGATGTTGATGATTTGGATTTTAAGGAGAAAAAGGAATTAGAATAATACGGGTTATAGGAATATAATGACGTAATTAAAACAAAAACGCATAGGCAGTGCAATGGATATTATCGGGTTAGCGGGACGTCGCGGGTTCAAACCGAACTTGGGCATTTTTTTTTTTAAAGGGCTACTTCTTTGAGGTAGTTTTCTATTATTATTATTGGTATTATTATTATTATTATTATTATTATTATTATTATTATTATTATTATTATTATTATTATTATTATTATTATTATTATTACTACTACTACTTTGTAAATAATACAACTTATTATTACTTTCATTAACATTAGTATTATCATCATTTTTATTACTATTAATATTATTTATATATTTAATAAAGATTTTATATAAAAATATATATATATATGACCTAACAATATTAACAATTTTTGTAATAAATATCAATTATCTATTTAAAATAAAAAAATAAAATAAATATATCTAATTAAATTATTAATGACACTTATAATATATTAAAAATAACAACTATATCACTAATAATATGTAAATTTGTTGATTACAACTATATGTGTTAATATATATACCTGATATAGGTTCGTGAATTCGAGGCCAACTCTACACTTGTTAAATGTCGTCATATGTATTTTTACTACAAAATACAGTATGGTGAGTTTTCATAGCTCCCTTTTTATATATATTTTTGGGCTGAGAATACATGCGTATTTTATAACTGTTTTACGAAATGGACACAAGTACTAAAAACATATTCTACGTTGAGTTGTACCACTTTTCATATCTTTCCTAATAGCTTGGTAACTAATATTTACATGTTGTAAGAACATGTAAGCGCGAATCCTATTGATAGATCTATCAGGTTTGACCACCCCAACCGGGCTAGTCGCTCTAGTATCGTAAACGGTTGCATAGTACTTCATTTTTACTACACTTGGTACAGTGTAGGGAGATTTTATAATAAAGGGAATATGCCACATTAATTGTTAAGTATGGTTACCGAAGCGCTCAACAACTTATAGAATACTTTATACACTTGCGAGTGTACATATATTTATAAACGGAAATCTTGTGGTCTATTAATATATTGAAATGATTGTTATGATAAACCTATGAACTCACCAACCTTTTGGTTGACACTTTTAAGCATGTTTATTCTCAGGTATGAAAGAAATCTTCCGCTGTGCATTTGCTCATATTACATGGAGTCGTTCATGGCATATTTAAGTCAGTACCTCGCAATGGGACCAAATGTTGAAGACTTCATCCAGGAGGATTAGGACGGGTCATCACACCCTTGTTGAACTTGGTAACCTAAGAATCGGTGTTTATTATAATTGCCACCAATTGACGCGAATCCTAAAGATAGATCTATGGGCCATTGACAAGCCCCAGTCAGAGAATTTGAACTGCTTTAGTACTTCGATATTTATATATGGGGATATTCTAGATGCATTTGTTAATGTCGGTAACCAGATGTTCAACCATACGAATGATTTTTTATGCAGATTGCATGTTATTGAAAGATGAAATCTTGTGGTCTATTATTACAATTTGATATATAGGTTAAACCTATAACTCACCAACATTTTTTGTTGACGTTTAAAGCATGTTTATTCTCAGATGATTATTAAGAGCTTCCGCTGTTGCATGCTAATATATGGACAAGATTTGGTGTCAGCATGCTTGTATAATATTGTTTAAAACTGCATTCGAGATTTACTTTGTTGTAACATATTAATATTGTAAACCAATATGTATTGGTAGTGTGTAAGTGTGATATTTTTAGATTATCATTTCTGATAATCTAGGTGGTGTCCTTTTAACCTTGTCGATAAAATACAGGTTATGGTTTGTTTTAAAAACGAATGCAGTCTTTGAAAAACGTCTCATATAGAGGTCAAAACCTCGCAACGAAATCAATTAATATGGAACGTTTATAATCAATATGAACGGGACATTTTAGTTGGTATCAGAGCGTTGGTCTTAGAGAACCAGAATTTTTGCATTAGTGTGTCTTACCGAGTTTGTTAGGATGCATTAGTGAGTCTGGACTTCGACCGTGTTTTTCTTCAAAAACGATTGCTTAACATTTTTTGTTGGAAACTATATATTATTAACATGTAAATATTATGTGATATATTAATCTCTTAACGTGTTTGATATTATGTGATAGATGTCTACCTCTAGTACAAATCATATCGACTCACCTAATAATAATTAAGAGTCGAATATACTTTAGGAAGATTCACAAATTCCCGAAGAGGAACCGGAAGAGGAGGAACCGGAAGAGGAGGAACCGGGAGAAGAGGAACCGGAAGAGGAAGAACCGGAAAAAGAAGAGGTTCTGGAGGAAGAAATATTGATACCTACAGTAAATCGTTTAAATAAAAGAAAATCCTCAACCAACGAACCAAAGTCAAAAATGGTCAATGGTGTTTCCGCCAAGGAAGCAAAATATTGGGAAGATTACCAATTTTCCGATGAATCGGATCCCGATGAGGATTCCGATGATGTTATAGAAATTATTTCGACCCAATTTAATAAAGCAAAAGAAAATAATAAGGGAAAAGGTATAAAAATAGAGAAACCTGATTCCAACCCCGATGAACTTTATATGTATCGGCAACGTCCGTATTTCCTAAAATATAACAATAACCCGAGAACCTCTAAACCACCAGGTTTTTCTAAACCATTGTGAAAAACGACGGCTCGTATAAGAGGAACACCATATATCCTTAGAAAATTGGGAAAACGAACCAAGTCCAAAGAAATCAGTGATTCAGATTAGAGGGTTGTAATTATGTTGTGTATTATATGTATTGTAGTGTGCTTGTACTTTTATATTCTATGTAAAAATTGCTTGTATTGTTTGATAATTATTTTTTTTTACGAATCTAATCCTTGTCTATTTTACAGTATAAAAACAAAATGGACATTAAGGGTAGACAACCGAATATTTTAAAAGACCTACCAGAGGATATGATTGAGGAAATCTTGTCTAGAGTCAGTCAGAATTCATCAGCACAATTAGTTATGGCGAAATTAACTTGTCAAACATTTGAAAGACTTTCCAGAAATGCCTTATTTTATAAAAGGCTTTCCTTTGATAGGTGGGGTATATCACATTGGGGAGACTGTAAGTTACACCGTGTTTTCTTTAAAGCGTTAAATGCGGGGAGCCCAAATGCAATTTTACGCTACGGGTTAAGAACCTATTTTGACTCAACATATCCCAACATAGGATTTTGTGAGTTAGAAAGAGCTTCTAACATACAACATAAAGAAGCATGTTATACTTGCGGGTTAGTGATGTTCGCTTCTTACCAAAATGAGAAAAAGAACATCGGATTACAACTTTTAAATAAAACCTTCCCACAAGTGACGGACTTAGTAGTTGGGGTAAGAAATAAGGTTTTTAGATTGCTATGAGGCTGTTGGGCATTACGAAACCCTCGTCCTTTTGACGACATGACAACATGCTGCCTAGCCAATGGTTATAACGGTTACTTTCCACAAGATCAAGGATGGGAAGTCGTCTTAGTAAAACCTGAATGTTGTTTCTGGACTTATGGATTACGTGTCTTTATTTCTTTTGCTGAACAACTTGCGTATTAACTAGAATTGCCTTTATAGCTGCCGAGTAGCAAAGTTATTATGTGCTATATTTCATCCTATATGTATAATAGCGGTATTGTAAGTTTGTAAAATTTTGTATAATATTTGAACGCGAAATTTTATTATAATCAGTTTTTTTTATATAGAATTGTAGTAGTTGAATTGTATATTAGCTACTAAGTATGAACTTAACGGGTAGGTACTACCCGAATTAAAACTATAAAACGCTAATATGAAGAAAAAGCTTTTATAAATGAGTTCATACTATGCTACGAAATACTATTGACTACTCTTAAAAATTCTATATGATTAACTTAATTCTTTTGGGCTATTTTTGAAGGAAATGGCACCGACGACTCGTCAGAATTTGAACATGAGCGAGGAAGACTTCCGTGTTTTCCTTGCTGCGAACATAGCCGTAGTGCAGGCTGCAATGCAAAATAACAACAATAACTCTGGTTCTAGTAGTGGAACTAATCCCACAAGAAATCGTGTAGGATTCTCCTACAAAGAATTCACTGCCTGCAAACCTTTGGAATTCGATGGAACCGAAGGACCAATTGGATTGAAACAGTGGACCGAGAAAGTCGAATCGGTGTTTTCCATAAGTAAGTGTACTGAAGAGGACAAAGTTAAGTACGCTATGCATACCTTCACAGGTACTGCGTTAACGTGGTGGAACACCTATCTTGAACAGGTAGGACAAAATGCTGCTTACGCACTGCCATGGTCGGCATTCAAGCAACTGATGAATGAGCAGTACCGTCCTAGAAATGAAGTCAATAAGCTCAAGGTAGAGCTTAGAGAGTTACGAACACAAGGGTTCGACATTACCACATATGAACGACGATTCACAGAGTTGTGCCTATTATGTCCAGGAACGTTCGAAGATGAAGAGGAGAAGATCGACGCGTTTATTAAAGGGTTACCAGTAAAGATTCAAGAAGATGTGAGTTCACACGATCCCGCTTCCATACAAAAGGCAAGTCGAATGGCTCATAAACTCATAAATCAGATCGAGGGAAGAATTAAAGAACAGGCGGCCGAAGAAGCCAACACGAAACAACTCAATAGGAAGTGGGAGGAAAATGGTGACAAGAATCACCAGTACAACAACAATAAAAATTGCAACAATTATCCCAACAACCGCAACAACAATCGCAATTGTAACATCCCGTGTTTTTTCGTTAAATTTATTTTTAACACCGTCTTTTTTTTAGATAATATCTTTTGTTATCTAAATTCGTGTCTTTCGTTAACTAACGTTCTTAATATTTCCGTTTTTTGATTATAACATCTCTCGATTACTCTAGCCATTTAAAATATTCGTTTGGTTAATTCACACACCCGCATCCGAAATTGAGGGACTAGTTTTGCCACTTGACCAAAGAGGTGGCTAGTAGTTGACTAGTCAACCACCTCACCACCTCCACTCATTCATTCATCTCTTTCTTTCTTTCTTACTTCCTCTTTTTCTCTCAAACACTCAAACAAGAATTCATCATCCATTTCACATCTAGGAAGCTCACAACAAATCCGACTACATATTTGGAATCCTCTCTTCATCCTCTACAACTTGATACCAATTTCATCCATTTTGGGTAACTTTCTAAAATCACTAGATTTCTTGTTCTTGATTTTTTGACTTGAAATAATGTTAATTAGTGTATATGGCTCGTGTCTAGCATGAATATATGATTTATTTGCTCGATCTTGTTGTTTTGCATAAACTAGCATGAACTTGAAATGGGTTTGTTTAATCTTGAGTTTTGAGTGATTAAATGTTGTTTAAATGTTAAAGTTTATGTATTAAATGTGTTACTAGCATCATTAGCTTCAATTTGATGTGTTGGTTGATTTAGAAAAGCTTCATTTGCAAAATGGTTGAATACATGATTTTGGTTAGGGTTTGATGAACTTTAAAATGAACTTTTGACGCATTTCATGCTATGAAATGTTGTTAGTAAGTTTTTAGTTGTATTTTATGTTTCATTACCTTCAAAACGGCATATCGTATGTGTAAATTGGATTCCCGAATCACCATTTGTATTTTTGAGCTTGAAACGTTAAATAATGATCTTTCGGCGAGATTTTGGTAATTGTAAATGTTGGATTTGTTTAATGAAATGTGTTTAGTTGTATTCCTTGTTAAATTATCTTTCCAACGATATAAGATACGTGTTTTGAATGTTTACGGTTCATAAGTTATGTTTGTTTGAAGTTTGGTTCGAGCCTACACATGAAAACAGCCCAGAATTTCTGTCAGGCATATGGAGCAGCGCGCCGATTTCTGAGCGTAGCGCCGAATGCCTACAAAATGACACTGAGGCTTTGCCTTGAAACGGAGCGGCGCGCCACTTATCTGAGCAGAGCGCCATTTGCCTGTTGTCCAAAAAGTCTCATTTACGTTAAACTCTAACTATGCTACGCACCTCCGATTAACATGAAACTTGGCCAACATACTTATATATGCTTATCTTTCATAGAAAAATTGTCGGATACTCGACCCCGTTGACTTTGACTTTGACCAAGTTTGACTTTTAGTCAAACTTAACCAAACACTTATGCAATCGTTCTAACGTGCTTTTATACTTATATCTTGCATGAAACTTGACAAAGTGATTCACATGCTATATATTCGAGTCGTAACGAGCCATAGGACTAATTGAACACATTTCGCCCGACCTTGAGTCGTAACCGGTTAATTGATACAACTTATTTGTTTACGTCAATACTAAACAACTTTCATTGCACAACGTTTAATTTCTAATACTTTGGCGTGCTACTACGGTGAGATCATAGTCCCACATTTTCAACAACTTTTATACTTTTAAATCGTGGGCTGAGAAACATATACTTTGTTACATCTTGTACTACTTAATTTTATGTTTTGAACACAAGTCCGATGAAACAAACATTCCATAGCGAGTTTGAACAAAAATCCTCAATTCGATTATCATTAGTTACACTTGCCGGGTGTAAGCGGGAACTTATGTTGTATGGCCATACGGGTTTGACAAACCCTCATTCGGACGGTTCGCTACCGTTATTTCGGATGAAATATATTTTCGAGAAACAGTGTATGTTCTAACACTATTGTGATGGGGTTCTATGGAAGGAAAGTTAAGCCTTGATAATTGGGTGCTCACGAACTTATTTTGGAATGCAAACTATTTGGATGATCAATTTTATGGGAATACTAAATCTTGTGGTTCAAAAATAACGTTTATTACTACATCTATGATTTCACCAAGGTTTTTCATTGACGGTTTTCTATATGTTTCTCAGGTTCATATTTGGCTACTTGATACATGCTTCCGCACTTTGATTACTTGCTTGGAGTCAAGCATACATGCTTACGCTAGGGATAGCACTTTTGGATTCAAACTTAAAGCATACATATTTACGTTATTTATAGCAACCGTGATTTTCAACTTATTATGTCGCAAGTTATTTCATTTATACTTTCCAACTTTTGTAAACTTAAACTTGTTGTTGAACCGTTTGGTAAACTAAACTTTGTAAGTCTTGTACGTTTCAAATGAATGCGACATAATTTTGGTCAAACGCTTCTCATATAGGGACTACGACCACGTAACGGGACCTAAGTTAACGACGCCGTCAATGAAGATTTTGTCAGGTCGTTACATCAATAATAATCGCAATCCTAACAATACCTACAACAAACGTCCCAACAACAACAACTACAACAACCGTTCCAACAACAATAACAATCCCAACAACAACCAAATCAATAACAACTATGGCAACAACAATCAGAACAATAAATGTCTAAGGTGTGGAGGGTTTCATCCAGATAAGTTCTGTGTAGTAGTGTGTACCAAGTGTAATAGAACCGGACATAGTGTAACGAAGTGTGATGTCTATGGACCAAAGGCATATAAAAATAAAAGAACAACTAATTCCATTATTTGTTACGGATGCGGAAAGCTGGGCCATTTCAGCAAAGCATGCCCTAATCAAGGGAATAATAATGGGCAAGGCCGTGGACAAGTCTTCAACATTAATTCAGCAGAAGCGCAGGAAGACCCGGAGCTAGTTACGGGTACGTTTCTTATTGACGACAAATCTGCTTATGTTTTATTTGATTCGGGTGCTGATAGAAGCTATATGAGTAGAGATTTTTGTGCTAAATTAAGTTGCCCATTTACGCCTTTGGATAGTAAATTTTTACTCGAATTAGCAAACGGTAAACTAATTACAGCAGATAAAGTATGTCGGGATAGAGAAATTAAACTGGTTGACAAAACATTTAAAATTGATTTAATACCAGTAGAGTTAGGGAGTTTTGATGTAATAATTGGAATGGACTGGTTGAAAAAGGTGAGAGCAGAAGTCATTTGTTACAAAAATGCGATTCGCATTGTGCGTAAAAAAGGAAAACCTTTAATGGTGTACGAAGAAAAGAATAACGCGAAATTAAATCTTATTAGTAGTATGAAGGCGCAAAAACTAATAAGAAAAGGTTGTTACGTCATTCTAGCACACATCAAAGAAGTTAAACCTGAAGAAAAGAACATCAGTGATGTTCCCGTCGCAAAAGAATTTCCCGATGTATTTCCGAAAGAATTACCGGGATTACCCCCACATCAATCCGTTGAATTTCAAATAGACCTTGTACCAGGAGCTGCACCAATAGCTCGTGCTCCATACAGACTCGCACCCAACGAAATGAAAGAATTACAAAGTCAATTACAGGAAATTTTAGAGCGTGGTTTCATTCGACCAAGTACATCACCGTGGGGAGCTCCTGTTTTGTTTGTCAAGAAGAAGGATGGTACATTTAGGTTGTGTATCGACTACCGAGAGTTGAATAAACTTACCATCAAGAACCGCTACCCACTACCGATAATCGACGATTTATTTGATCAACTACAAGGCTCGTCACTTTATTTGAAGATTGATTTACATTCTAGGTATCATCAAATGCGGGTGAAGGAGGATGATATTCCAAAGACTGCTTTTAAGACGCGTTACGGTCATTACGAGTTTATGATTATGCCGTTTGGATTTACTAACGCACCAGCTGTGTTCATGGACTTCATGAACCGAGTGTGTGGGCTATATCTTGACAAGTTTGTCATTGTTTTCACCGATGACATACTTATTTACTCGAAGAATGATCAAGAGCACGAAGAACATTTGAGAAAAGTGCTAGAGTTGTTAAGGAAAGAAAAACTGTACGCTAAGTTTTCAAAGTGTGCATTTTGGTTAGAAGAAGTTCAATTCCTAGGTCATATAGTGAACAAAGATGGTATTCAGGTGGATCCAGCAAAGATTGAAACCGTTGAAAAGTGGGAAACCCCGAAAAATCCGAAGCATATACGCCAATTTTTAGGGCTGGCTGGTTATTACAGGAGATTCATCCAAGATTTTTCCAAAATAGAAAAACCCTTGACTGCATTAACGCATAAAGGGAAGAAATTTGAATGGAAGGATGAACAAGAGAAAGCATTTCAATTGTTGAAGAAAAATTTAACTACGGCACCTATATTGTCATTACCTGAAGGGAATGATGATTTTGTGATATACTGTGACGCCTCAAAGCAAGGTCTCGGTTGTGTATTAATGCAACGAATGAAGGTAATTGCTTATGCGTCTAGACAATTGAAGATTCATGAGCAGAATTATACGACGCATGATTTGGAATTAGGCGCAGTTGTTTTTGCATTAAAGACTTGGAGGCACTATTTATATGGGGTCAAAAGTATTATATATACCGACCACAAAAGTCTTCAACACATATTTAATCAGAAACAACTGAACATGAGGCAGAGCAGGTGGATTGAATTGTTGAATGATTACGACTTTGAGATTCATTACCACCCAGGGAAGGCAAATGTGGTAGCCGACGCCTTGAGCAGAAAGGACAGATAACCCATTCGAGTAAAAGCTATGAATATAATGATTCACAATAACCTTACTACTCAAATAAAGGAGGCGTAACAAGGAGTTTTAAAAGAGGGAAATTTAAAGAATGAAATACCCAAAGGATCAGAGAAGCACCTTAATATTCGGGAAGACGGAACCCGGTATAGGGATGAAAGAATTTGGGTACCAAAATTTGGAGATATGAGAGAAATGGTACTTAGAGAAGCTCATAAAACCAGATACTCAATACATCCTGGAACGGGGAAGATGTACAAGGATATCAAGAAACATTTTTGGTGGCCGGGTATGAAAGCCGATGTTGCTAAATACGTAGGGGAATGTTTGACGTGTTCTAAGGTCAAAGCGGAGCATCAGAAACCATCAGGTCTACTTCAACAACCCAAAATCTCGGGATGGAAATGGGAAAACATTACCATGAATTTCATCACTAAATTGCCAAGGACTGCAAGTGGTTTTGATACTATTTGGGTAATAGTTGATCGTCTCACCAAATCAGCACACTTCCTGCCAATAAGAGAAGATGACAAGATGGAGAAGTTAGCACGACTGTATTTGAAGGAAGTCATCTCCAGACATGGAATACCAATCTCTATTCTCTCTGATAGGGATGGCAGATTTATTTCAAGATTCTGGCAGATATTACAGCAGGCATTAGGAACTCGTCTAGACATGAGTACTGCTTATCATCCACAAACTGATGGGCAGAGCAAAAGGATGATACAAACGTTTAAAGACATGCTAAGAGCATGTGTTATTGATTTTGGAAACAGTTGGGATCGACACCTTCTGTTAGCAGAATTTTCCTATAACAACAGCTACCATTCAAGCATTAAAATGACGCTGTTTGAAGCACTTTATGGTAGAAAGTGCAGGTCTCCAATTTGTTGGAGTGAAGTGGGGGATAGACAGATTACGGGTCCGGAGATAATACAAGAAACTACCGAGAAAATCATCCAAATTTAACAACGGTTTAAAACCGCCCAAAGTTGACAAAAGAGCTACACTGACATTAAAAGAAAAGATATAGAATTTGAAATTGGAGAGATGGTCATGCTTAAAGTTGCACCTTGGAAAGGCGTGTTTGATTTGGTAAACGAGGGAAATTAAATCCAAGGTATATTGGACCATTCAAGATTATTGATCGTGTCGGACCAGTTGCTTACCGACTTGAGTTACCTCAACAACTTGCGACTGTACATAACACTTTTCGCATCTCGAATTTGAAGAAATGTTTTGCTAAAGAAGATCTCACTATTCCGTTAGACGAAATTCAAATCAACGAAAAACTTCAATTCATCGAAGAACCCGTCGAAATAATGGATCGTGAGGTTAAAAGACTTAAGCAAAATAAGATACCAATTGTTAAGGTTCGATGGAATGCTCATAGAGGACCTGAGTTCACCTGGGAATGAGAAGATCAGATGAAGAAGAAATACCCGCACTTATTTCCAGAAGATACGTCAACGCCTCCAACTGCTTAAAATTTCGGGACGAAATTTATTTAACGGTTAGGTACTGTAGTGACCCGAACTTTTCCATGTTTATATATATTTAATGAATTTGATATTTACATGATTAAGTGTTTCCAACATGTTAAGCAATCAAACTTGTTAAGACTTGATTAATTGAAATAGGTTTTATATAGACAATTGACCACCCAAGTTGACCGGTGATTCACGAACGTTAAAACTTGTAAAAACTATATGATGACATATATATGGTTATATATATAGTTAACATGATATTATAATAAGTAAGTATCTCATTAGGTATTTTAACAATGAGATATATACATAAAAATGAGACTATTGAATTAAGAAACTCGAAAACGATATATATAACGATTATCGTTATAACAACTTCTTACTAAATACATATGAATCATATTAAGATATTGATACACTATGTTTAATCATGATAAATGATAAGTAAACATGTCATTAAGTGTATTAACAATGAACTACATATGTAAAAAACAAGACTACTAAGATATAATAATACATCATATTATCATGATAATATAATAATTTAACATCTCTTTTGATATAATAAACAATGGGTTAACAACATTTAACAAGATCGTTAACCTAAAGGTTTCAAAACAACACTTACATGTAACCACTAACGATGACTTAATGACTCAGTTAAAATGTATATACATGTAGTGTTTTAATATGTATTCATACACTTTTTAAAGACTTCAAGACACTTATCAAAGTACTTCTACTTAACAAAAATGCTTACAATTACATCCTCATTCATTTTCATCAACAATTCTACTCGTAGTCATTCAGTATTCGTATCCGTATTATACACAGCTTCTAGACGTACTTACTATGAGTATATACCAATAGGAACTAGCATGGGATTCCACTCTTGATTATGTCATGCATGACTAATCAAATTTAACTTCTACCATGAACTAGTCAACTAACTAGAACTCCTTTTAACCCCACTCACCACTCATCATTCACCACTCACCAATCAATCCATTTCACATCCAATTCTCTTTCTAACTCTCTCTCAACACCTACACACACTTATGAACGAATTTTTCCAGTAAACTAATCATCATCTTCATCAAAAATTACTTCAAGAATCAAGCTATAATCATCATGGGAAGAACACTTCAAGAACACTTCAAAAATCCTTTCAAGTTTACTAGTTTACTTCCAAGCTTTCTAATCCATTCCAAGTAATCATCTAAGATCAAGAAACCTTTGTTATTTATAGTAGGTTATCTTTCTAATATAAGGTAATACTCATATTCAAACTTTGATTCAATTTCTATAACTTTAACAATCTTATTTCGAGTGGAAATCTTACTTGAACTTGTTTTCGGGTCATGATTTTGCTTCAAGAACTTTCAAGCCATCCAAGGATCCTTTGAAGCTAGATCTATTTTTCTCATTTCCAGTAGGTTTATACACAAAACCTGAGGTAGTAATGATGTTCATAACATCATTCGATTCATATATATAAAACTACCTTATTCGAAGGTTTAAACTTGTAATCACTAGAACATAGTTTAGTTAATTCTAAACTTGTTCACAAACAAAAGTTAATCCTTC
This sequence comes from Rutidosis leptorrhynchoides, assembly GCF_046630445.1. NCBI lineage: Eukaryota > Viridiplantae > Streptophyta > Magnoliopsida > Asterales > Asteraceae > Rutidosis > Rutidosis leptorrhynchoides. Next base: position 283,871,226 of record NC_092342.1, read on the forward strand.
TAACTTGACTTTTAAAATCAACTAAACACATGTTATATATCTATATGATATGCTAACTTAATGATTTAAAACCTGAAAACACGAAAAACACCGTAAAACCGGATATACGCCGTCGTAGTAACACCGCGGGCTGTTTTGGGTTAGTTAATTAAAAACTATGATAAACTTTGATTTAAAAGTTGTTCTTCTGAGAAAATGATTTTTCTTATGAACATGAAACTATATCCAAAAATCATGGTTAAACTCAAAGTAGAAGTATGTTTTCCAAAATGGTCATCTAGACGTCGTTCTTTCGACTGAAATGACTACCTTTACAAAAATGACTTGTAACCTATATTTTTGACTATAAACTTATACTTTTTATGTTTAGATTCATAAACTTAAGTTCAATATGTAACCATAGCAACTTGAATCACTCAAAACGGATTTAAAACGAAGAGGTTATGGGTAAAACAAGATTGGATAATTTTTCGTGTTGTAGCTACGTGAAAATTGGTAACAAATCTATGTTAATCATATCCTAGCTAACTCATATTGTATTATACATGTATTCTAATATATTATGTAATCTTGGGATACCATAGACACGAATACAATGTTTTGACATATCATATCGACCCATCTATATATATATTTCAGAACAACCATAGACACTCTATATGCAGTATTGTTGGAGTTAGCTATACAGGGTTGAGGTTGATTCCAAAATATTATATATACTTTGAGTTTTGATCTAGCCTGATGTCATACCCCGTCCAAAATCTCCCGAACAAATACAATAACATATGATACCATCGCGATGAACGGACCTCTATATGCCTTGAACGACTCCATGTAATGTCTCTAAAATGAGTAAATGCACAGCCGAAGGTTTCTTTCATACCTGAGAAAAAACATGCTTTAAAGTGTCAACCAAAAGGTTGGTAAGTTCATAAGTTTATCATAAAACAGTAAAATTTATCATTTTGATAGACCACAAAATTTAAATCATGCATGGTACAAATGGGCCCGAATCCTATACCCACCTGTAATGTACATGCTATATCTTTTAAATACAGTACATATTTCTCGTGTACGAAACCATTTTCATAAATCATAGTAACCGTACACATATTTTGTACACAAAAATAACATACACATAACCTGTGTATAAAATCATTCTCTCGATACATAACATTCATATCAATTGGTGGCAATTATCATGTCCACATAATTCAACGGTGGCAATTATCATGTCCACATAATTCAACGGTGGCAATTATCATGTCTACATAATTCAACGGTGGAAATTATCATGTCCACATAATTCAATAATAATCCGCAGAACTTCTGTCTGCATAATAATTCATTCGAGGAATGTTTTGCTTGTGTCTATCTCGTCAAACATTTATAAAAGCATTTCATGTATTCGCAGTTCAAAATATATTTCAAAAGCATTTAATAAAGCAGTTGTAAAAATAGCGCATGTATTTTGAGTCCCAAAAATGTAAAGAGTAAAAGGGAATCAAATGAAACTCACGCATATAATTATTGTAAAACGGTTAATAAAGCATTTGCATGTATTCTCAGCCCAAAATGTAATGAGCAAAAAGGGAGCAAATGAACTCACGCATATAATTATTGTAAAACAGTTAATAAAACATTTGCATGTATTCTCAGTCCCAAAAATGTAAAGAGTAAAAGGGGAAGTAAATGAAACTCACCATACTGTATTTTGTAGTAAAAATACATATGACGTCATTTAACAAGTGTAAGGTTGACCTCGGATTCACGAACCTATATTATTCATATATTTATTAAAACATAAACTTGTAATCGAACAAGTTTAGACATTATTATTATTTGTTACCTTATTAATTTATATTTTAATAACTTAATTAGATATATTTATGTTTACATACATTAAATAGATAGTTAATATTTATTACAAAAATATTAATATAGTTACGTTTTATGTCATAAATATATTTTTTATATAAAGAACCTTTATTTGATATTATAATAATACTAATAATAATAATGATAAAAATAATACTAATTATACTAAAAATCTTGATAAATCTAATAATACCAATAATGATAATTTTATTAATAACAATGTTAATTTTAATAATAGTGATACTACTAATAATATTCTTATTGATATTACTAATACTAATGTTAATAATAATAATAATCTTAAAATCATGTTAATACTAATGATAATAATAATAAAAATGATAAAAAATATTAATAATAATGATAATACTAATAATAATAATAGTGTTAATGATAATAATAATAATAATAATAATAATAATAATAATAATAATAATAATAATAATAATAACAACAACAAATGATATTAATGATAGTAATCCTAATAGTTAACTTAACAATTATAACAATAATAAAAAAAAAAAAAATAATAATAATAATAATAATAATAATAATAAGAAATATACCCTTTAAAAGCTTTTCCAAAATAAATGCCCCAGACAAGGTTTGAACCCACGACCTCTCATTCCTCGACCACACCCCTAACAATCTAATCTATTTCATGTTCTCGAAATTGATTCCAGATTAATTCCTTTTAACCTCTAAATCCGTCCCAGTCAGTCCACCAGCAGGCCCAACTAAAATAAAAAAGAATATCAGCCCACTATTCTTCACAAGCCCAATATCAATCATTTAACCCTACTGAAGCCCGATCCCAAAGGAAAAATGAAAACAGAAATAGTGGCCTGGTGGTTTACGGTTTTATTTTGTTTTTTTTTTTTTTAAATGGCGAATTGGATACAGCATTTTCTTGGATACCTTTATTAAGTGGGTTATCTGATTAACATGTCGGCCACAATAAAAAAAGTTACGCCATATCAGTAAGGATATAAAATCTTGTTTGCAAACTCCCTTTTTTTTATTTATAGAGGCTTTGTGTTAGGGTAAAATAAAAAAATAAAAATAAAACAGTAATAGGGTTTGGGTTGCAAGAGGTGATCGTAGGTTTCAATCAAAGTAGGAGAAGAAAACTAATATGAACAAGCTGCAGTTCTAACGTCATCTTTATCTATCACTCATCAGCTCTTATATGGTTCGTCATCAATATTATTTTCATTACCCATTCGAATTAAACCGAAACATAACAGTTAGCAGATTTCCATAGTAGTAATTTATGGTGGTTCGTGGGATTTTAATGGAGGTGGTTCTCGGTGTTTGAAGGTGTTGTGTCATGGCGGCGATCTAGTGGTAGAGGTGATCAATGGTTTCGGTTCATTTGATCAGAAATAGAAACACGATAGATTGATAGTGTTTGTGGTGGTTTAGTGATTAATGAAGAATAAAGGAACAAGGTGGTGTTGTGTGGTTTACGAGAGTTTCATAATCAAGGATTGTGGAAAGAGACAAAGTGGTAATGGTTGAGTTATTGATCAAGTGTAAGTATACATATATATACCTTAATATTTCAGCTTTTTATTTTTATTTTTTTACAAACGCAGTAGTGGTTATATATATATATATATATATATATATATATATATATATATATATATATATATATATATATATATATATATATATATATATATATGTATATGCAATGCATTTTAATGATTGTAATAGAACTCAAGGTACGATTGATCATTTTATATTCAAGAAAGATGTCGACATGATATTCTTGCAAAAGTAGTCAGGAAAGAAAAACAAAACAGATAGTGACATGTAACAAATTCATATACTTATTTATATTTGTTTCTGACAGATTGTACGAATGATAGGAATTTGATTCTTGGTTTATAATGAAGATGGAATCGACTTTGTTCAATTAGCAGTTATAAATAAATCACGAGCAGTAGAAGAAAGAATAAAGCAGATAAAAAAATATAAAGCTGAAGTTAATCTCTAACTGATTTGTATCTGTGTTGAATCGGAGTCGACAGGAGGAATCATTCAAGGAAAAAGAAAATAAAAATATGGAAAGCATATGGAGACTCTCAACTGATTTTGTTTGGATACTGAGTTGAATTCGTTGTCTAATTCAGATTAGATACAAGAGTACAAATCATATACAGATTGATAACAGAATTTGTTTTATAGCTGAAAGGAATTCGATATTTAACAGATGTGGTACCAATCATGAGCTGGAAATAAATTAGATTGATTGTGATGGTTGAATATTACGTGTGATATCAGTATCAATCTGTATGTTATATAACTGTATTTATTTATTTATCTATTATATATTTATCTGTAATACATATCTGTATTTATTTATATCTGATGTATATCAGTATTTGTATATATGTGTGACTTCATATATAATAATATTAATAATTAATAAATATAAATATATTAATAATAAAAATTCTAATAATATTAAAAAAACATTAAGAATAATAATAATAGAATTAATAATGATAATAATATCAATAATTTAAATAATAATAATAATTATTATTATTATATTAATAATAATGATACTAATCATTATAAAAATGACAATTTTTAATAATAATAATCATAATAAAAATGATAATAATAATACCATTAATAATACTAATAATAACACTACTTATAATATTAATATTATTAATGATAATAATAATATTACAACAATTTTTACATATTTATTTATAGTAATTAAATAGTAATTTATTTCAAATTATATTTCAAATTAATATATATTTAAATGTATATGTATATATTTACAAATAGTTGTTCATGAATCGTCGGGAACAGTCAAAGGGTAAATGAATCCATATAAATAGTTCAAAAATTTTGAGACTCGGTTTAATAGACTTTGCTTATCGTGTCAAAGTTATGAAATTGTATCGTGAGTTTGGTTCAAAATTATTCGGAATTTTTCGGGTCACTACACCTGAGGCTTGTATACACGAGGTCGTGGATTGATTCGAGAGATAATATATATTGCTTTATTTTCTGTACATCTAACTGTGGACAACTAGTTGTAGGTTACTAACGAGGACAGCTGACTTAATAAACTTAAAACAAGCAAAACGTATTAAAAATGTTGTAAATATATTTTGAACATACTTTGATATATATGTACATATTTGTTATAGGTTCGTGAATCGACCAGTGGCCAAGTCTTACTTCCCGACGAAGTAAAAATCTGTGAAAGTGAGTTATAGTCCCACTTTTAAAAATCTAATATTTTGGGATGAGAATACATGTAGTTTTAAAAATGATTTACAAAATAGACACAAGTATTGAAACTACATTCTATGTTGAATCGTTATACCGGATATCGCCCTTGTTGAACTTGGTAACCTAAGAATTGGTGTTTATTATAATTGCCACCAATTGACGCGAATCCTAAAGATAGATCTATGGGCCATTGACAAGCCCCAGTCAGAGAATTTGAACTGCTTTAGTACTTTGATATTTATATATGGGGATATTCTAGATGCATTTGTTAATGTCGGTTACCAGGTGTTCAACCATACGAATGATTTTTTATGCAGATTGCATGTTATTGAAAGATAAAATCTTTTGGTCTATTATTACAAATTGATATATAGGTTAAACCTATAACTCACCAACATTTTTTGTTGACGTTTAAAGCATGTTTATTCTCAGGTGATTATTAAGAGCTTCCGCTGTTGCATGCTAATATATGGACAAGATTTGGTGTCAGCATGCTTGTATAATATTGTTTAAAACTGCATTCGAGATTTACTTTGTTGTAACATATTAATATTGTAAACCAATATGTATTGGTAGTGTGTAAGTGTGATATTTTTAGATTATCATTTCTGATAATCTAGGTGGTGTCCTTTTAACCTTGTCGATAAAATAAAGGTTATGGTTTGTTTTAAAAACGAATGCAGTCTTTGAAAAACGTCTCATATAGAGGTCAAAACCTTGCAACGAAATCAATTAATATGGAAAGTTTATAATCAATATGAATGGGACATTTCATTATATAGTGGTATAGTGCAAGTTTTTGTATAAATGATCAATCACTTCCTAAATATTTATGCTAAATGGGTAAACTGGAATTTTTTTTTCTTGTTTAAGCTACCCAATATTGGAGTAATTTCATTCAGATATAGGTGACCATTTCTAACCTCATACCAACAATGATAGTGAGGTTTGAAAATAAGACCTGTTGAAAGAATATCAAAGCTATAATCACTAAACTATTTACTATTATCTAATCAAGAAAATTACTACCAGGTTTATACAAACTTTGTTTGTTGTAATTGTAAATTTTAAGTATGTTTGGCACTAACTAACTTGAGATGGTGAGTGCCTGAGTGGTGATTAAAGTTTTTAATTATAAAATCCACTTAAGCTTTTTATTCAAAAGCCTCTATGTGTGCTTATTTTTCTAGTAAACTACACAATTTTTATGCCAAGCACATCCTAAAAACTTAGCTTTCTTATTCTTCATATATTGAGTGTAAAAACTCTAGACCAAATCATGAACTTGTAAAGACCAGTTTGGATCTGAAAATGGGTCAAATGGGCAGTGGGCTGAGCTATATTCATTTGATGAATACAATTATGGGTTAAGTTAGGATATAAAGCCAAACTAGCCTGTTACATATATCGGGAGCATAATTATAGATCTAAATATAATTATGAAATACCAACCATTTTTCTAACCCAAATTCAACTCTTAGCCTATGTTTGGCAATAACTACTAACTGAAGCTAAAAACTGGTGATTGTTATTTGTTAACCCAAATTCAACTCTTAACCCCCATCCAGAGTCCACACTCACTCTCAAAGTTTGACTTTTCTTCATATCTTAAGTATCAAAATAATTTAACTAGGGAAAATTAATTTGGGTCCTAAATGAGGAAAGTGAGCTGGGCTGGGCTGGGTTCATTTAAAAAATACACTTCATGGGTTGGGTTGGGCCAAACCTGTTGCATAGTGGTTGGGTGGTTGATATCAAAAAGGGGACCAACAAATTATAAATTTATCTATACATATCTATATATAATTATGAATAGATATACCAAAAACATAGCTAGACCCCAACTATTTATGTCTAACCAAAAATCATGTCAACCTGTTCCACTCATTTAATTCATTTTATACATAATCAACTGCTACTTGAAAGCTATCTATTTATGTGACCTTCACCTAATGCACACTCTCATAAACAGTTGTCTATGATTACTTATTTCAAATCCATCACACTCTTTCAAACTAAACATGACATGTTATGTTACATGACATGTAGTGACCCGAACTTTTCCATGTTTAAATATATTTAATGAATTTGATATTTACATGATTAAGTGTTTCCAACATGTTAAGCAATCAAACTTGTTAAGACTTGATTAATTGAAATAGGTTTTATATAGACAATTGACCACCCAAGTTGACCGGTGATTCACAAACGTTAAAACTTGTAAAAACTATATGATGACATATATATGGTTATATATATAGTTAACATGATATTATAATAAGTAAGTATCTCATTAGGTGTAACATCCCGCCTTTTTCCGTTTACTTTTCTGTTTAACTATTTAAGTTCCGTTATATGTTTATAACACATCCCGTTAATATGCGTTGAATTATCTCGTTTAGGTAATTCCCGCACCCGGTTTAAAGTTGAGGGACCAAACTTGCTAAAGGTTGAAACATTTGACTAGGTCAAAGAGTCAACCCCTTTTCATCCATTCATTTCACCTCCTCTTCCTCTTTTTACTACTTTTAAATCCTCTCAACATTCAAACACAAATTCATCATCTAAATCCGGAATAAGGAGCTAGCAACAAAACAAAATACATATTCGTGATCCTCTCTTCATCCTCTTCGATTTGATACCAACTTCATCACTTTTGGGTAACATTTCTAAAACACTAGATTTCTTTAAATTCGTGTTCTTGACTTAAAAGTATGTTAATTAGTGTCTATGGCTCATTGTGATGTCGTGTATGTAATTTGTATGCTCGATTTGTTGTTTTTGGTGTAACTAGTTCATTATGAAAATTGCTTGCTAAATCCTTGATTTTGGATGATCAAATGTCGTTAGATTGTTAAAGTGCATGTTTTAAAAGTGTTACTAGCATCATTAGCTTCATGTTGATGTATAGGTTGATTAAAGAAACTTCATTAACATGATTATTGTTTTTGTGATGCTTGACTAGGGTTTGATAAGCTTTATATGAACTTTGATGCACCAAATGCTATGAAATATTGTAGATAAGAGTTTGGTTGCAATGTGTGTTTGATTACCTTCGAAACCGCATATCATACATGTAAATTGGTTTCCCGAATCATGAAATGCGTTTTAGAACTTGAAACTTTGATTATGAATGTTTAATATGGTTTTTGGTTGTTGTAAGTGTTGAATTGCTTGATGAAATGTGTCTAGGTGTTTTCCTCGTCAATTTACCTTCCCGATGATATATGATACATGTTCTAAGTGTTTCCGGGTCATAAATTAGGTTAGATTGATATTTGGTTCGTGCACTTAGGAAATACAGCAAACAGGGCCTGGAAACTGATCAGGACGCCGTCCAGATACTAGGGACGCCGTCCCACCTTTTGAACCTGGACGCCGTCTAGGATATCAGGACGCCGTCCCACCCTTCATTTTGGGACGCCGTCTAGCCATTTGGGACGCCGTCCCATTGTACTAAAACTGGCTGTTTGGGTTGTCATTTGACGAAAAATGTTTGGGATGTTCTAGACCTCCAATTCACTTGCAACTTGTTTTAACATGATTATATATGAATAACTAGCATAGAAAATTTGTCCGAGACCCGACCCAAACATGTTGACTTTTCCGTTGACTTTGACCCGACCAAGTTTGACTTTTTGTCAAACTTAACCAAATACTTATGCAACCTTTCTAACATGATTATTTACTTGTAACTTGCATGAAACTTGACTAGTTGATTCACATGTTAATATAATGGAGTCGTAACGAGCCATAGGACTAATTGAACATCTTTGACCCTTCGTGACTATCGTTATTGATACAACCTATTTGTTTAGGTCAAGACTAGCATTGTTCTTTGCACACGTTACTTATCGAAGTACTTTTTGGTTCGTGCATACAAGGTGAGATCATAGTCCCACTTTTACTCTTTTTGAACTTACTTTTGGGATGAGAAAACATAAACGTTCTTTTAAACTACGTGAACACAAGTACAGGGAAAACAAACATTCTACATACGAGTTTGAACACAAATCCTCAATTCGATTATCATTAGTTACATCAGATGGTGTAAGCGAGAACTTATGTTATATGGCCATATGGGTTTGACAAACCCTCACTTCGGACGGTTCGCTACCGTCTATGGGTGAAATATATTTTCGGGAAACAGTGTATGTTCTAACACTATTATTACGGGGTTCAACGGACGGAATGTTAAGCTTTGATAATTGAGTGCTCGTGAATATTAACTTTTAGAATGTACTATGACTTTATCGATGTTGCAAATCTTGTGGTTCAACTTACTTTTACTCACTTACTTATTTAAACCTATGATTTCACCAACGTTTTCGTTGACAGATTCTCTATGTTTTTCTCAGGTCCTTGAACTTAGGTGATATATGCTTCCGCTCATACTTTTTGATACTTGCATTGGATGTCGAGTATACTTGCATACGTGGAGCATCTTTTTGACTACTTTTAATCGTGTCGCACGTGTTTCATACAAACTTTAAACATTGTTATGTACTTGTTATGGAAACTACTTTTGTAAACTTTGAAACACCCTTATTTATGAAATGAATGCGACATACTTTTCGGTCAAACTTTGTTATAAAGACTTACGACCATGTAATGGGACCATACATAGATGACGCCGTCATTTGACGATTTGTCGGGGTCGCTACAAGTGGTATCAGAGCTTTGGTTGTAGGGATTTAGAGTTCATTGGTGTCAACCCCGAGTCATAGGGTACATTGGTGAGTCTAGACTACAACCGGCATATAGACTTGACATAGGAATTACCTGACAAATTGTGCATTTATACTCTGACTCTTCTACTTATATCTACTCTTATTCTATCTAAATCTTGCGTTATATAATTTAATTGACACGCCACCTTGACTATATGATGTAATGTCGAATGCACATATGAATTAGGGTAATATAATTCCCGGAAATTATATTACGGTGACTCATATGAACATACCGACATTATGACATAAAGAATTTAAGGCGGGTCAAGGATAATTTTCTCTCTATCTTTATCCCATATCACGGTTAGTATTATTTAGAATACTAACCAACGGTATTCTTTTGTTTTGAAGGAACAATGGCTCCTCGTCGTGTACGACGCAATGAGACTCCCGAACAAGCCTTACAACGCATGATAGCCACCGCCGTGGATGCGGCTATGGCCGGTCACTCGTCTAACAACAACAATAACACCAACCAAAACAACAATAACCAAGGAGCCGGTAACTCTAGAGAAGGGTGCTCCTACAAAGCTTTCATGGGGTGCAAACCTCACACTTATGATGGAACCGGGGGACCGGTTGTGCTTACTCGTTGGTTTGAACAAACCGAGGCTATCTTTAGCATAAGCGGTTGTCGGGATCAAGACAAGGTCAAATACTCCACCCACACTTTCTCCGGAATTGCTCTAACATGGTGGAACACCTATGTTCAATCGGTGGGTACCGATGAAGCTCATGCCCTCTCTTGGGCCGATCTAAGGGAAAAGATGATTGTTGAATATTTTCCGCGCGAAGAAACCCGAAAGCTTGAGGAAGAACTAAGAGCTTTGAAAGCGGTCGGAAACGATCTTAAAGCTTATAATCAACGCTTCGCCGAACTATCCTTGATGTGTCCTAATCTTGTTAACCCCGAATCTCAAAGGATTGAGCTCTACATGCTCGGTCTTCCAAAAAGCATCAAACAAGGGGTGATGTTATCCAAACCCAATACTCATCAAGCCGCTATGAACATGGCTCGCCAACTAATTGAAACGGTTGACGAAGTCGTAGTGCCGGCTCCTAAGGCCGAGGACAAGTCGGGTGGCAACAAAAGGAAATGGGAAGCCACTCCATCAACCAACTACAACAACACCTTCACCAAAAAGCCTTTCAACAACGACGGCAAGAAGGGTTATGTCGGAAACTTACCTTTTTGCAACAAATGCCACAAGCATCATCACGGCGAATGTAACAAGCTAGTTTGTCACCGTTGCCAAGGTGTTGGTCATAGGGCCAACAATTGCACAAGCGCCGCCCCCGTTGCTCGAAAGGGGCCCAATCCTCCAAAAACGGTCACTTGTTACGAATGTGGCCAAACGGGCCATTATAAGAACGAATGCCCGAAAAAGAAAGCCAACCCCAACAACCGAGGCCGAGCCTTTAACATCAACACCGAGGAAGCCCGAGATGACAATGAACTAGTCACGGGTACGTTTCTTCTCAACAACTCTTATGTTACTTGCTTATTCGATTCGGGTGCCGATAAATGTTTTGTGTCTAAGACTTTGGCTCCTACCCTTTGCACTCCACCACACCCTTTAGATACTACTTATTCCATCGAAGTGGCCGACGGAAAACTCTTAAGTGCCGACACATATTACCGGGGGTGTACTTTGAACATTTTGGGTAAGGAATTTGAAATTGACTTGATACCCATGGAATTAGGGAGTTTTGATGTAATAATCGGTATGAATTGGATGGTCAAAAATAAATCTCACATCCTTTGCGATCTTCACGCAATCCGAATTCCTATCGAGAATGGTGAACCATTGATTGTCTATGGCGACAAAAATTGCACCGGACTCAACCTCGTTTCGTGCCTTAAAGTTCGAAAGCTACTTCGCAAGGGTTGTTTCGCGATTCTTGCTCACGTTAAGAAAGTCGAGGCCGACGAAAAGCGCATCGAAGATGTGCCAATTGTTAGTGACTTTTCCGATGTATTTCCCGACGAATTACCGGGTCTTCCACCTCATCGACCGGTTGAATTTCAAATCGATCTTATTCCAGGAGCCGCACCCATAGCGCGTGCACCGTATAGACTCGCTCCATCCAAATTACAAGAATTACAAAGTCAAATCCAAGAGTTACTTGACCGTGGTTTCATTCAACCTAGCCATTCACCATGGGGCGCTCCGATTTTGTTCGTCAAGAAGAAAGACGGATCCCTACGAATGTGCATTGATTATCGTGAACTAAACAAATTGACGGTTAAGAACCGATATCCTCTTCCTCGCATTGATGACCTCTTTGATCAACTACAAGGTTCTCGTGTATACTCAAAAATCGATCTCCGTTCGGGTTATCATCAACTAAGGGTTAAAGGGGAAGATGTCTCCAAAACCGCTTTCCGGACTCGTTATGGTAGTTATGAATTCCTTGTCATGCCTTTCGGTCTCACTAACGCACCGGCGGTGTTCATGGATCTCATGAACCGCGTGTGCAAACCTTACCTCGACAAATTCGTTATCGTGTTCATCGATGATATTTTGATCTATTCTAAAAACGAAGAGGAACACAAAGAACATCTCCGACTCGTGCTCGAGCTCTTGAGAAAAGAGCAACTATATGCCAAGTTCTCCAAGTGTGAATTTTGGTTAAAGGAAGTTCAATTTCTTGGTCATGTTGTAAGTGATCAAGGCATTAAAGTCGATCCCGCAAAAATCGAAGCCATTAGTAAATGGGAGACTCCTACTACTCCTACTCAAATTCGTCAATTCTTGGGTCTCGCCGGATACTATCGTAAATTCATCAAGGACTTTTCCTTAATCGCTCGCCCTTTAACCGCGTTAACTCACAAGGAACGAAAATTCGTTTGGACATCCGAACAAGAAACCGCTTTTCAAATCTTGAAAACTAAGCTAACCACCGCTCCTATCTTGTCACTTCCCGAAGGCAATGATGATTTTGTTGTATATTGTGATGCCTCGAAAAACGGTTATGGATGCGTATTAATGCAACGAAAGAAAGTCATTGCTTATGCCTCTCGACAACTCAAAGTCCACGAACGAAACTACACGACACATGATCTTGAACTCGGTGCCGTCATCTTTGCACTTAAGTTATGGAGACATCATCTTCTTGGTACCAAGAGTACTATCTTTACCGATCACAAAAGTCTCCAACATATCTTCGATCAAAAGCAACTAAACATGAGACAACGAAGGTGGATTGAGACCTTGAACGATTATAATTGCGAGCTTCATTACCACCCCGGGAAGGCAAATGTAGTGGCCGATGCCTTAAGTCGAAAGGAAAGAGCGGTGCCTCTTCGTGTCCGAGCTTTGAATATCACCATCCACTCCAACCTTAATAGCCAAATTCGGGTAGCCCAAGATGAAGCTCTTAAGGACAACAACATCGCACGCGAACTTTTAAACATTCTCGTCTCCCGATTCGAAGTTAAGGAGACCGGACTTCGATATTACGCCGGAAAAATTTGGGTCCCTAGGTATGGCGATCTACGAAACCTCATCCTAGACGAAGCCCACAAATCGCGATACTCGATTCATCCCGGCGCCAATAAGATGTACCATGACCTTAAAGAACAATATTGGTGGCCGAACATCAAAAAGGAGGTTGCTAGATACGTCGCCAATTGTTTGACTTGCGCTAAAGTCAAAGCCGAACACCAAAGACCGTCCGGGTTACTTCAACAACCCGAGATCCTGCAATGGAAGTGGGAAAGGATCACGATGGATTTTATCACCAAACTACCGAAAACGTCGGGTGGTTATGATACAATTTGGGTCATTGTTGACCGTCTCACCAAATCCGCGCACTTTCTCGCCATGAAAGAGACCGACAAAATGGAGAAACTTGCACGACTATACATTAAGGAGATTGTAGCCCGACACGGAGTACCGTTATCGATTATCTCCGACCGAGATGGTCGTTTCGTTTCTAGATTTTGGCGTACGTTACAAGAAGCGTTGGGAATGCGTTTGGACATGAGCACCGCATATCATCCCCAAACCGATGGGCAAAGTGAACGTACAATACAAACCTTAGAGGATATGTTACGAGCCTGCGTTGTTGATTTTGGAAAAGCTTGGGACAATCACTTACCTCTCGCCGAATTCTCTTACAATAATAGTTATCACGCGAGTATTAAGGCCGCACCTTTTGAAGCGTTATATGGTCGAAAATGTCGCTCTCCTCTTTGTTGGGCCGAAGTGGGTGACGTACAAATTTTCGGGCCCGAACTCATTCACGAAACAACCAAAAAGATTCTTCAAATCCGAGATAGGCTTCGGACGGCCCGGAGTCGTCAAAAATGCTATACCGACAAAAGACGCAAGGACCTCGAATTTCAAGTCGGTGACCGCGTCATGTTAAAAGTCGCACCTTGGAAAGGTGTCATCCGTTTTGGGAAACGTGGGAAACTAAATCCGCGGTACGTTGGTCCTTTCGAAATCTTAGAGCGTATTGGAACCGTTGCTTATCGTTTAAACCTTCCGCCTCAACTAAGCTCCGTCCATCCTACTTTTCATGTATCTAACTTGAAGAAGTGTCTCGCCGAGCCCGATATCGTCGTCCCTCTCGAAGAACTTGCTATTAATGACAAACTCCATTTTGTGGAGGAACCGGTTGAAATTGTGGACTACGTCGAGAAGGAATTAAAACAAAGTCGGATCCCGATTGTTAATGTCCGATGGAACGCCAAAAGGGGATCCGAGTTTACTTGGGAAAGAGAAGATCAAATGCGAAAGAAACACCCTCATCTATTCCCGGTCCCGAAAACGTCAGATTCCGTGGAAGAAACAACGACTACTACGCCTACCTAAATTTCGGGACGAAATTTCTTTTAAGGTGTAGGTAATGTAACATCCCGCCTTTTTCCGTTTACTTTTCCGTTTAACTATTTAAGTTCCGTTATATGTTTATAACACATCCCGTTAATATGCGTTGAATTATCTCGTTTAGGTAATTCCCGCACCCGGTTTAAAGTTGAGGGACCAAACTTGCCAAAGGTTGAAACATTTGACTAGGTCAAAGAGTCAACCCCTTTTCATCCATTCATTTCACCTCCTCTTCCTCTTTTTACTACTTTCAAATCCTCTCAACATTCAAACACAAATTCATCATCTAAATCCGGAATAAGGAGCTAGCAACAAAACAAAATACATATTCGTGATCCTCTCTTCATCCTCTTCGATTTGATACCAACTTCATCACTTTTGGGTAACATTTCTAAAACGCTAGATTTCTTTAAATTCGTGTTCTTGACTTAAAAGTATGTTAATTAGTGTCTATGGCTCATTGTGATGTCGTGTATGTAATTTGTATGCTCAATTTGTTGTTTTTGGTGTAACTAGTTCATTATGAAAATTGCTTGCTAAATCCTTGATTTTGGATGATCAAATGTCGTTAGATTGTTAAAGTGCATGTTTTAAAAGTGTTACTAGCATCATTAGCTTCATGTTGATGTATAGGTTGATTAAAGAAACTTCATTAACATGATTATTGTTTTTGTGATGCTTGACTAGGGTTTGATAAGCTTTATATGAACTTTGATGCACCAAATGCTATGAAATATTGTAGATAAGAGTTTGGTTGCAATGTGTGTTTGATTACCTTCGAAACCGCATATCATACATGTAAATTGGTTTCCCGAATCATGAAATGCGTTTTAGAACTTGAAACTTTGATTATGAATGTTTAATACGGTTTTTGGTTGTTGTAAGTGTTGAATTGCTTGATGAAATGTGTCTAGGTGTTTTCCTCATCAATTTACCTTCCCGATGATATATGATACATGTTCTAAGTGTTTCCGGGTCATAAATTAGGTTAGATTGATATTTGGTTCGTGCACTTAGGAAATACAGCAAACAGGGCCTGGAAACTGATCAGGACGCCGTCCAGATACTAGGGATGCCGTCCCACCTTTTGAACCTGGACGCCGTCTAGGATATCAGGACGCCGTCCCACCCTTCATTTTGGGACGCCGTCTAGCCATTTGGGACGCCGTCCCATTGTACTAAAACTGGATGTTTGGGTTGTCATTTGACGAAAAATGTTTGGGATGTTCTAGACCTCCAATTCACTTGCAACTTGTTTTAACATGATTATATATGAATAACTAGCATAGAAAATTTGTCCGAGACCCGACCCAAACATGTTGACTTTTCCGTTGACTTTGACCCGACCAAGTTTGACTTTTTGTCAAACTTAACCAAATACTTATGCAACCTTTCTAACATGATTATTTACTTGTAACTTGCATGAAACTTGACTAGTTGATTCACATGTTAATATAATCGAGTCGTAACGAGACATATGACTAATTGAACATCTTTGACCCTTCGTGACTATCGTTATTGATACAACCTATTTGTTTAGGTCAAGACTAGCATTGTTCTTTGTACACGTTACTTGTCGAAGTACTTTTTGGTTCGTGCATACAAGGTGAGATCATAGTCCCACTTTTACTCTTTTTGAACTTACTTTTGGGATGAGAAAACATAAACGTTCTTTTAAACTACGTGAACACAAGTACAGGGAAAACAAACATTCTACATACGAGTTTGAACACAAATCCTCAATTCGATTATCATTAGTTACATCAGATGGTTTAAGCGAGAACTTATGTTATATGGCCATATGGGTTTGACAAACCCTCACTTCGGACGGTTCGCTACCGTCTACGGGTGAAATATATTTTCGGGAAACAGCGTATGTTCTAACACTATTATTACGGGGTTCAACGGACGGAATGTTAAGCTTTGATAATTGAGTGCTCGTGAATATTAACTTTTAGAATGTACTATGACTTTATCGATGTTGCAAATCTTGTGGTTCAACTTACTTTTACTCACTTACTTATTTAAACCTATGATTTCACCAACGTTTTCGTTGACAGATTCTCTATGTTTTTCTCAGGTCCTTGAACTTAGGTGATATATGCTTCCGCTCATACTTTTTGATACTAGCATTGGATGTCGAGTATACTTGCATACGTGGAGCGTCTTTTTGACTACTTTTAATCGTGTCGCACGTGTTTCATACAAACTTTAAACATTGTTATGTACTTGTTATGGAAACTACTTTTGTAAACTTTGAAACACCCTTATTTATGAAATGAATGCGACATACTTTTCGGTCAAACTTTGTTATAAAGACTTACGACCATGTAATGGGACCATACGTAGATGACGCCGTCATTTGACGATTTGTCGGGTTCGCTACATTAGGTATTTTAACAATGAGTTATATACATAAAAATGAGACTATTGAATTAAGAAACTCGAAAACGATATATATAACGATTATCGTTATAACAACTTCTTACTAAATACATATGAATCATATTAAGATATTGATACACTATGTTTAATCATGATAAATGATAAGTAAACATGTCATTAAGTGTATTAACAATGAACTACATATGTAAAAAACAAGACTACTAACTTAATGATTTCAAAACGAGACATATATGTAACGATTATCGTTGTAACAATATTTAATTGTATATATATCATATTAAGAATATTAATATATCATATTACCATGATAATATAATAATTTAACATCTCTTTTGATATAATAAACAATGGGTTAACAACATTTAACAAGATCGTTAACCTAAAGGTTTCAAAACAACACTTACATGTAACGACTAACGTTGACTTAATGACTCAGTTAAAATGCATATACATGTATTGTTTTAATATGTATTCATACACTTTTGAAAGACTTCAAGACACTTATCAAAGTACTTCTATTTAACAAAAATGCTTACAATTACATCCTCATTCTTTTTCATCAACAATTCTACTCCCTGTATTCGTACTCGTACAACACCTAGCTTCTAAATGTATTTACTATTGGTATATACATTCCAATGATCAGCTCTTAGCAGCCCATGTGAGTCACCTAACCATGTGGGAACAATCATTTAATATCTAGCATGAAATATCTCACAAAATTACAAACTAATGGAGCCTATATGGAGAGGCTAAGTTCACGTGAATGAGGGAGCTCACAAACACTTTCACTTTGCAATTTTCTTGAATCAAATTACTCTCTCTCAAGTGTCCTTCCTTTGTTCTAAGTGTTCTTTATCATCTTCAACAAAATCTTGCTCAATATAGTTCATAAATCCATACATAAACCAAGTTATAAAACAACTACTCAAGAACATACCAACAACACTTCCAAGTTTGCTAGCTTACTTCCAATCTTGCAAATCTACTTTGAGTGAAAATCCAACCTCAAGAAATCTTTCTTATTTATAGTAATATATCTTTCTAATATAAGGTAATACTCATATTCAAACTTTGATTCAATTTCTATAACTTTAACAATCTTATTTCGAGTGGAAATCTTACTTGAACTTGTTTTCGTGTCATGATTTTGCTTCAAGAACTTTCAAGCCATCCAAGGATCCTTTGAAGCTAGATCTATTTTTCTCATTTCCAGTAGGTTTATCCACAAAACCTGAGATAGTAATGATGTTCATAACATCATTCAATTCATATATATAATAAAACTACCTTATTCGAAGGTTTAAACTTGTAATCTCTAGAACATAGTTTAGTTAATTCTAAACTTGTTTGCAAACAAAAATTAATCCTTCTAACTTGACTTTTAAAATCAACTAAACACATGTTCTATATCTATATGATATGCTAACTTAATGATTTAAAACCTGAAAACACGAAAAACACCGTAAAATCGGATATACACCGTCGTAGTAACACCGCGGGATGTTTTAGTTAGTTAATTAAAAACTATGATAAACTTTGATTTAAAAGTTGTTCTTCTGGGAAAATTATTTTTCTTATGAACATGAAACTATATCCAAAAATCATGGTTAAACTCAAAGTGGAAGTATGTTTTCCAAAATGGTCATCTAGACGTCGTTCTTTCGACTGAAATGACTACCTTTACAAAAATGACTTGTAATATGTATTTCCGACTATAAACTTATACTTTTTCTGTTTAGATTCATAAACTTAAGTTCAATATGAAACCATAGCAACTTGAATCACTTAAAACGGATTTAAAACGAAGAAGTTATGGGTAAAACAAGATTGGATAATTTTTCTTGTTGTAGCTACGTGAAAATTGGTAACAAATCTATATTAATCATATCCTAGCTAACTCATATTGTATTATACATGTATTCTAATATATTATGTAATCTTGGGATACCATAGACACGAATACAATGTTTTGACATATCATATCGACCCATCTATATATATTTCAAAACAACCATAGACACTCTATATGCAGTAATGTTGGAGTTAGCTATACAGGGTTGAGGTTGATTCCAAAATATTATATATACTTTGAGTTGTGATCTAGCCTGAGGCTTGTATACACGAGGCCGTGGATTGATTTGAGATAATATATATTGCTTTATTTTCTGTACATCTAACTGTGGACAACTAGTTGTAGGTTACTAACGAGGACAGCTGACTTAATAAATTTAAAACAAGCAAAACGTATTAAAAATGTTGTAAATATATTTTGAACATACTTTGATATATATGTACATATTTGTTATAGGTTCGTGAATCGATCAGTGGCCAAGTCTTACTTCCCGACGAAGTAAAAATCTGTGAAAGTGAGTTATAGTCCCACTTTTAAAAATCTAATATTTTGGGATGAGAATACATGCAGTTTTGAAAATGATTTACAAAATAGACACAAGTATTGAAACTACATTCTATGTTGAATCGTTATGCCGGATATCGCCCTTGTTGAACTTGGTAACCTAAGAATTGGTGTTTATTATAATTGCCACCAATTGACGCGAATCCTAAAGATAGATCTATAGGCCATTGACAAGCCCCAGTCAGAGAATTTGAACTGCTTTAGTACTTCGATATTTATATATGGGGATATTCTAGATGCATTTGTTAATGTCAGTTACCAGGTTTTGAACCATACGAATGATTTTTAGGCAGATTGCATGTTATTGAAAGATGAAATCTTGTGGTCTTTTATTACAATTTGATATATTGGTTAAACCTATAACTCACCAAAATTTTTGTTGGCGTTTAAAGCATGTTTATTCTCATGTGATTATTAAGAGCTTCTGCTGTTGCATGCTAATATATGGACAAGATTTGGTGTCAGCATGCTTGTATAATATTGTTTAAAACTGCATTCGAGATTTACTTTGTTGTAACATATTAATATTGTAAACCAATATGTATTGGTAGTGTGTAAGTGTGATATTTTTAGATTATCATTTCTGATAATCTAGGTGGTGTCCTTTTAACCTTGTTGATAAAATAAAGGTTATGGTTTATTTTAAAAACGAATGCAGTCTTTGAAAAACGTCTCATATAGAGGTCAAAACCTCGCAACGAAATCAATTAATATGGAATGTTTATAATCAATATGAACGGGACATTTCAGTTGGTATCAGAGCGTTGGTCTTAGAGAACCAGAATTTTTGCATTAGTGTGTCTTACCGAGTTTGTTAGGATGCATTAGTGAGTCTGGACTTCGACCGTGTTTTCATCAAAAACGATTGCTTAACTTTTTTGTTGGAAACTATATATTATTAACATGTAAATATTATGTGATATATTAGTCTCTTAACGTGTTTGATATTGTGTGATAAATGTCTACCTCTAGTACAAATCCCATCGACTCACCTAATAATAATGAAGAGTCGAATATACTTTGGGAAGATTCACAAATTCCCGAAGAGGAACCGGAAGAGGAGGAACCGGAAGAGGAAGAGGTTCCGAAGGAAGAAATATTGATACCTACAGTAAATCGTTTAAATAAAAGAAAATCCTCAACCAACGGACCAAAGTCAAAAATGGTCAATGGTGTTTCCGCCAAGGAAGCAAAATATTGGGAAGATTATCAATTTTCTGATGAATCGGATCCCGATGAGGATTCCGATGATGTTATAGAAATTACCTCGACCCAATTTAATAAAGCAAAAGAAAATAATAAGAGAAAAGGTATAAAAATAGAGAAACCTGATTCCAACCTCAATGAACTTTATATGTATCGACAACGTCCGTATTTCTTAAAATGTAACAATAACCCGGGAACCTCTAAACCACCAGGTTTTTCTAAACCATTGTGTAAAACGACGACTCGTATTAGAGGAACACCATATATCCCTAGAAAATTAGGAAAACGAACCAAGTCCGAAGAAGAAGAAACCAGTGATTCAGATTAGAGGGTTGTAATCATGTTGTGTATCATATGTATTGTAGTGTGCTTGTACTTTTATGTTCTATGTAAAAATTGCTTGTATTGTTTGATAATTATTTTTTTTACGAATCTAATCCTTGTCTATTTTACAGTATAAAAACAAAATAGACATTAAGGGTAGACAACCGAATATTTTAGAAGACCTACCAGAGGATATGATTGAGGAAATCTTGTCTAGAGTCGGTCAGAATTCATCAGCACAATTAGTTATGGCAAAATTAACTTGTCAAACATTTGAAAGAATTTCTAGAAATGCCTTAGTTTATAAAAGGCTTTCCTTTGATATGTGGGGTATATCACATTGGGGAGACCGTAAGTTACACCGTGTTTTCTTTAGCGTTAAATGCGGGGAACCCAAATGCAATTTTACGCTACGGGTTAAGAACCTATTTTGACTCAACATATCCCAACATAGGATTTCGTGAGTTAGAAAGAGCTTCTAACATGCAACATAAAGAAGCATGTTATACTTGTGGGTTAGTGATGTTCGCTTCTTACCAAAATGAGAAAAAGAACATCGGATTACAACTTTTAAATAAAACCTTCCCACAAGTGACGGACTTAGTAGTTGGGGTAAGAAACAAGGTTTTTAGATTGCTACGAGGTTGTTGGGCATTACGAAACCCTCGTATTTTTGGAGATATGACAACATGCTGCCTAGCCAATGGTCATAATGGTTACTTTCCACAAGATCAAAGATGAGAAGTCGTCTTAGTAAAACCTGAATGCATGACTTATTTCTGGACTTATGAATTACGTGTCTTTATTTCCTTTGCTGAACAACTTACGTATTAACTAGAATTGCCTTTATAGCTGCCGAGTAGCAAAGTTATTATGTGCTATATTTCATCCTATATGTATAATAGCGGTATTGTAAGTTTGTAAAATTTTGTATAAAATTTGAACGCGAAATTTTATTATAATCAGTTTTTTATATAGAATTGTAGTAGTTGAATTATATATTAGCTACTAAGTATGAACTTAACGGGTAGGTACTACCCGAATTAAAACTATAAAATGCTAATATGAAGAAAAAGCTTTTATAAATGAGTTCATACTATGCTACGAAATACTATAAACTACTCTTAAAATTCTATATGATTAACTTAATTCTTTTGGGCTATTTTTGAAGGAAATGGCACCGACGACTCGTCAGAATTTGAACATGAGCGAGGAAGACTTCCGTGTTTTCCTTACTGCGAACATAGCCGCGGTGCAGGCTGCAATGCAAAATTACAACAATAACTCTGGTTCTAGTAGTGGAAGTAATCCCACAAGAAATCGTGTATGATGCTCCTACAAAGAATTCACCGCCTGTAAACCTTTGGAATTCGATGGAACCGAAGGACCAATTGGATTGAAACGGTGGACCGAGAAAGTCGAATCAGTGTTTGCCATAAGTAAGTGTACTGAAGAGGACAAAGTTAAGTACGCTACTCATACCTTCACAGGTACTGGGTTAACGTGGTGGAACACCTATCTTGAACAGGTAGGACAAAATACTGCTTACGCACTACCGTGGTCGGCATTCAAGCAACTGATGAACGAACAGTACCGTCCTAGAAACGAAGTCAATAAGCTTAAGGTAGAGCTTAGAGAGTTACGAACACAAGGGTTCGACATTACCACATATGAACGACGATTCACAGAGTTGTGCCTATTATGTCCAGGAACGTTCGAAGATGAAGTGGAGAAGATCGACGCATTTATAAAAGGGTTACCAGTAAGGATTCAAGAAGATGTGAGTTCACACGAGCCCGCTTCCATACAAAAGGCAATTCGAATGGCTCATAAACTCATAAATCAGATTGAGGGAAGAATTAAAGAACAGGAGGCCGAAGAAGCCAACACGAAACAACTCAAGAGGAAGTGGGAGGAAAACGGTGACAAGAATCACCAGTACAACAACAATAACAATCACAACAACTATCCCAATAACCGCAACAACAATCGCAATAATAACCGCAATCCTAACAATAACTACAACAAACATCTCAACAACAACAACAACTACAACAACCATTCCAACAACAATAACAATCCCAACAACAACCAAATCAATAACAACAATGGCAACAACAATCAGAACAATAAATGTCTAAGTTGTGGAGGGTTTCATCCAGATAAGTTCTGTGTAGTAGTGTGTACCAAGTGTAATAGAACCGGACATAGTGTAACGAAGTGTGATGTCTATGGACCAAAGGCATATAAAAATAACAGAACAAATAATTCCATTATTTGTTACGAATGCGGAATGCTGGGCCATTTTAGCAAAGCATGCCCTAATCAAGGGAATAATAATGGGCAAGGTCGTGGACGAGTCTTCAACATTAATTCGATAGAAGCGCAGGAAGACCTGGAGCTTGTTACGGGTACGTTTCTAATTGATGAGAAATCTGCTTATGTTTTATTTGATTCGGGTGCGGATAGAAGCTATATGAGTAGAGATTTTTGTGCTAAATTAAGTTGCCCATTGACGCCTTTGGATAGTAAATTTTTACTCGAATTAGCAAACGGTAAACTAATTACAGCATATAAAGTATGTCGGGATAGAGAAATTAAATTGGTTGACGAAACATTTAAAATTGATTTAATACCAGTCGAGTTAGGGAGTTTTGATGTAATAATTGGCATGGACTGGTTGAAAAAGGTGAGAGCAGAAGTCATTTGTTACAAAAATGCGATTCGCATTGTGCGTGAAAAAGAAAAACCTTTAATGGTGTACGGAGAAAAGAATAACGCGAAATTAAATCTTATTAGTAGTATGAAGGCGCAAAAACTAATAAGAAAAGGTTGTTACGTCATTCTAGCACACATCGAGGAAGTTAAACCTGAAGAAAAGAACATCAGTGATGTTCCCGTCACAAAAGAATTTCCCGATGTATTTCCAAAAGAATTACCGAAATTACCCCCACATCGATCCGTTGAATTTCAAATAGACCTTGTACCAGGAGCTGCACCAATAGCTCGTGCTCTATACAGACTCGCACCCAGCGAAATGAAAGAATTACAAAGTCAATTACATGAACTTTTAGAGCGTGGTTTCATTCGACCAAGTACATCACCATGGGGAGCTCCTGTTTTGTTTGTCAAGAAGAAGGATGGTACATTTAGGTTGTGTATCGTCTATCGAGAGTTGAACAAACTTACCATCAAGAACCGCTACCCACTACCGAGAATTGATGATTTATTTGATCAACTACAAGGCTCGTCGGTTTATTCGAAGATTGATTTACGTTCTGGGTATCATCAAATGCGGGTAAAGGAGGATGATATTCCAAAGACTGCTTTTAGGACGCGTTACGGTCATTATGAGTTTATGGTTATGCCGTTTGGATTGACTAATGCACCAGCTGTGTTCATGAACCTCATGAACCGAGTGTATGGGCCATATCTTGACAAGTTTGTCATTGTTTTCATCGATGACATACTTATTTACTCGAAGAATGATCAAGAGCACGAAGAACATTTGAGAAATGTGCTAGAGTTGTTAAGGAAAGAAAAACTATACGCTAAGTTTTCAAAGTGTGCATTTTGGTTAGAAGAAGTTCAATTCCTAGGTCATATAGTGAACAAAGAAGGTATTCAGGTGGATCCAGCAAAGATTGAAACCGTTGAAAAGTGGGAAACCCCGAAAACTCCGAAGCACATACGCCAATTTTTAGGGATGGCTGGTTATTACAGGAGATTCATCCAAGATTTTTCCAAAATAGCAAAACCCTTGACTGCATTAACGCATAAAGGGAAGAAATTTGAATGGAAGGATGAACAAGAGAAAGCATTTCAATTGTTGAAGAAAAAGTTAACTACAGCACCTATATTGTCATTACCTGAAGGGAATGATGATTTTGTGATATATTGTGACGCCTCAAAGCAAGGTCTCGGTTGTGTATTAATGCAACGAACGAAGGTAATTGCTTATGCGTCTAGACAATTGAAGATTCACGAGCAGAATTATACGACGCATGATTTGGAATTAGGCGCGGTTGTTTTTGCATTAAAGACTTGGAGGCACTATTTATATGGGGTCAAAATTATTATATATACCGACCACAAAAGTCTTCAACACATATTTAATCAGAAACAACTGAACATGAGGCAGCGCAGGTGGATTGAATTGTTGAATGATTACGACCTTGAGCTACATTACCACCCGGGGAAGGCAAATGTGGTAGCCGACGCCTTGAGCAGAAAGGACAGAGAACCCATTCGAGTAAAAGCTATGAATATAATGATTCACAATAACCTTACTACTCAAATAAAGGAGGCGCAACAAGGAGTTTTAAAAGAGGGAAATTTAAAGAATGAAATACCCAAAGGATCGGAGAAGCAGCTTAATATTCGGGAATACGGAACCTGGCATAGGGCTGAAAGAATTTGGGTACCAAAATTTGGAGATATGAGAGAAATGGTACTTAGAGAAGCTCATAAAACTAGATACTCAATACATCCTGGAACGGGGAAGATGTACAAGGATCTCAAGAAACATTTTTGGTGGCCAGGTATGAAAGCCGATGTTGCTAAATACGTAGGGGAATGTTTGACGTGTTCTAAGGTCAAAGCGGAGCATCAGAAACCATCAGGTCTACTTCAACAACCCGAAATCCCGGAATGGAAATGGGAAAACATTACTATGAATTTCATCACTAAATTGCCAAGGACAGCAAGTGGTTTTGATACTATTTGAGTAATAGTTAATCGTCTCACCAAATCAGCACACTTCCTACCAATAAGAGAAGATGACAAGATGGAGAAGTTAGCACGACTGTATTTGAAGGAAGTAGTCTTCAGACATGGAATACCAATCTCTATTATCTCTTATAGGGATGGCAGATTTATTTCAAGATTCTGGCAGACGTTACAGCAGGCATTAGGAACTCGTCTAGACATGAGTACTGCTTATCATCCACAAACTGATGGGTAGAGTGAAAGGACGATACAAATGCTTGAAGACATGCTAAGAGCATGTGTTATCGATTTCAGAAACAGTTGGGATCGACACCTTCCGTTAGCAGAATTTTCCTACAACAACAGCTACCATTCAAGCATTGAGATGGCACCATTTGAAGCACTTTATGGTAGAAAGTGCAGGTCTCCGATTTGTTGGAGTGAAGTGGGGGATAGACAGATTACGGGTCCAGAGATAATACAAGAAACTACCAAGAAGATCATCCAAATTCAACAACGATTGAAAACCACCCAAAGTCGACAAAAGAGCTACGCTGACATTAAAAGAAAAGATATAGAATTTGAAATTGGAGAGATGGTCATGCTTAAAGTTGCACCTTGGAAAGGCGTTGTTCGATTTGGTAAACGGGGGAAATTAAATCCAAGGTATATTGGACCATTCAAAATTATTGATCGCGTCGAACCAGTTGCTTACCGACTTGAATTACCTCAACAACTCGCGGATGTACATAACACTTTCCACGTCTCAAATTTGAAGAAATGTTTTGCTAAAGAAGATCTCACTATTTCGTTAGACGAAATCCAAATCAACGAAAAACTTCTATTCATCGAAGAACCCGTCCAAATAATGGATCGTGAGGTTAAAAGACTTAAGCAAAACAAGATACCAATTGTTAAGGTTCGATGGAATGCTTGTAGAGGACCTGAGTTCACCTAGGAATGAGAAGATCCGATGAAGAAGAAATACCCGCACTTATTTCCAGAAGATACGTCAACACCTCCAACTTCTTAAAATTTCGGGACGAAATTTATTTAACAGGTAGGTACTGTAGTGACCCGAACTTTTCCATGTTTAAATATATTTAATGAATTTGATATTTACATGATTAAGTGTTTGCAATATGTTAAGCAATCAAACTTGTTAAGACTTGATTAATTTAAATAGGTTTTATATAGACAATTAACCACCCAAGTTGACCGGTGATTCACGAATGTTAAAACTTGTAAAAACTATATGATGACATATATATGGTTATATATATAGTTAACATGATATTATAAAGACTATTGAATTAAGAAACTCGAAAACGATATATATAACGATTATCGTTATAACAACTTCTTACTAAATACATATGAATCATATTAAGATATTGATACACTATGTTTAATCATGATAAATGATAAGTAAACATGTCATTAAGTGTATTAACAATGAACTACATATGTAAAAACAAGACTACTAACTTAATGATTTCGAAACGAGACATATATGTAACGATTATCGTTGTAACAATATTTAACTGTATATATAACATATTAAGATATATTAATACATCATATTATCATTATAATAAATAATGGGTTAACAACATTTAACAAGATCGTTAACCTAAAGGTTTTAAAACAACACTTACATGTAACGACTAACGTTGACTTAACGACTCAGTTAAAATGTATATACATGTAGTGTTTTAATATGTATTCATACACTTTTTAAAGACTTCAAGATACTTATCAAAGTACTTCTATTTAACAAAAATGCTTACAATTACATCCTCATTCTTTTTCATCAACAATTCTACTCGTATGCACCCGTATTCGTACTCGTACAATACCTAGCTTCTAAATGTATTTACTATTAGTATATACACTCCAATGATCAGCTCTTAGCAGCCCATGTGAGTCACCTAACCATGTGAGAACCATCATTTAACATCTAGCATGAAATATCTCACAAAATTACAAACTAATGGAGCCTATATGGAGAGGCTAAGTTCACGTGAATGAGGGAGCTCACAAACACTTTCACTTTGCAATTTTCTTGAATCAAATTACTCTCTCTCAAGTGTTCTTCCTTTGTTCTAAGTGTTCTTCATCATCTTCAACAAAATCTAGCTTAATCTAGTTCATAAATCCATACATAAACCAAGTTATAAAACAACTACTTAAGAACATACCAACAACACTTCCAAGTTTGCTAGCTTACTTCCAATCTTGCAAATCCACTTTGAGTGATCATCCAACCTCAAGAAATCTTTCTTATTTACAGTAAGATATCTTTTTAATATAAGGTAATACTCATATTCAAACTTTGATTCAATTTCTATAACTTTAACAATCTTATTTCGAGTGGAAATCTTACTTGAACTTGTTTTAGTGTCATGATTTTGCTTCAAGAACTTTCAAGCCATCCAAGGATCCTTTGAAGCTAGATCTATTTTTCTCATTTCCAGTAGGTTTATCCACAAAACCTGAGGTAGTAATGAGGTTCATAACATCATTC
This sequence comes from Rutidosis leptorrhynchoides, assembly GCF_046630445.1. Lineage (NCBI taxonomy): Eukaryota > Viridiplantae > Streptophyta > Magnoliopsida > Asterales > Asteraceae > Rutidosis > Rutidosis leptorrhynchoides. The sequence continues at coordinate 283,899,531 of NC_092342.1, forward strand.
GATTCATATATATAAAACTACCTTATTCGAAGGTTTAAACTTGTAATCACTAGAACATAGTTTAGTTAATTCTAAACTTGTTCGCAAACAAAAGTTAATCCTTATAAATTGACTTTTAAAATTAACTAAACACATGTTCTATATCTATATGATATGCTAACTTAATGATTTAAAACCTGAAAACACGAAAAACACCGTAAAACCGGATATACGCCACCGTATTAACACCGCGGGATGTTTTAGTTAGTTAATTAAAAAATATGATAAGCTTTGATTTAAAAGTTGTTCTTCTAGAAAAATGATTTTTCTTATGAACATGAAACTATATCCAAAAATCATGGTTAAACTCAAAGTGGAAGTATGTTTTCCAAAATGGTCATCTAGACGTCGTTCTTTCGACTGAAATGACTACCTTTACAATAACGACTTGTAATCTGTATTTCCGACTATAAACTTATATTTTTTATGTTTAGATTCATAAACTTAAGTTCAATATGAAACCATAGCAACTTGAATCACTCAAAACGGATTTAAAACGAAGAAGTTATGGGTAAAACAAGATTGGATAATTTTTCTTGTTGTAGCTACGTGAAAATTGGTAACAAATCTATATTAATCATATCCTAGCTAACTCATATTATATTATACATGTATTCTAATATATTATGTAATCTTGGGATACCATAGACACGAATACAATGTTTTTACATATCATATCGACCCATCTCTATATATATTTCGGAACAACCATAGACACTCTATATGCAGTAATGTTGGAGTTAGCTATACAGGGTTGAGGTTGATTCCAAAATATTATATATGCTTTGAGTTGTGATCTAGCCTGAGGCTTGTATACACGAGGGCGTGGATTGATTCGAGATAATATATATTGCTTTATTTTCTGTACATCTAACTATGGACAACTAGTTGTAGGTTACTAACGAGGACAGCTGACTTAATAAATTTAAAACAAGCAAAACGTATTAAAAATGTTGTAAATATATTTTGAACATACTTTGAAATATATGTACATATTTGTTATAGGTTCGTGAATCGACCAGTGGCCAAGTCTTACTTCCCGACGAAGTAAAAATATGTGAAAGTGAGTTATAGTCCTACTTTTATAAATCTAATATTTTAGGATGAGAATACATGCAGTTTTGAAAATGATTTACAAAATAGACACAAGTATTGAAACTACATTCTATGTTGAATCGTTATACCGGATATCGCCCTTGTTGAACTTGGTAACCTAAGAATTGGTATTTATTATAATTGCCATCAATTGAAGCGAATCCTAAAGATAGATCGATGGGCCATTGGCAAGCCACAGTCAGAGAATTTGAACTGCTTTAGTACTTCGATATTTATATATGGGGATATTCTAGATGCATTTGTTAATGTCGGTTACCAGGTGTTCAACCATACGAATGATTTTTATGCAGATTGCATGTTATTGAAAGATGAAATCTTGTGGTCTATTATTACAATTTGATATATAGGTTAAACCTATAACTCACCAACATTTTTGTTGACGTTTAAAGCATATTTATTCTCAGGTTATTATTAAGAGCTTCCGCTGTTGCATGCTAATATATGGACAAGATTTGGTGTCAGCATGTGATGTTATGCGAGGTGTATATGAAATAGTTATATTTTTACTAAGAAATACGATATAATTTACACAAGTTTTATTTATTTATATAGATGGGATATACTTGAACCTTGCTACAACACTTATAGGCAGTGTACCTAATCGTAGAGTAGTGTAGTTTTTAGTAAGTCCGGTTCGTTCCACAGGGAGCTAGCTGAGTTTAACACTATATTTTTTTACAACTATATTTATATAAAATATATATAATTATATATAGTAATATTATTATAAAAGGGGGTTTTTACCGTTTAATGACCGGTTTGTCGATTTTATATTTTAAGCGTAAAGATAAATGATGATAATATAAATGACAGAATTTAAATTGCAATAAAGTAAATTGCAGTAATTAAAATGACAGTAAATAAAGGTACAATGAAATATGAAATAAAAGTATTATGCTTATTTAAACTTCCGTAATCATGATGTTTGATGTGTTGATTTTAATTTATTACCCGGGTTAATTGTCCTTTGTCCTGGATTATTTGATACCTATTTGATTTTTGTCCATAATAGTCCATCGGTTATAATTATAAAATGCTCGTCAACTTAACCTTATTCTGGAAGTCAAATATTCTAACTAATTAGGGATTCGAACTGTAACAAGGTTTTAATACTTTGTTAATAATTACACCAGATTATCGACTGCGTGTAATCCAAGGTTTTAATATTTTGTTAACAATTACACCAATTATCCTTGTATGTAATCCACCCCTGTTTTAATGAGATATGAATATTAATTTACCCACTTGATCAGAATGAATAATCAATTACCCAACCCGAATAATTAATTAAATGATCGTAAAAGATGTCGTATAAACGTCACTAAATAGAACATACATAATCATTTTAATAATTATTAGATTAACTAATTTGAAGATAGGTTCGACAGATTCTAATGAGTTGTCATTCGATTAGACAATACCCCCTATATATTAATAGTCAATAGTCCAATGTCCACAAGTGTCGGTCTTTTGTCCAAACCTTAATTATGGTACAAAATTCAATAACCCAATCTTAATTTTTAGTCCAACATCACGATTACTTCGGCTCAAATAAGCATAATAATAACTTAGTTACGAGACATTAATTTAAAAAGGAAGAACATAGCTTACAGTGGTGATTAATCGCGTAGTGTTGCACGGACAGAATTTCGACTTAAAACCCGTAAAACATTTCTTACAATAACCTTATTATTATTATTAACTTAACTTAAAATTAAAAATATAAATATAAATATATATAAACACAGAGTGAGATTGAGATGAAAAATGGGTACATGTTTCATCCAGAAAACGTTGCATTTATAGGACTTGGGCTGGATTTTTCAGCCATGCGATCGCATGGAATTAACTCTTCTAGGCCATGCGATCGCATGGCCATCTGGGACAGCTCACATTGCTTTGTACTCTAGCTTGTCGACGTTATATTTAAATATATATAATATATAAATAATTTATATAATTATTTAAATATTATATTATATTCTTGTGCATAGTTGACTTGTAATTTTTGGTCCGTTGCGTCGCGCGTTGATAGTTGGCTTAGGTCTCGGTTTCGGATTTTCGAACGTCCTTTCGTACTATTTAATATCTTGTACTTTGCGTTTTGCAATTTGTAATTTACACAAAAAATTATTTTCCTTAACTCCCAAAATCCGCGCAATTCTTTAACTCACTTTTAGTGGCACTTTTGAGTGCACTATGGCTTTAGTGGCACTTTTCAGGCTTTAGTGGCACTTTTTCTTCAATTCTTTAATCTTCGTGCTTTGTCTTCACATTTATTTATTTAAACGATTACAACTTAAAAATAGAATAATTACAACTAAAAACTTTACATATTGGGATGATATTGCGACTAAATATATGTTCGTTTGAAGCGCTATCAAATATCCCCACACTTGAGCGTTGCTTGTCCTCAAGCAATACAGAACTTGAAATTAAATCACACGAATCACTTCTTTATTCTTCACACTTTATACATTAGTGATTTTGATACGGCGGTATAAACAATGATAGTAACGATGTGATTTACAGTCCCACATGACTATAAAAATTTAGTTCCTTAAGGAAATTGGATCTTTATGAAAACATTTGATCTTTTGAAAATTCATTCTAGCTTTTACCCTAGATAAGTTTTCCGGAATAACCCTTCACCGGTGTTTACAAAATGTTTTTGTGGGTTTGGTGGGTTTTAGATTTGAAAATTTTAGCTCAAAACTTATGGTTTTGTGTCACCCACTTGCTAACCTTGTATTAGGAAAGCAACACGTCCAGTATACTTGCTCCGTATATTACCTTTCAGTAAACTACCGTCCGGTTGTAAAGGAAAGCGTTGAACAAGCAACTGTTAAGGCAATATCCCGTGACATGCTTTTAATTATGGTCTATAATGTGTCGGATGCAATTACTATCCTTGGTAGGAGCAATAGTAAAGATCACCCTATAGTTTTTCGGTCTGGCACAAGGTCCTGTCTTTGACCATGCTATGCAACCACCGTTCTTACGGTTGACACCTGATTTGGTTCAGGTGACCTAATGAATTCCAGGTGAATTCCTAGGATTTTACGTTCAATGGTAATGAACGCATTAAAAATGGGTTTTCAGAAAACAAATCGGTTTGTAATTTTGATCAAAATATTTTCTCGTTCAAGCTCGAGTTTAGATATCATTGAATTTCATGAGTTTGTAATTCTCAATCTTTAAAAGTCAATCTCAAGGATTGAGTAATATCAGTCTTAAAAGCTGATTTTTGATCTTTAAGGAGATTATCCTTTCTTGGGGTCTGATTCATTAGTCTTATCAAGCTAATTTGTACGGCGCCCTCCCCATTTTACGAGGCAGATCCTCTCATGGTTAGGATAAGTCTGACCACTTGGCGACCCTGTTTGATGCTGAGGTCCGTGGATTTCCTGCTGATTTTAGAGATGACTTTTCTAGATTTTTTGTCAACCTACAGCTGGTCTGGACGACAACTTCCTGACCTAAATCAAGAAGCGCGTGTCTTTTTCGGAAGACTTTACTTCCTTTTAATGATGGAATTGATTCATCGTGTAGATCTATCTATTCTTTCAAATATATTACAGTAAATTAGGTAAAACTGATTAAAATCGTCCAAAACAAAAGTACCTGCAATAATCTGTACCAAATATGTGATATGTGTTTTTAAAGAACTTGGTAAATTCTTCCCACACTTAGCTTTTTATTTTATTTCTTTGCCTTTTTATTCTCCTTTATTCCATTTTAAATGAATTCTAACGTTTTGGGTTGTTTCTCCATTCATGTTCTCTCCGAGGTAACAATAATTTCGGCATTAACACCTAGTTTTATCGTTCATAAATATGTATAAACATGATTTTGAATTCATTTAGTTGAAATTTTTTTAAATTTTCACAAAATTTGGCAATTAAACTAAGTGTAAACCCGAGAGAATTTATAACCCTTCCCCACACTTGAGATCATGCAATGCCCTCATTTGCATGAAATCAGACTATAATTATAAATTCATGAGGGTGATTAGTGCAGAAAAGTGATTAAAAATACCGAGTTTGCAAACATATTGTTTTATATCACTTTTGATATTTTACGTCTTGTCGTTAAAATTAGTAGCTTTTGCTGAACTTTAATGTCAGTCTTTGAACGCTGTTTTACCCTGTTTTGTACATAAGATAAACTACAAACATATATATAATATATATATATATATATATATATATATATATATATATATATATATATATATATATATATTTGTTTATTTTTTATAAAACCTTTATTTATTAAAACAATTTAAATGAATAATTTTTTTAAAACTTTGTTTCCTTTTACTTTAGGTAGTTTCGGTATGTTTACCTAGTCCGTCCCTCGACAAAATTTAAAATTTGTCGTTTTTTAAAGCGATTGTTTTAAAAGCAAAGATTTTTGGGTTTTTTAATTTTTTTAATATTTTTTTTGTATAATTTAGATCAATAAAATTAAAAATAATGATAACAAAATTTTTCGCCCCGTCCTCGGGTAAAGCAATTTCAGTTCCAAGACCTAGTCTCCAACTTACGATGAATTTTAGAAATCATTTTTTAAACTTAATGAAATAAAGTAATTTTTGTTTTTTAAATTCACACAAAACTTAAATTTAAAAATGCATATTAATTTCATACAAAACCTATAAAACAAAAATTAAAATTCAGAATGGGGGGAGAAAAGTAGTTCTTTAGTGTCTGCTAGTGGAAAAGACCAATCGAATTCTATTCTCGGAACTACACGAGAACAGAACAACTAACTCTAGACAACGTTTTCTCTTTAGAACATTTGAATCTCCCCACACTTAGGTAGCTGTGGTGTCGAAATTGTGATTAACTTCATCGTCAATTTCTTTTGGACCATAATCAACTTGCATATCTGTGACTTTTGCTTTAAGCCATTGGTCTGATTCATGTGTAACATCCACAAATTCAACTAGTTTCGCTTTTTCTTTAGGCGATAGATTGGATACTAACCGGTTACATAACTTAAAGTTCCCCTTGATTCTAACATCGCGAATCCGTTTAATATGTTTCTTCATTCAACTGTTAATAACGGAGTCATTTAATTTCGTATCAACAACGGGGTTCTTTGTTATCAAGTCATCATTAGGTGTTATTTCATTTTCCCCACACTTAGGCGTTTTATTATTGCTAAGCACTACCGTTGGAGTTGGTAAAACAACATGGTTCTTACCAATCGTTTTTGTTGGTTCAACGGTTTTGGTTGGTGGAGATTTAGCCTTTCGACTCACAAAGGTGATCGACTTTTCATCATTACTAAGTGTCATTCTACCCTCTCTTACATCAAATAACGCCCCGGTGGATGCTAAGAATGGTCGACCTAAAATTAGAGGAATGTTTGTGAAATGTCCCGTTCTTATTGATTAAAAACGTTCCATATTAATTGATTTCGTTGCGAGGTTTTGACTTCTATATGAGACGTTTTTCAAAGACTGCATTCATTTTTAAAACAAATCATAACCTTTATTTCATAAATAAAGGTTTAAAAAGCTTTACGTAGATTATCAAATAATGATAATCTAAAATATCCTGTTTACACACGACCATTACATAATGGTTTACAATACAAATATGTTACATCGAAATCAGTTTCTTGAATGCAGTTTTTACACAATATCATACAAACATGGACTCCAAATCTTGTCCTTATTTTAGTATGCAACAGCGGAAGCTCTTATTATTCACCTGAGAATAAACATGCTTTAAACGTTAACAAAAATGTTGGTGAGTTATAGATTTAACCTATATATATCAAATCGTAACAATAGACCACAAGATTTCATATTTTAATACACATCCCATACATATAGATAAAAATCATTCATATGGTGAACACCTGGTAACCGACATTAACAAGATGCATATATAAGAATATCCCCATCATTCCGGGACACCCTTCGGATATGATATAAATTTCGAAGTACTAAAGCATCCGGTACTTTGGATGGGGTTTGTTAGGCCCAATAGATCTATCTTTAGGATTCGCGTCAATTAGGGTGTCTGTTCCCTAATTCTTAGATTACCAGACTTAATAAAAAGGGGCATATTCGATTTCGATAATTCAACCATAGAATGTAGTTTCACGTACTTGTGTCTATTTTGTAAATCATTTATAAAACCTGCATGTATTCTCATCCCAAAAATATTAGATTTTAAAAGTGGGACTATAACTCACTTTCACAGATTTTTACTTCGTCGGGAAGTAAGACTTGGCCACTGGTCGATTTACGAACATATAACAAATATGTACATATATATCAAAGTATGTTCAAAATATATTTACAACACTTTTAATACATTTTGATGTTTTAAGTTTATTAAGTCAGCTGTCCTCGTTAGTAACCTACAACTAGTTGTCCACAGTTAGATGTACAGAAATAAATCGATATATATTATCTTGAATCAATCCACGACCCAGTGTATACATATCTCAGTATTGATCACAACTCAAACTATATATATTTTGTAATCAACCTCAACCCTGTATAGCTAACTCCAACATTCACATATAGATTGTCTATGGTTGTTCCGAAATATATATAGATGTGTCGACATGATAGGTCGAAATATTGTATACGTGTCTATGGTATCTCAAGATTACATAATATACAATACAAGTTGATTAAGTTATGGTTGGAATAGATTTGTTACCAATTTTCACGTAGCTAAAATGAGAAAAATTATCCAATCTTGTTTTACCCATAACTTCTTCATTTTAAATCCGTTTTGAGTGAATCAAATTGCTATGGTTTCATATTGAACTCTATTTTATGAATCTAAACAAAAAAAGTATAGGTGTATAGTCAGAAATATAAGTTACAAGTCATTTTTGTAAAGGTAGTCATTTCAGTCGAAAGAACGACGTCTAGATGACCATTTTAGAAAACATACTTACACTTTGAGTTTAACCATGATTTTTGGATATAGTTTCATGTTCATAAGAAAAATCATTTTCCCAAAAGAACAACTTTTAAATCAAAGTTTATCATAGTTTTTAATTAACTAACCCAAAACAGCCCGCGGTGTTACTACGACGGCGTAAATTCGATTTTACAGTGTTTTTCGTGTTTCCAAGTTTTAAATCATTAAGTTAGCATATCATATAGATATAGAACATGTGTTTAGTTGATTTTAAAAGTCAAGTTAGAAGGATTAACTTTTGTTTGTGAACAAGTTTAGAATTAACTAAACTATGTTCTAGTGATTACAAGTTTAAACCTTCGAATAAGATAGCTTTATATGTATGAATCGAATGATGTTATGAACATCATTACTACCTTAATTTCCTTGGATAAACCTACTGGAAAAGATAAAAATGGATCTAGCTTCAACGGATCCTTGGATGGCTCGAAGTTCTTGAAGCAGAATCATGATACGAAAACAAGTTCAAGTAAGATCATCACTTGAAATAAGATTGTTATAGTTATAGAAATTGAACCAAAGTTTGAATATGATTATTATCTTGTATTAGAATGATAACCTACTATAAGAAACAAAGATTTCTTGAGGTTGGATGATCACCTTACAAGATTGGAAGTGAGCTAGCAATCTTGAAAGTATTATTGATATTTTGTAACTAGAACTTGTAGAATTTATGAAGAACACTTAGAACTTGAAGATAGAACTTGAAAGAGATCAACTAGATGGAGAAAATTGAAGAATGAAAGTGTTTGTAGGTGTTTTTGGTCGTTGGTGTATGGATTAGATATAAAGGATATGTAATTTTGTTTTCATGTAAATAAGTCATGAATGATTACTCATATTTTTGTAATTTTATGAGATATTTCATGCTAGTTGCCAAATGATGGTTCCTACATGTGTTAGGTGACTCACATGGGCTGCTAAGAGCTGATCATTGGAGTGTATATACCAATAGTACATACATCTAAAAGCTGTGTATTGTACGAGTACGAATACGGGTGCATACGAGTAGAATTGTTGATGAAACTGAACGAGGATGTAATTGTAAGCATTTTTGTTAAGTATAAGTATTTTGATAAGTGTATTGAAGTCTTTCAAAATTGTATAAATACATATTAAAACACTACATGTATATACATTTTAACTGAGTCGTTAAGTCATCGTTAGTCGTTACATGTAAGTGTTGTTTTGAAACCTTTAGGTTAACGATCTTTTTAAATGTTGTTAACTCAATGTTTAATATCAAATGAGATTTTAAATTATTATATTATCATGATATTATCATGTATGAATATCTCTTAATATGATATATATACATTAAATGTCTTTACAACGATAATCGTTACATATATGTCTCGTTTAAAAATCATTAAGTTAGTAGTCTTGTTTTTACATATGTAGTTCATTGTTAATATTCTTAATGATATGTTTACTTATCATAATATCATGTAAACTATATATATATCCATATATATATATCATCATATAGTTTTTACATGTTTTAACTTTCGTGAATCACCGGTCAACTTGGGTGGTCAATTGTCTATATGAAACATATTTCAATTAATCAAGTCTTAACAAGTTTGATTGCTTAATATGTTGGAAACACTTAATCATGTAAATAACAATTTCATTTAATATATATATAAACATGGAAAAGTTTGGGTCACTACAGTACCTACCCGTTAAATAAATTTCGTCCCGAAATTTTAAGCAGTTGGAGGTGTTGACATATCTTCTGGAAATAAATGCGGGTATTTCTTTTTCATCTGATCTTCACGCTCCCAAGTGAACTCGGGTCCTCTACGAGCATTCCATCGAACCTTAACAATCAGTATCTTGTTTTGTTTAAGTCTCTTAACCTCACGATCCATTATTTCGATGGGTTCTTCAATGAATTGAAGTTTTTCATTGATTTGGATTTCGTCCAACGGAATAGTGAGATCTTCTTTAGCAAAACATTTCTTCAAATTTGAGACATGGAAAGTGTTATGTACAGCCGCGAGTTGTTGAGGTAACTCAAGTCGGTAAGCTACTGGTCCGACACGATCAATAATCTTGAATGGTCCAATATACCTTGGATTTAATTTCCCTCGTTTACCAAATCGAACAACACCTTTCCAAGGTGCAACCTTAAGCATGACCATCTCTCCAATTTCAAATTCTATATCTTTTCTTTTAATGTCGGCGTAGCTCTTTTGTCGACTTTGGGCGGTTTTCAACCGTTGTTGAATTTGGATGATCTTCTCAGTAGTTTCTTGTATTATCTCCGGACCCGTAATCTGTCTATCCTCCACTTCACTCCAACAAATTGGAGACCTGCACTTTCTACCATAAAGTGCTTCAAACGGTGCCATCTCAATGCTTGAATGGTCGCTGTTGTTGTAGGAAAATTCTGCTAACGGTAGATGTCGATCCTAACTATTTCTGAAATCAATAACACAAGCTCGTAGCATGTCTTCAATCGTTTATATCGTCCTTTCCCTCTGCCCATCAGTTTGTGGATGATAGGCAGTACTCATGTCTAGACGAGTTCCCAATGCTTGCTGTAATGTCTGCCAGAATCTTGAAATAAATCTGTCATCCCTATCAGAGATAATAGAGATTGGTATTCCATGTCTGGAGACGACTTCCTTCAGATACAGTCGTGCTAACTTCTCCATCTTGTCATCTTCTCTTATTGGCAGGAAGTATGCTGACTTGGTGAGACGATCAACTATTACCCAAATAGTATCATAACCACTTGCAGTCCTTGGCAATTTAGTAATAAAATCCATGGTAATGTTTTCCCATTTCCATTCCGGTATTTCAGGTTGTTGTAGTAGACCTGATGGTTTCTGATGTTCAGCTTTGACCTTAGAACACCTCAAACATTCTCCTACATATTTAGCAATATCGGCTTTCATACCTGGCCACCAAAAATGTTTCTTAAGATCCTTGTACATCTTCCCCGTTCCAGGATGTATTGAGTATCTGGTTTTATGAGCTTCTCTAAATGCCATTTCTCTCATATCTCCAAATTTTGGTACCCAAATTCATTCAGCCCTATACCGGGTTCCGTCTTCCCGAATATTAAGATGCTTCTCCGATCCTTTGGGTATTTCATCCTTTAAATTTCCCTCTTTTAAAACTCCTTGTTGCGCCTCCTTTATTTGAGTAGTAAGGTTAGTGTGAATCATTATATTCATAGATTTTACTCGAATGGGTTCTCTGTCCTTTCTGCTCAAGGCGTCGGCTACCACATTTGCCTTCCCCGGGTGGTAACGAATCTCAAAGTCGTAATCATTCAACAATTCAATCCACCTACGCTGCCTCATATTCAGTTGTTTATGATTAAATATGTGTTGAAGACTTTTGTGGTCGGTATATATAATACTTTTGACCCCATATAAGTAGTGCCTCCAAGTCTTTAATGCAAAAACAACCGCGCCTAATTCCAAATCATGCGTCGTATAATTTTGCTCGTGAATCTTCAATTGTCTAGATGCATAAGCAATCACCTTCATCCGTTGCATTAATACACAACCGAGACCTTGCTTTGATGCATCACAATAAATCACAAAATCATCATTCCCTTCAGGCACTGACAATATAGGTGCCGTAGTTAGCTTTTTCTTCAATAACTGAAACGCTTTCTCTTGTTCATCATTCCATTCAAATTTCTTCCCTTTATGCGTTAATGCAGTCAAGGGTTTTGCTATTCTGGAAAAGTCTTGGATGAACCTTCTGTAGTAACCAGCTAGTCCTAAAAACTGGCGTATGTGTTTCGGAGTTTTCGGGGTTTCCCACTTTTCAGCAGTTTCTATCTTTGCCGGATCCACCTTAATACCTTCTTTGTTCACTATGTGACCGAGGAATTGAACTTCTTCCAACCAAAATGCACACTTTGAAAACTTAGCGTACAATTCTTCCTTCCTCAATACTTCTAACACCTTTCTCAAATGTTCACCGTGTTCTTGGTCATTCTTTGAGTAAATAAGTATGTCATCAATGAAAACAATGACAAACTTGTCAAGGTATGGTCCACACACTCGGTTCATAAGGTCCATGAACACAGCTGGTGCATTAGTTAAACCAAACGGCATGACCATAAACTCATAATGACCGTAACGTGTTCTGAAAGTAGTCTTTGGAATATCATCTTCTTTCACCAGCATTTGATGATACCCGGAACGTAAGTCAATCTTTGAATAAACAGACGAGCCTTGTAGTTGATCAAATAAGTCGTCGATTCTCGGTAGTGGGTAGCGGTTCTTGATGGTAAGTTTGTTCAACTCTCGGTAGTCGATACACAACCTGAATGTACCATCTTTCTTCTTGACAAACAAAACAGGAGCTCCCCATAGTGATGTGCTTGGTCGAATGAAACCACGCTCTAAAAGTTCTTGTAATTGGCTTTGCAGTTCTTTCATCTCGCTGGGTGCGAGTCTGTAAGGAGTACAAGCTATTGGTGCAGCTCCTGGTACAAGATCTATTTGAAATTCAACGGATCGATGTGGGGGTAATCCCGGTAATTCTTTCGGAAATACATCGGGAAATTCTTTTGCAATGGGAACATCATTGATGCTCTTTTCTTCAGTTTGTACTTTCTCGACGTGTGCTAGAACAACATAGCAACCTTTTCTTATTAGTTTTTGTGCCTTCAAATTACTAATAAGATGTAGCTTCGTGTTGCCCTTTTCTCCGTACACCATTAAGGGTTTTCCTTTTTCTCGTATAATGCGAATTGCATTTTTGTAACAAACGATCTCTGCTTTCACTTCTTTCAACCAGTCCATACCGATTATCACATCAAAACTCCCTAACTCTACTGGTATCAAATTAATCTTAAATGTTTCGCTAACCAGTTTAATTTCTCGATTCCGACATATATTATCTGCTGAAATTAATTTACCATTTGCTAATTCGAGTAAAAATTTACTATCCAAAGGCGTCAATGGACAACTTAATTTAGCACAAAAATCTCTACTCATATAGCTTCTATCTGCACCCGAATCAAATAAAACGTAAGCAGATTTATTGTCAATAAGAAACGTACCCGTAACAAGCTCCGGGTCTTCCTGTGCCTCTGCCGCATTAATATTGAAAACTCTTCTGCGGCCTTGTCCATTCGTGTTCTCCTGGTTCGGGCAATTTCTAATAATGTGGCCCAGTTTTCCACATTTATAACAAACTACATTGGCATAACTTGCTCCGACACTACTTGCTCTGCCATTACTCGTTCCGACACCATTTGTTCCTTTCGTTCTGTTAACCCCTGGTCCATAGACCTCACACTTCACCGCGCTATGACCATTTCTTTTACACTTGTTGCAAAATTTGGTGCAGAACCCCGAATGATACTTTTCACACCTTTGGCATAGCTGCTTCTGATTGTTGTTGTTGTTGCGGTTGTTATTGTTGTTGGGATGATTGTTGTAGTTGCTGTTGTTGTTGTTGTTGTTATTGTTGTTGTTGTTGTTGTTGGGTCGTTTGTTGTAGTTGCGATTGATGTTGCGATTGTTGGGATAATTGTTGCGATTATTATTGTAATTGCTGTTGTTGTTGTATTGGTGATTCTTATCACCGTTTTCCTCCCACTTTCTTTTGACTTGCTTCACATTGGCCTCTTCAGCCGTCTGTTCTTTAATTCTTTCCTCAATCTGGTTCACTAGTTTGTGAGCCATTCTACATGCCTGTTGTATGGAGGCGGGCTCGTGTGAACTTATATCTTCTTGGATTCTTTCCGGTAATCCTTTCACAAACGCGTCGATCTTCTCTTCCTCATCTTCGAACGCTCCCGGACACAATAGGCACAATTCTGTGAATCGTCTTTCGTACGTGGTAATATCAAATCCTTGGGTTCGTAACCCTCTAAGTTCTGTCTTGAGCTTATTGACCTCGGTTCTGGGACGGTACTTCTTGTTCATCAAGTGCTTGAATGCTGACCACGGTAGTGCGTACGCATCATCTTGTCCCACTTGCTCTAGATAGGTATTCCACCATGTTAACGCAGAACCTGTGAAGGTATGCGTAGCGTACTTCACTTTGTCCTCTTCAGTACACTTACTTATGGCAAACACCGATTCGACCTTCTCGGTCCACCGTTTCAATCCGATCGGTCCTTCGGTTCCATCAAATTCCAAAGGTTTGCAGGTAGTGAATTCTTTGTAGGTGCATCCTACACGATTTCCTGTATTGCTAGATCCAAGGTTATTGTTGGTATGTAGCGCAGCCTATACTGCGGCTATGTTTGAAGCTAGAAAAGTACGGAATTCCTCTTCATTCATATTCACGGTGTGTCGAGTAGTCGGTGCCATATCCTTCAAAATATTCAAATGGAACAAGTTAATCATACAGAATATTAAGAGTAGTTAATAGTATTTCGTAGCATAATATGAACTCATTTATAAAAGCTTTTTCTTCATATTAGCGTTTTATAAGTTTAAATTCGGGTAGTACCTACCCGTTAAGTTCATACTTAGTAGCTAATATACAATTCAACTACTACAATTCTATATGAAAAACTGATTATAATAATATTTCGCGTTCAAACTTTTATACAATATTTTACAAACTTACAATACCGCTTATTTTACATAAAGCATGAAATATAGCACACAATAACTTTGATACAAGATAGTTATGAAGATAATTCTAGCTAGTACACAAGTCGTTCAGCAAAGGCAATAAAGACACATAATTCATACGTCCAGAAACAAGTCATGCATTCTGGTTTTACTAGGACTACTTCCCATCCTTGGTCTTGTGGAACATAACAGTTATGGCCGTTGATAAGACAGTGTGTTGTAACGTTGTCAAAGGGACGAGGGTTACGTAATGACCAACAGTCTTGTAATAACCTAAAAACCTCATTTCTTACCCCAATTACCGACTCCGTCACTTGTGGGAACATTTTGTTTAATAGTTGTAGCCCGATGTTCTTTTTCTCACTTTGGTGAGAAGCGAACATTACTAACCCGTAAGCATAGCATGCTTCTTTATGTTGCATGTTAGCCGCTTTTTCTAAATCATGAAGTCCTATATTCGGATACATTGAGTCAAAATAATTTCTTAACCCGTTGCGTAAAATAGCATTTGGGTTCCCCGCAATATATGCGTCAAAGTAAACACATCGTAACTTATGGGTTTCCCAATGTGATATCCCCCATCTTTCAAACGAAAGTCTCTTATAAACCAAGACATTCTTGGAATGTTCTTCGAATGTCTTACAAACTGATTTCGCCGTAAATAGTTATGCCGAAGAATTCTGACCGACTCTAGACAAGATTTCATCAATCATGTCTCCGGGTAGGTCTCTTAAAATACTGGGTTGTCTATCCATTTTGTGTTTTAATACTGTAAAATAGACAAGAGTTAGATTCATAAAAAAAAATACATATTAATACAAGCAATTTTTACATATATCATAAATCATAAGCACACTATATTACATATATTACACCACACGAATACAACTATCTTATTCCGACTCGCTCGTTTATTCTTCGGTTTTGGTTCGTTTTGCCAAGTTTCTAGGGATATATGATGTTCCCCTAATACGAGCTGTCGTTTTCCACAACGGTTTAGAAAAACCTGGTGGTTTAGAGGTTCTCGGGTCATTGTTACAACTTAAGGACTTTGGGGGTTGACGATACATATAAAGTTCATCGGGGTTGGAATTAGATTTCTCTATTTTTATGCCCTTTCCCTTATTATTTTCTTTTGCCTTTTTAAATTCAGTTGGGGTAATTTCTATAACATCATCGGAATTCTCGTCGGAATCCGATTCAACGGAGAATTGGTAATCCTCCCAATATTTTGCTTCCTTGGCGGAAACACCATTGACCATAATTAACCTTGGTCGGTTGGTTGAGGATTTTCTTTTACTTAACCGTTTTATTATTTCCCCCAGCGGTTCTATTTCTTCATCCGGTTCCGATTCTTCTTCCGGTTCTGATTCTTCTTCCGGTTCCGACTCTTCTTCCGGTTCCTCTTCGGGAACTTGTGAATCAGTCCATGAATCATTCCAATTTACATTTGACTCTTCATTATTATTAGGTGAGTCAATGGGACTTGTTCTAGAGGTAGACATCTATCACATAATATCAAACGCGTTAAGAGATTAATATATCACATAATATTCACATGTTAAAAATATATAGTTTCCAACAAAATTTGTTAAGCAATCATTTTTCAAGTAAACATGGTCGAAGTCCAGACTCACTAATGCATCCTAACAAACTCGATAAGACAAACTAATACAAAATTCTGGTTCTCTAAGACCAACGCTCGGATACCAACTGAAATGTCCCGTTCTTATTGATTAAAAACGTTCCATATTAATTGATTTCGTTGCGAGGTTTTGACCTCTATATGAGACGTTTTTCAAAGACTGCATTCATTTTTAAAACAAACCATAACCTTTATTTCATAAATAAAGGTTTAAAAAGCTTTACGTAGATTATCAAATAATGATAATCTAAAATATCCTGTTTACACACGACCATTACATAATGGTTTACAATACAAATATGTTACATCGAAATCAGTTTCTTGAATGCAGTTTTTACACAATATCATACAAACATGGACTCCAAATCTTGTCCTTATTTTAGTATGCAACAGCGAAAGCTCTTATTATTCACCTGAGAATAAACATGCTTTAAACGTCAACAAAAATGTTGGTGAGTTATAGGTTTAACCTATATATATCAAATCGTAACAATAGACCACAAGATTTCATATTTTAATACACATCCCATACATATAGATAAAAATCATTCATATGGTGAACACCTGGTAACCGACATTAACAAGATGCATATATAAGAATATCCCCATCATTCCGGGACACCCTTCGGATATGATATAAATTTCGAAGTACTAAAGCATCCGGTACTTTGGATGGGGTTTGTTAGGCCCAATAGATCTATCTTTAGGATTCGCGTCAATTAGGGTGTCTGTTCCCTAATTCTTAGATTACCAGACTTAATAAAAAGGGGCATATTCGATTTCGATAATTCAACCATAGAATGTAGTTTCACGTACTTGTGTCTATTTTGTAAATCATTTATAAAACCTGCATGTATTCTCATCCCAAAAATATTAGATTTTAAAAGTGGGACTATAACTCACTTTCACAGATTTTTACTTCGTCGGGAAGTAAGACTTGGCCACTGGTCAATTCACGAACCTATAACAAATATATACATATATATCAAAGTATGTTCAAAATATATTTACAACACTTTTAATACATTTTGATGTTTTAAGTTTATTAAGTCAGCTGTCCTCGTTAGTAACCTACAACTAGTTGTCCACAGTTAGATGTACAGAAATAAATTGATATATATTATCTTGAATCAATCCACGACCCAGTGTATACATATCTCAATATTGATCACAACTCAAACTATATATATTTTGGAATCAACCTCAACCCTGTATAGCTAACTCCAACATTCACATATAGAGTGTCTATGGTTGTTCCGAAATATATATAGATTTGTCAACATGATAGGTCGAAACATTGTATACGTGTCTATGGTATCTCAAGATTACATAATATACAATACAAGTTGATTAAGTTATGGTTGAAATAGATTTGTTACCAATTTTCACGTAGCTAAAATGAGAAAAATTATCCAATCTTGTTTTACCCATAACTTCTTCATTTTAAATCCGTTTTGAGTGAATCAAAGTGCTATGGTTTCATATTGAACTCTATTTTATGAATCTAAACAGAAAAAGTATAGGTTTATAGTCGGAAATATAAGTTACAAGTCGTTTTTGTAAAGGTAGTCATTTCAGTCGAAAGAACGACGTCTAGATGACCATTTTAGAAAACACACTTACACTTTGAGTTTAACCATGATTTTAGGATATAGTTTCATGTTCATAAGAAAAATCATTTTCCCAGAAGAACAACTTTTAAATCAAAGTTTATCATAGTTTTTAATTAACTAACCCAAAACAGCCCGCGGTGTTACTACGACGGCGTAAATTCGGTTTTACAGTGTTTTTCGTGTTTCCAGGTTTTAAATCATTAAGTTAGCATATCATATAGATATAGAACATGTGTTTAGTTGATTTTAAAAGTCAAGTTAGAAGGATTAACTTTTGTTTGCGAACAAGTTTAGAATTAACTAAACTATGTTCTAGTGATTACAAGTTTAAACCTTCGAATAAGATAGCTTTATATGTATGAATCGAATGATGTTATGAACATCATTACTACCTTAAGTTCCTTGGATAAACCTACTGGAAAAGAGAAAAATGGATCTAGCTTCAACGGATCCTTGGATGGCTCGAAGTTCTTGAAGCAGAATCATGACACGAAAACAAGTTCAAGTAAGATCATCACTTGAAATAAGATTTTTATAGTTATAGAAATTGAACCAAAGTTTGAATATGATTATTACCTTATATTAGAATGATAACCTACTGTAAGAAACAAAGATTTCTTGAGGTTGGATGATCACCTTACAAGATTGGAAGTGAGCTAGCAAACTTGAAAGTATTATTGATTTTATGTAACTAGAACTTGTAGAATTTATGAAGAACACTTAGAACTTGAAGATAGAACTTGAGAGAGATCAACTAGATGGAGAAAATTGAAGAATGAAAGTGTTTGTAGGTGTTTTTGGTCGTTGGTGTATGGATTATATATAAAGGATATGTAATTTTATTTTCATGTAAATAAGTCATGAATGATTACTCATATTTTTGTAATTTTATGAGATATTTTATGCTAGTTGCCAAATGATGGTTCCCACATGTGTTAGGTGACTCACATGGGCTGCTAAGAGCTGATCATTGGAGTGTATATATGTGACGATCGCTCCAAATCCATATGGACGAACACGTCATTCATCGATTTCATTGCGAGGTATTTGACCTCTATATGATACGTTTTGTAAACATTGCATTCTTTTGAAAAGGCACACCATCAATGAATATTTAAATCAAAAGTTCTCGACATCTGATGATTTCTATATATAGACAATCATCGTAAATAATAGTTTACAATAGTAATTCCGTTGACAATGCAGTCAAAATAAGATACATGGTGATGATTTTGTGAATGCAACATTTTCTTGAATAAAGCATGCAAGACTCCATGCACATAGCTTATATAACATATAAGCAAACAGCGGAAGACTTCTAGGAAACCTGAGAATAAACATGCTAACAAGTGTCAACACAAAGGTTGGTGAGTTCATAGTTTTAGTGTTTCGCATAATCTGTATATAAAAGTGGATCACAAGATTTCAGTTGTTTCATCCAGAAACGTTTATCAATAGATTCTACATAACAGAGCACCCTGGTAACTAAGCTTTAACGTTATAATGATAAATACCCCATTCGTTTTAATACACGCAAACCAACGTGTCCTAAACTCAAATAACACACGTCCGTTAAAAGGCTAGCGCTCTAGCTCGGACGGGGATGTCAAGCCCTATGGATCCATATACTGTTATTCGCGCCCACCAGTCCATATCCTATGTACTGGCAGCTACTAGTTACCAAAGCTAAGGGATTTTTGGTTCAAACTCAGTGTAGAATTAAGTATGTACTTGTATCCATTGCGTTTAAAATAAATTGCATGTATTCTCAGCCCAAAAATATATATTGCAAAAGAAATTAAAAAGGGAGCAATGAAACTCACCTTAGCAGCACATAAAGTTGTTCATCGTAATGTGACCGAAACTCGGAATATCAAATAATCGTAGATCTCAACCTAGAGAACATATGTTGGTCAATAAATGTCTATCAAGCTAGGTCAGGTCATAGTGTATCACAATCCTAATGCTCGAGATCGACATACAAAAGTTATCCAAAGTCGTTTCAAAAAGTCAATTTTGACAATAGTTCAATAAAACGAGATATACCTTGTATAAGGATTCATTTACTCGGTTGGTAATATTCAAAAATCCATTTTATCAATCTCGTAAACAAGTTGTTTAAATCTTAATTGTAGATTCAAAAGCAATTTCAATTAACGTCAGTCATAATTCAGTTGATCATATCTTTTAATCCGTTCATCGAAACTATTCGATATCTAAATAAAAAGTTATTGATTTTTTGTTAGCTTTCCAAAAACATGCATATCATATACCTTTTACCAGTAATATATGTATTTAATTCATGATTCATTATAAACTGTTTAACGACGAAATTTAGCATACTAGCATGTATAAATATATAAACTCGAGCACTAGACATGGATACACTATTAATTTATAAAAGATAAAATATAAATGCTTACGTATCAGTATTGAGATTCAATATTTTAGAAAAGTACGTAGACGCAACAGAGATGATAAACACTATGTTTGATTCATAAATATACCCCCGAACATTACCCATAACCTCCTTGGCAATAACCCATAATTTCCTTAGCTCTATCCCGCTCGTAAAACTCATTTTTAAAATGACACGCTCATGACCTCGTCGTAGTATTATATATATATATATATATATATATATATATATATATATATATATACTACTAATAATAATATTAGGATTAATAATAATATTAATCTTAATAATATAAATAATAATAATAATAATAATAATAATAATAATAATATAAATTATAAGTTACATAGAAAAGAAAAAGAAATGTGGAAGTGTGTGAGAGTGTCGAGCAAACTGGACAATTTATAGAATGTTTCTGAATCCTGACTGTCATGCGATCGCATGGGTTTTATGCCTATTTCTCATGCGATCACATGGCCCCAAAATCCAGCTCACAAATTTTTGTTGTTTTGTTTGTCGACATAATTAATAATAATATATATAATATATATAATTTAAATAATTAATTATATATTATATTAAATTCATGTGCATAGTTGACTTGTAATTGTTGTTCCGATAAGTCGTATGTCGTCACTCGACTTATGTCCCGGTTCCGGTTTTTCGAACGTCCTTTCGTACGCTGAGAAAACTTGCATTTTACGTTTTGGGATACGTACCTTTGTCAAAATATAGCCTTAAATTATCCCTAAACTATATCACTCGAAATATAATTTATATATTTGAGTGTTTTGGTCATTTACTTCTATAAATCATTGTCTCGTTATTTATTAATATAATAATATTTATCAAACGTTTCATAACCAAGTTAATATCTATTCTCAATATTTATAAACACATTTTAAAATACATATCGCAAGTTATTCATATAATTAATTCTTAACAATTAATATTCTAATTATTGTATGTGTCCAAATTACGTTATTTAAACAAACATTTTATCATTTATTCCGAATACCATTAAAAATGAATAATTTCTCAAATCAGTGTGGTCCTCACAACAGAGACCCATAACAATATCATAATCATTAAGAGACTTAATAAATATCTTTTCATTCAATTGTTTGGCATAATCTTTTACTCTGTAGTTAAATATATCAATCAGATAATCAAACCAATAAGGTTAATGCACAGTATCATTTTTATAACACTTTTTTACGTTTTCAAATTATAGTATATGTATCCATTTACATATAATTGTTCGTGCATCATCGTGAATAAACGAAGGGTAATTGAATATTTCAAAAGTTTGAGATTTAACTTCATAGACTTTGTTTATCGTGTCGGAAACGTTAATCATACAAGATTAAGTTTAAATTTGGTCAGAAATTTTCGGGTCATCACAGTACCTACCCGTTAAAGAAATTCCGTCCCGAAATTTGAGTGAGATCGTCATGGCTAATAATAAAAATGTTTTCATAACGTATTTAAGTTGATAAATAGAATTTTATCATCGTTAAATAATATGGATAAAATAATCCAGTTACTCGAAGCGTATGAGGGAAGCAATCGTAATAAAGTGAAATGGAGATTCGTCTTATCTTTTGATGTAGTAACAATTGGTTTCCGGAATTTAAGGAATAGAAAATCTTCATAATACAAATAAGATTTGATTCTTCGGGAATTAAGGAAATTAAGATTTCCATTGATTAAATGCGTAATCTTCCTCGATTGCTATGTCTGATATTTTACTATAAATTAACCACTTTCGTTTCATTATTTTCACCACTCCAACATCTTCTTCCTCATTTTATACCGTCAAAAGATTGTGAAATGCTTCATCCAGTTCTGATTCTTGATATACTCCTAACCTTCATATCTGTTATTCTTCTCTTTCATTTACCACCGGAGGATTTTATTTACTTTTACTTTTATCTTGGGGTTATAGTGTTATTAATTTTCCCGTGTCTTTACGTTGCAATACGTATTGATATACACGGTTTGTAAATTTTTGGGATTGTTATTGGGCTTTTATTCTCCTTTATATTTCAGAGCTCTATGCTTTAGATTTCTCTTCCTGACCTTAAGTCAAGCAAATAATGGTTCGGAATTCATAGGTATGGATTTCGGAATGAACATAGTTAATGTTCTAATAAAGAAATTGTAATAACACGATCTTGATTTGTCAAATTACCAGAATATTCGGAAAAGACCGAATCATCAAGAAATATATTTTCTTGATATATTTAGAGGTTAAATAGAATGAAAGAGTTATGTAACATGGTTCATGATAATGGTGGGATCTGTGAACCTTTATCACGTTCCATTAGAAACTCAGCATGACTTACTGTAATATAATCACGTTGATCAAGTGTCATTATATTATACTAATTCATGCTTCAGTTCCCAACATTACTTTAAAACATTCATAATTTGAGTTCGAATTTTTCAGAATTTAGAAACCAAAACATTTTCTTTTATGACGTAATACAGATAGCGTGAAGGAATGAATAATTTCAGATAGTTAGGAAATTATCCTTAGAAACATTGAAGATATTTATAATGAAAGATATGATGATATCTTAGAATATTTAAGATAATGATGATGATGAAGAATATTGTCCGTAGAGGTTTTGGAGTAAGGAGCAAGGTATTTGCTAAAGATTTCAGCAGATACTGAATCATTTGGATTCTTTGAAGGCAGGTTCAGTCTTTGTGATTTATCCACAGCCTCCTTCATACTTTGCTCAATCCGTTTTTCAGTTCCAAACCTTCTCTTTTTCTCAGCTTTACCACCATACCATTCTTTATCATCAAACTTTTGATTGTTAAAGTCGTTTACAGTTTTTGCTGCTTCATCAGCATTTTTCCAAAATTCGGAGGGCTAGTTCACAGTTTGGGATGTTTTTCAGAAACTTCACATTCGAAGTATGTAAGTCTGGGAGATAGACATTATATGTGTATATATAATTGTTGGCGTAGAATTGCTACGAAATTCGAAATACTGATTGCTAATTCCCGGTGGTTGGTATGGAAATTATTGTTACAAGATATGGATGAGTACATGATAGGATTTCAATGAGTATAAGGATTTTTCGAAAGGTCAAAGATCAATGGAGTTTTTGGTAAATTTACTGCTAATGTGGTGGAACATAAAAGGTTCCCCAGTAACAAGAACGTATATGTCAAGGTTACAATAAGGCTAATCTGAAAATTCAAAGTTGACTAGACTGGATACTTTGAAAAGGAATTGCAAGATTATTTTCGATATTAACAACGCTAAAGGATCTTGCACAGTTTTGAAGTCAAAGTATAGCCTTGAAAGATGTAGAGATCTAAGAATGATGTCACTTGTTAAATCTTGACTTGGATTCTGCTATGTCAATATCAGAATATGTAATTGAATTTGTATGGAAATGATTGTATATCGCTGTGAGCATAGTTAAAAATTTTTGAATCAAAGTTGAAGAATGTACAGTGTAACATATTAATTGCGAACTTATATATTTCCCGGGTATTACCTACCCGTTAAAGATTTCACAATTAATACTTTGTACAAAAGAATTTTTATTACCGTCTTTATGAAAATATATGTATGTATATTTTCTTCAGATGTAACACATATTTAATGAGTTAATATCATATTAAGCTCATTTAATTTTCGGCTTGACTTAGAAATGATTAAACTCTAAAACATTAAAGATTACATAATCTTTGCAGAGTATTTCGCTAATGTAATCGATACTTCATTATTTATTCTTATTGATATTCCTCGGTGAAGGATGTTGGTGCACGTGGAATTTTTTGTGAACCTTACAAGGCACATATGATGTTTTCTGAAAAGTTTTGAGTATATCGAAATTGAAAATGTAAAATCAATTATGTAATTGATTAATACACTTGGTTTATTATGAAATGGAATTCATTGGGTTGAAACAGAGATTGTAGTTAACAATGGTTAAGTTGTTAAGGAAGGATGTACATCATTGCATATTAGTAATATGAACTAACCGAGTAGTACCTACCAGTTAAGATTCACACGTAATAGCTTAGTACGAAAAGATTTATTTTGATTTCAAAATTCATATATATTAAATATACATAAAATTTCTTCAGGGAAAAAAATGAGTTAATACTTCATCGGTTATTGTTGCTGGTATTTCTTGGTAACTATGGTGCGTATGACGTTGATGCTCGTAGAACAGGTTGTGAAGTTGAGGTTTGCTATGCGGATGTTGTTGGTGGTGGTAATGGTACTGTTGGTGTTGTTGTCGGTGGTACTGTTGATGCCGGTGATGCTGCTGGTGCTTGTAACCTTTGCACCATATTCTCCAGAGCCACTACTCGAGCGCGAAGCTCGTTGACTTCTTCTACTACACCTGAATGATTGGCGGTTTGGATGAGCGGATGAATAAGATCCAGAATTTGAGATAGTATATTATCATGACGAGATACTCTGGAAATGAGAGAGAAAATGGTGTCTCGAACAGGTTCGCCGGTAAGTGCTTCAGGTTCTTCGCCAAGAGGGCAATGTGGTGGATGGAAGGGATCGCCTTCTTCTTGTCTCCAATAATTAAGTAAGCTACGAACCCATCCCCAATTTATCCAGAATAGATGATGGCTAATTGGTTGATCCATTCCAGTTACACTGTCTTCGGAATTCAGGTGAATATCCATATCGGAATAGCTGTCAGAGTTTAAGGAATTTGAACTAGATACGGGATCCATCTTGTATAATTAGGGAGATGATTTTTGATATGAATTAGATTATAGAATTTAGCTTGGTATTCTTCAATACATAATTTACCAATGTATATATAATACCAAATTTCATAAATCACGGAGAAATTTTCAGAAGATGTCAGGAAAAGTTTACAGTAACAGATACGCTAAGATATGAATTTTGTCTATACACTATTCATGCAATCAATGCAGTAAAACGTGTCTAGACTAGGAATGATAAGCAGGTAATTTCTGACAATAAATGATAAGCAAAACTTTTAACATGCAGACACGGTCGAAGTCCAGACTTACTAATGCATCCTAACAACTATCAGTTAGACACACTCATGCAAGACCTGGTTCACTAGGACCAACGCTCTGATACCAACTGTGACGATCGCTCCAAATCCATATGGACGAACACGTCATTCATCGATTTCATTGCGAGGTATTTGACCTCTATATGATACGTTTTGTAAACATTGCATTCTTTTGAAAAGGCACACCATCAATGAATATTTAAATCAAAAGTTCTCGACATCTGATGATTTCTATATATAGACAATCACCGTAAATAATAGTTTACAATAGTAATTCCGTTGACAATGCAGTCAAAATAAGATACATGGTGATGATTTTGTGAATGCAACGTTTTCTTGAATAAAGCATGCAAGACTCCATGCACATCGCTTGTATAACATATAAGCAAACAGCGGAAGACTTCTAGGGAACCTGAGAATAAACATGCTAACAAGTGTCAACACAAAGGTTGGTGAGTTCATAGTTTTAGTGTTTCGCATAATCTGTATATAAAAGTGGATCACAAGATTTCAGTTGTTTCATCCAGAAACGTTTATCAATAGATTCTACATAACAGAGCACCCTGGTAACTAAGCTTTAACGTTATAATGATAAATACCCCATTCGTTTTAATACACGCAAACCAACGTGTCCTAAACTCAAATAACACACGTCCGTTAAAAGGCTAGCGCTCTAGCTCGGACGGGGATGTCAAGCCCTATGGATCCATATACTGTTATTCGCGCCCACCAGTCCATATCCTATGTACTGGCAGCTACTAGTTACCAAAGCTAAGGGATTTTTGGTTCAAACTCAGTGTAGAATTAAGTATGTACTTGTATCCATTGCGTTTAAAATAAATTGCATGTATTCTCAGCCCAAAAATATATATTGCAAAAGAAATTAAAAAGGGAGCAATGAAACTCACCTTAGCAGCACATAAAGTTGTTCATCGTAATGTGACCGAAACTCGGAATATCAAATAATCGTAGATCTCAACCTAGAGAACATATGTTGGTCAATAAATGTCTATCAAGCTAGGTCAGGTCATAGTGTATCACAATCCTAATGCTCGAGATCGACATACAAAAGTTATCCAAAGTCGTTTCAAAAAGTCAATTTTGACAATAGTTCAATAAAACGAGATATACCTTGTATAAGGATTCATTTACTCGGTTGGTAATATTCAAAAATCCATTTTATCAATCTCGTAAACAAGTTGTTTAAATCTTAATTGTAGATTCAAAAGCAATTTCAATTAACGTCAGTCATAATTCAGTTGATCATATCTTTTAATCCGTTCATCGAAACTATTCGATATCTAAATAAAAAGTTATTGATTTTTCGTTAGCTTTCCAAAAACATGCATATCATATACCTTTTACCAGTAATATATGTATTTAATTCATGATTCATTATAAACTGTTTAACGACGAAATTTAGCATACTAGCATGTATAAATATATAAACTCGAGCACTAGACATGGATACACTATTAATTTATAAAAGATAAAATATAAATGCTTACGTATCAGTATTGAGATTCAATATTTCAGAAAAGTACGTAGACGCAACAGAGATGATAAACACTATGTTTGATTCATAAATATACCCCCGAACATTACCCATAACCTCCTTGGCAATAACCCATAATTTCCTTAGCTCTATCCCGCTCGTAAAACTCATTTTTAAAATGACACGCTCATGACCTCGTCGTAGTATTATATATATATATATATATATATATATATATATATATATATATATATATATATATATATATATATATATATATATATATATATATATATACTACTAATAATAATATTAGGATTAATAATAATATTAATCTTAATAATATAAATAATAATAATAATAATAATAATATAAATTATAAGTTACATAGAAAAGAAAAAGAAATGTGGAAGTGTGTGAGAGTGTCGAGCAAACTGGACAATTTATAGAATGTTTCTGAATCCTGACTGTCATGCGATCGCATGGGTTTTATGCCTATTTCTCATGCGATCACATGGCCCCAAAATCCAGCTCACAAATTTTTGTTGTTTTGTTTGTCGACATAATTAATAATAATATATATAATATATATAATTTAAATAATTAATTATATATTATATTAAATTCATGTGCATAGTTGACTTGTAATTGTTGTTCCGATAAGTCGTATGTCGTCACTCGACTTATGTCCCGGTTCCGGTTTTTCGAACGTCCTTTCGTACGCTGAGAAAACTTGCATTTTACGTTTTGGGATACGTACCTTTGTCAAAATATAGCCTTAAATTATCCCTAAACTATATCACTCGAAATATAATTTATATATTTGAGTGTTTTGGTCATTTACTTCTATAAATCATTGTCTCGTTATTTATTAATATAATAATATTTATCAAACGTTTCATAACCAAGTTAATATCTATTCTCAATATTTATAAACACGTTTTAAAATACATATCGCAAGTTATTCATATAATTAATTCTTAACAATTAATATTCTAATTATTGTATGTGTCCAAATTACGTTATTTAAACAAACATTTTATCATTTATTCCGAATACCATTAAAAAGGAATAATTTCTCAAATCAGTGTGGTCCTCACAACAGAGACCCATAACAATATCATAATCATTAAGAGACTTAATAAATATCTTTTCATTCAATTGTTTGGCATAATCTTTTACTCTGTAGTTAAATATATCAATCAGATAATCAAACCAATAAGGTTAATGCACAGTATCATTTTTATAACACTTTTTTACGTTTTCAAGTTATAGTATATGTATCCATTTACATATAATTGTTCGTGCATCATCCTGAATAAACGAAGGGTAATTGAATATTTCAAAAGTTTGAGATTTAACTTCATAGACTTTGTTTATCGTGTCGGAAACGTTAATCATACAAGATTAAGTTTAAATTTGGTCAGAAATTTCCAGGTCATCACAATATACCAATAGTACATACATCTAAAAGCTGTGTATTGTACGAGTACGAATACGGGTGCATACGAGTAGAATTGTTGATGAAACTGAACGAGGATGTAATTGTAAGCATTTTTGTTAAGTATAAGTATTTTGATAAGTGTATTGAAGTCTTTCAAAAGTGTATAAATACATATTAAAACACTACATGTATATACATTTTAACTGAGTCGTTAAGTCATCGTTAGTCGTTACATGTAAGTGTTGTTTTGAAACCTTTAGGTTAACGATCTTTTTAAATGTTGTTAACCCAATGTTTAATATCAAATGAGATTTTAAATTATTATATTATCATGATATTATCATGTATGAATATCTCTTAATATGATATATATACATTAAATGTCTTTACAACGATAATCGTTACATATATGTCTCGTTTAAAAATCATTAAGTTAGTAGTCTTGTTTTTACATATGTAGTTCATTGTTAATATACTTAATGATATGTTTACTTATCATAATATCATGTTAACTATATATATATCCATATATATATCATCATATAGTTTTTACAAGTTTTAACGTTCGTGAATCACCGGTCAACTTGGGTGGTCAATTGTCTATATGAAACATATTTCAATTAATCAAGTCTTAACAAGTTTGATTGCTTAACATGTTGGAAACACTTAATCATGTAAATAACAATTTCATTTAATATATATATATATAAACATGGAAAAGTTTGGGTCACTACAGTTTGGGTCCTCTTCTATGTCAAAAAAAGTACCTACGTGTTTTTCTATATTCAAAATGGAAGCTTGTTAAGTTCTTAATGACTGATCAAACCTCTCATTCGTTTGGGTTTGAGTTGTAATAAATTGTGTTTGAGATTCCATTAGCTTTGCCATCATTTCTTCCAGATTTGGATTTTTCTCTTCGGTTTGTTGTGGTGGTTTATACAAGCTAGGTCTTTGTTGATTGAAAGTGTTGTTTTGAGTTAGTTGGTTATTCAGACCTTGTTGGTTGTACGAGTTGTTGTTGGGTCCATTTGGATTGTAAAGAATGTTTTGATTTCGATTGAAGTTTGGCCTTGGCGGTTGATAATTATTTTGATAATTATTTCCCGGCCTTTGGTTCATGTAGGAAATATTCTCAAGTTGTTCCATCGTTTGCTCGATGTGACAATCTTTCGTTAAGTGTGGTCCACGGCATTGCTCACAACTGATTCGTATTGCATGAATATCTTTAGTCATCTTTTCCATTCGTCTTCCAAAAGCATCTATTTTTGCGAAAATGGAATCAAAGTCATGGCAAGAATCGGCTCTAGCCGCTTTAGATGAACGAAAGATATCTTTTTCCTGGTGCCACTCATGTGAGTGGGAGGCTGTATTATCAATTATTTTTTGAGCTTCAGTTACGGTTTTCTTCATAATGGAACCACCAGCTGCTATATCGATGTCTTTTCGTGTAGTAATGTCGCATCCTTGGTAGAATATTTGTACTATTTGATAAGTGTCTAAACCATGTTGCGGACATCCTCTTAACAACTTTCCAAATCTTGTCCACGCCTCATATAGAGTTTCATTTGGCTTCTGCGTGAATGTAACAATTTCTCCTTGAAGTCTCACAGCTTTAGATGCCGGAAAGAATTGTTTAAGAAATTTTTCAACTAAGACATCCCATGTATCAATCGCCCCTTCAAGTAACGATTCTAACCAATCTTTGGCTTCTCCCTTTAAAGTCTAGGGAAATAATATGAGATAGATCTATTCATCCTCAACTTCTCTGATTTTAAATAAAGTACAGATCCTATTAAAGGTACGAAGATGTTCGTTTAGATCTTCTTTTGGCGTACCACTATATTGGCATTGATTAGTTACCATGTGTAGGATTTGTCCTTTGATTTCATAATCTGGCACATTAATGTCTGGCTTAATAATGGCATGTCCTTGGCCCATGCGTGTGGCTCTCATTCGATCTTCCATACTTAGAGGTTCCGTTACTTCCATAATTGAATTTGTTGAATCTGAATCACTAGAGGATTCTGATTTAACGGTTTGTGGTTCAGGAGGAATGATTAGTGGTTCAGGATCTTGGAATTGTCCTTGAATATCCTCCGGGTTCTCGGTAGTGAAGTCGGGTTCAAAAAATGGATTATCAAAAATTTGAATTGGGGTACTTGGTCGACTAGATGACGATTCTAAAGAAAAATCAACGGCGACAATATTAGCTAGATGTCTTGATCGAGTTACAGGTGGTGAACGTATGAAAGGTGGTGAACGTTTTACTCGGTGCATTCACTGAATATCCTATTAGTTATAAAGATAAAAATTATATAAGTTATCAAATTAATAGACTTTTCTGATTTTGCCCACGTTTCGAATAGCCAATAGATGCAGCAGGTAGCCAGGACCCTTTAAATCGGAAGCCCACAACTCGCCACTAACAAATCCAACTATTACTACGAACCAGGAAATTTTGGATGTCTATCAATTTAACCACTTAAAATAATTTTTCGTTGAAGTTTAAAGAAATTTTAGAGAAGAAATAGAAAATTCTATGTCCTAAAAACTAGAGCGTCGAGAAATAAGAAAGAAAAAGAGCGCATCGGAAAAACGTCGAAAAAAATAAAAGGTCGAAAAATAAAAAGAACGTAGCGCGTCGAAACTTAAAAGTATAAAAACTAAGAATTAAAAGTTACGTCTAAAGGTATTAAAGCTTAAAAGAATTCTATATCCAAAACGGCAATAACTTAAAAGATACTAAAATCTTAAAATGGCGTCGCAAAATTCTAAAGCACCTAAATCTTAATCTAAAGAAAAAGTACTTAAGGGATTTTACGGCAAAGCCTAAAAATCTAGAAATAAAAATAACTACGGCAAATACTATATTTAAAACTAATTACGAACGAAAAATACAAATTATGAATTAAACTAATAAAAAGATACGCAAATATAAAAATAAAGCTAAAGTTATAAAAATACAATTTTTTATAAAAATATTATTTTTATATTATTTATTTTATAAAAGTATTAATTTATAAAGTAATCAAACTAATTAAAACTTAAAATACAAACTTAATTAACATTAAAACTAATTATTATTTAATTAAAACCCTAAACTATTAATTAATTAAATTAATAATAATAATAATAAAACCCTAACCCAGCATTAAATGGCGTACGAGGTCAGGCCTGTCAGACCAACTCATGCGATCGCATGAGTTTTGGTCATCTTAGCCATGCGGTCGCATGGCCTGCAATTCCAGAAGTGGTTTTGGGCTGCTACAGTTCGGGCCGTATACTTTTTACTATATTTTTTTTTTTAATTTTCTGTTTTATATTTATATAAAGTATTTAAATAAATAAAAACTTATATTTTTACAAACTAAAATAGATAGTAGAAATATTTTATAATTTTATATATTTTGAACAACTCTTAAAAATATATATATTTTGTTTTTTTCTTTTTATATTTTTGTATTTTTCATATTTAAAACGTATTTTTACAGAAAGAAATTAAAACTTATTAAAAATATTTTTTATAGCGTTTCGCTTTCGGCGTTGTTGCTATTCCCCGGCAGCGGCGCCAAAAACTTGATGTTATGCGAGGTGTATATGAAATAGTTATATTTTTACTACGAAATACGATATAATTTACACAAGTTTTATTTATTTATATAGATGGGATATACTTGAACCTTGCTACAACACTTATAGGCAGTGTACCTAATCGTAGAGTAGTGTAGGTTTTAGTAAGTCCGGTTCGTTCCACAGGGAGCTAGCTGAGTTTAACACTATATTTTCTTACAACTATATTTATATAAAATATATATAATTATATATAGTAATATTATTATAAAAGGGTGTTTTTACCGTTTAATGACCAGTTTGTCGATTTTATATTTTAAGCGTAAAGATAAATGACGATAATATAAATGACAGAATTTAAATTGCGATAAAGTAAATTGCAGTAATTAAAATGACAGTAAATAAAGGTACAGTGAAATATGAAATAAAAGTATTATGCTTATTTAAACTTCCGTAATCATGATGTTTGACGTGTTGATTTTAATTTATTACCCGGGTTAATTGTCCTTTGTCCTGGATTATTTGATACCTATTTGGTTTTTGTCCATAATAGTCCATCGGTCATAATTATAAAATGCTCGTCAAATTAACCTTATTCTCGAAGTCAAATATTCCAACTAATTAGGGATTCGAACTGTAACAAGGTTTTAATACTTTGTTAATAATTACACCAGGTTATCGACTGCGTGTAATCCAAGGTTTTAATATTTTGTTAACAATTACACCAATTATCCTTGTATGTAATCCACCCCTGTTTTAATGAGATATGAATATTAATTTACCCACTTGATCAGAATGAATAATCAATTACCCAACCCGAATAATTAATTAAATGATCGTAAAAGATGTCGTATAAACGTCACTAAATAGAACATACATAATCATTTTAATAATTATTAGATTAACTAATTTGAAGATAGGTTCGACAGATTCTAATGAGTTGTCATTCGATTAGACAATACCCCCTATATATTAATAGTCAATAGTCCAATGTCCACAAGTGTCGGTCTTTTGTCCAAACCTTAATTATGGTACAAAATTCAATAACCCAATCTTAATTTTTAGTCCAACATCACGATTACTTTGCTCAAATAAGCATAATAATAACTTAGTTACGAGACATTAATTTAAAAAGGAAGAACATAGCTTACAGTGGTGATTAATCGCGTAGCGTTGCACGGACAGAATTTCGACTTAAAACCCGTAAAACATTTCTTACAATAACCTTATTATTATTATTAACTTAACTTAAAATTAAAAATATAAATATAAATATATATATATAAAGACAGAGTGAGATTGAGATGAAAAATGGGTACATATTTCGGCCAGAAAACGTTGCATTTATAGGACTTGGGCTGGATTTTTCAGCCATGCGATCGCATGGAATTAACTCTTCCAGGCCATGCGATCGCATGGCCATCTGGGACAGCTCACATTTCTTTGTACTCTAGCTTGTCGACGTTATATTTAGATATATATAATATATAAATAATTTATATAATTATTTAAATATTATATTATATTCTTGTGCATAGTTGACTTGTAATTTTTGGTCCGTTGCGTCGCGCGTTGATAGTTGGCTTAGGTCCCGGTTTCGGATTTTCGAACGTCCTTTCGTACTATTTAATATCTTGTACTTTGCGTTTTGCAATTTGTAATTTGCACAAAAAATTATTTTCCTTAACTCCCAAAATCCGCGCAAGTCTTTAACTCACTTTTAGTGGCACTTTTGAGTGCACTATGGCTTTAGTGGCACTTTTCAGGCTTTAGTGGCACTTTTTCTTCAATTCTTTAATCTTCGTGCTTTGTCTTCACATTTATTTATTTAAACGATTACAACTTAAAAATAGAATAATTACAACTAAAAACTT
This sequence comes from Rutidosis leptorrhynchoides, assembly GCF_046630445.1. Lineage (NCBI taxonomy): Eukaryota > Viridiplantae > Streptophyta > Magnoliopsida > Asterales > Asteraceae > Rutidosis > Rutidosis leptorrhynchoides. The sequence goes on from NC_092342.1 coordinate 283,933,316, forward strand.
TACATATTGGGATGATATTGCGACTAAATATATGTTAGTTTGGAGCGCTATCAGCATGCTTGTATAATATTGTTTAAAACTGCATTCGAGATTTACTTTGTTGTAACATATTAATATTGTAAACCAATATGTATTGGTAGTGTGTAAGTGTGATATTTTTATATTATCATTTCTGATAATCTAGGTGGTGTCCTTTTAACCTTGTTGATAAAATAAAGGTTATGGTTTGTTTTAAAAACGAATGCAGTCTTTAAAAAACGTCTCATATAGAGGTCAAAACCTCGCAACAAAATCAATTAATATGGAACGTTTATAATCAATATGAACGGGACATTTCATGACAGTTACTCTTTCACTATCACTCAATAAACTACTTTAAAACAATATTCCATACATTATATTAACATAAGTTTATTTATAGTTATCAAGCAAGTCTAGGTGTATATGTAACAAGAATGAAATTATCTTATCAAATACAAAATAAAAAGTTGATATAAATAGAAGTAAAATCAATAAAAGAACATAATAAAGGTATAGACACATTAAAAGGTATACTCAAACTACACAGATTACCATATTACCATCTCATTATGTAGCATTATGCAACATTATGCATTATTAATGTCCACTGAATCTGATCCCCTTTTCACCTGCAACACAACTTAACAAAAAGAAAAAAGAAAAAAAATACTATCTGAGGATGGTTTATGTTTCTTTGACATTATGTATTCAAGATTGTGCCCTGCCCAGCCTTTCGAGACCTTCGGTTCTGCAAGACATGATTTACGAAACACTTCTCTCAATTGTCGTTCAAACGGGTCCAGTTCACTTTTAAACGCGTTACAAACTTGACCCACTTCTTGAACGGCCGTTTGCACTTCTTCCTTCTGTTCTGCAATCAACGGAAACTAGTTGACTGAGTCAACCAAATCCATGACCAAATTAATCGACTTTTCCATTTGGTAGATCTCCTTTAGCAGTCTAACGCTATTCTTTCGTTCCCGTTTTTTAGATTCATCAACGATCCTAATATGAAGCAAGTTTAAAGGGGTACCCCACGAAAATTGCCTCGGTACATAAAAATGAACTTGATGACTCCGATCTTAACACGGTATTGCAACGACCAGAACCCATAAAATAAACATAAGAATAAATCCCCTGGTGTAAACGACATTAGCTAAACCATTAGTCGCCGAAATTTCATAGGCCGGAGGTGGGACCAGCCCATTAGCTATTGACTGAATCTGCTTGCTTGCAGACCATGAATTCAGTATAGTCCAAGAAAGCGACCTCGAGTGTCCTGTTTTTGTTGTTGTTCTTTCCCTTTATTCGAACACCCAAAATATCGGTTTCTGTTTGAAAAAACAGAGGCCGCTTCTTTATTTTCATCGAGCATGATAATCGACAAATCAGTCAATGCTTTCTTTGCCCTTTTAAACTGTCCTTCAACAATTACATTCCTTTGTTATTAGTTAAAAGCATTACAATCAATCTCCAAATTTTTATGCCAAGTTTGAATCTTTTCAATTCCATCACGAACAGCGTTACAAATGTCAAGTGCCCAAATTCTCCTATCGAAAAAATCATTCACAAACTTATCTAAAGGCGGTTTTGAAAGACCGGCCTCGTTATTCATCAGTATCACTTTAAAATCTTCTTGACAAGAAATAAAGGCATCCATTAGTTTACATATCCAATCAGGAGACAATAGTTCATCAGCAGAAGTAGCTGAAAGTGCTCGAAATTTCCTGAAAACTTGATGATTAAAAGACCCGAGTTCACAATGAAATTCAGAACTCGAATCACTATAACATCCATGGAATGGATTTGATTATGATCATTCCCGATACCCATAATCGATCGACGAAACATCCCGAACGGCATAGAATAACCACTCGTCGGCATATCGAATTATACGAAAAATTCTTTACACTTTTTCTCAGTTACACAAAGCCCCAACTTCCAAAACCAAAACTTATCATCTCAAATGAACTCAAACAGTATCGAAATTGGACACGAAATTAAACTCAAAACATAAAGTTTTGAACTTTATTGAAATAAAGTTACAAATTTATCAAACAAAACCCTAAGACCCAAAACTAGATACATATAATTCCTAACAAGATACATGCAATTCAAGACTGTATATACACAAGCCACATGAAATTAATAACTAAAAATGAAAGCTTTTGTTAAATTAAAGGCAACTTCACATGGATTATATTTTTGTGAAGATTAAAGAATTTAGCTTGTGGTTACGATAGAAAATAGAAAATAGAAAAAACTGTTTATAACAAAGAAGAATTACTGCTACATGACTTGCCACCTACAAGAAAAGTATACCAAAACTATATTCTTTTTATTTCTCTCATAGAAATTTCCTGAACAAAATACACACCTACACAAATTTCTGTATATATTGTTTCTGTTATAATTTAGTAGTTTATAACTACCTTTAGTAGTTTATTTCAATTATAATCTGCTACGGAGTAATAATAGAGAAAAAAGAAGGAAGTATGAAATATTATTGAATGATTGTGTACTAAATATCCTTACAACTGATTGATATTTATAATACTAAAATTTTACTATACATCTGTGTCTTCAATGATATATGTTAGGTGAAATAGTAATGAAATTTGGATTCATGTGAAAATTGTCATCTACCTTCTTTGACTTTAGTATCATAACACTACCCTTTGGATGTCAATTTATTTTCATTAGATATCAACTAGTACTGCCTCGTTAAAAATCTTGCTAAAGAAAACCCAGTGGGAAAAAAACTTTAGCTAAGGGAAAAAAGAGTGCAGTATAGAGTTGTCTCTCCCTCAAGTAGACATTGCTGAGCTGTTACATCTTTTGAACATGCCTCATTCCAATATTGTGAACATGCGTTCTGAAAATAGCAGTTGGAAGTGCTTTGGTTAAAAGATCGGCAGAGTTTTTGCTAGATTGAACATATCTCATTTCAATCTGGTTGTCCTTGATGAGATCTTGAGTATATGAGAAGAATCTGAGGTTTTCATCTGAAACTATATCATCTAAATCTTTTGTGTACAAGTTTAGCCCCTCTGATTTCTCTACAGTCTCCTTCATGATTTGCTCAAACCGTTGTTTCAATTCCTATTCCCTTTCAGTCTTTTTTTGAGACTTACCAACATACCATTCTTTTCCATCAAACTTATGACCGTTTAGACCGTCTATGGCTTTGGCGCCTCGTCAGCATTTATATTTTGTTCTGTTACTTTTGATACTCTTCTTACATTTGTATTATGGAAGCTGCATTATCTTCATATATAGTTGTTGGTGAAGATAGTTGTTGGTCTTTTATAGCGTTCTAGTCCACAAGAATCAATAATTATTTGTGTCATTGATCTCAACCAAACACATTTTCGAGTAGTTTCATATAATGCAATCACTTCGTCATGATTTGATGATGTTGCAACAAGTGTTTGTTTTAAGAAAACCATAATTTTGTGGTACCTCCATTTAGGAATACATATCGAGTTTGAGATTTATCTTTATGAGGATTTGATGAATGACCTGCATATACATAATCAACCAAATCTTGTTTTGAAGCGTTAGAATAAAATAATTTTAAATCAGCAGTTCCTCAAGGGTATCAAAATATCTGCTTGATCCCATTTCAATGTCTTTTTGTAGGGGTTGAGCTAAACCTTGTCAACAAATTAACTGCAAAAGAAATGTCAGGTCTTGTACAATTTGTAAAATACATAATAACCTCAATTGCACTAAGATATAGAACTTCTTATCCGTAAAGATCTTCATGATCTTCGCGAGGATGAAATGGATCAGTGTAAATATTGAGTGATATATCAACCAATGGTTTTGTCTTTAAAAATGTTTTAAAAATCTTTTCAGTATAGTTTGTTTGATGTACAAGTAAACCATTAAACATATGCTCAATTTGCAATCCAAGGCAATACTTGTTTTTTTTTCAAGATCTTTCATTTAAATTTTTTTAGAAGTTGAATGATTTCATAGATCTCTTTATTTGTTCATATGATGTTATGATCATTGACATAAACAACTTACAATCACATATCTGGACATTGTTTTCTTAATAAGAACACATGTTCAAATAAGATTATTTATATACTCTTTTTTTTATCAAGTAATCACTTAATCAGTTATACAATTGTATCAACCCATATAAAAATCTTTGTGATTCAATGGAATACATTTCTTTGGGTTTTGCATTATATGTTTCTGATACCTTAAACCCTTCATGGATATTCATGTATATATCACTATCAAGTGATTCATTTAAATAAGTAGTAATAACATCTATGAGATGCATTTCTAAATTTTTAGAAACTGTTAGGCTGATTAAGTATCTAAAAGTAATTGCATCCATAACAGGAGAATTAATTTTCCTCATAATCCATTCATGGTCTTTGAAAGAAATCTTGAATTACAAGTCTAGCTTTATCTTGTAACTTCATTTTTTCTCATTTCTTTTTCGGATAAAAATTCATTTTTTTATCTCATACGTTTCACATCTTTAAAAGTGATAACGATTGATCTGAAAACTTTTCTTTTATTGAGCGATTCTAATTCAGCTCGTATTGCTCCTATCCATTGAGTCCAATCATGTCTATTTTGACATGCAATGATAGATTTTGGTTCTAGATCATTATCATCATTCATGATGTCATATGCAACATTATATGAAAATATCTCATCAAGATTTTTCATTTCATTTCGGTTCCATAATATTTTTGAATGTGCATAATTGATTAAAAATTCCATATTGACATCATCAATCTCCTCTGCAGAAGGAGTATTGATTTGTGGTTCTTCTTGAACACTTTCTTTTACCTCATTATCAGCTGATTTTCCTTTTCGATGATTTTTTATCTTTGGAACTAATTTGTCTTCCACGTTTCAGACGTGACAAAAGACTTATGAGTAACATTATTGCTAGATTTGGAATTTCAATTCTTGCTAGAGCATTTACTGCTGATATATATGATTTAGTCACTCTTTTTCCATCTGTAAATGCATCGGGCAATTTATTCGCAAGTTCTTGCGTATGCATTAATTTTTTTTTTGAATTTTTTGTTTCGCATTCTTTTTTGCGAGTATCAAGATACCTTAATTGATGTTCACATCATGAAACATCATTTTATTTATTTTTTCATTTCTTCCCATAATCTAGGAAACAATTTTTCATTAAAATGACAATCACCAAAAACGTGCTGTAAAAACATCACCCATCATGGATTCAATATATCTTATGATTGAAGATGTTTCATATCCAATATATATTTCAATCCTTCTTTGAGGAACCATTTGTTGTGGTGGTGCAATTAAAATTACACTGCACAACCAAATGTTCTAAGATGGAAAATATTTGGCTCTCGACCAAAATTAAGTTGGTAAAGGAGAATATTTATGACTTGCACTTGGTTTAATGCGAATTAATGTCGCATCATATAAATTTACATGTCCCCTATAAATATTGAGAGTTTTGTACTCATTACTAATTTTCTAGTTATTAGCTGCAAGCGTTTATCTATTGATTCTGCTAAACCAATTTTGTGTATGCACATGAGCAACTGGATGTTCAACAACAATCCCTGTAGACATATAATAATTGATATAGCTCCAAATGAACATATATTTAGGCACAATATCCTTCCAATATGTAAAGTTTTCAGTTGCAATTGTTCTATTTTCAAGTAATATTTGTTTAAATAAATAAATGTGAAGACTGAAGACGCAAATGACGATTTGAAGACGCAAATGACTAAAAAAGCTCAAATGTACAAGATACAATCAAAGTGGTTCAATTTATTGATGAGAAACGTCTAAAATTGAAAAGAATACAAGCCGCGAAACGCAAAGTACAAGATATCTAAGCATACGAAAAGGGATTCGAAAATCCGGAACCGAGACGTAAACCGAGCATCAACGCGCGAGTCAACGGACCTAAAATTACAAGTCAACTATGCACAAGAATATAATATAATATATAAATAATTATATATATATTATATATTAAAAAATTAACAGCAGCCCACGTTTTGTATTTATTGGATGAGCTGGATTTCGAACCTCCGCAATCGCGGAGCTCAGAGGCAAAAATGTATCGCAATCGCGGAGCTGCTTGGTCCCAAAATGCCTATAAAAGCCAACGAAATCTGCCGAGTTTTGTACACCTTTTCCAATCTCTCAATCTCTATATGTAATATATTTATATTATAATTTTAATTTTAATTTAAGATTAATAATAAATTATGGTTTAGTTGGGTTATTGTAAGAAATGTTTTACTGGTTTTAAAGTCGAAACTCTGTCCGTGCGACGCTACGCGATTAATAACCACTGTACGCTATGTTCTTCCTTTTTAAATTAGTGTCTCGTAACTAAGTTATTATTATGCTTATTTGAGCGAAGTAATCGTGATGTTGGACTAAATATTAAGATGGGGTTATTGGATTTTGTACCATAATTAGGGTTTGGACAAAAGACCGACACTTGTGGACATTGGACTATTAATAGATGGGGGGTATTGTCTAATCGAATGACAACTCATTGGAATCTGTCGAACCTATCTTCAAATTAGTTAATCTAATAATTATTAAATGATTATGCATGTCCTATTTAGTGACGTTTATACGACATCTTTTACGATCATTTAATTAATTATTCGGGTTGGGTAATTGATTATTCATTATGGCCAAGTGAATAAATTAATGTATCATGGAGTAATTATAACAGGGGTGGATTATGTAAGTAACTAGAGGGGGGTAAATAGTTACTTAGTCGATTTTTAAAAATTTTCTTTAGCGTTTTGTTGAACTTGATATAGTGTGCTTTGAAATGTTTGTTCTCTAATAATGCTAACAACACAAATATAAGTTAAATTGTAAATAAAAGATAAGGGAAGAGAGAACAAGCACAACGATTTATAGTGGTTCGGGAAGATGTTAACTAATCTTCCTTAATCCACTCCTCAATTCTACGAATTGAGATTTTTCTTCACTATGATACTCCAAACTCGGTGGAGTGTCCGGATACAACACTAGTACTTCGATAAGCCGCCCCTTATGAACTCTTACATCCCTTTGAAGACTTCACAAACGCATATATCTCTTACCACAAGATCCTAATGAACTTATCCTAGTGAAAACACAACTATCATCTAGATCCCTTTAAGAAGATAGTTTACAAGTAAACTTACAACTTTAAGCTTACAAGTACTCTTGCTAGAATCACTCTAAAAGATTACAAATTGGGTATAAGAATGATATCAGTAAGTATGAGAAAATATGAGTGCAAGAGGTGAGTCTTCAAATGCTTCAAGGATTGACTTTTATAGGAAAGAGAAATCTGCCTGGAAGTCATACGGCTCACTGCACGGTCGACCGTGGTTCGACCGTGTACTTCTGACATCTGATTCTTATGGCCATTTTTGTCCTTTGAAATTTGTCATTTTGCCTTGTTGGGTAGCTGCAACTAGTGGCCAATTACTTCTGAAATTATCCTCATTACCCTTTATATTTTGGACATAAGCTTGGAAGTTGACATGTCCTTTAAAGAAGAAAGTCTTTAATCCTTGACCAATTGCCATTGATTACCAAAAGAGGTAATTGCAGATTTTTGTCTCTTGACAAACCATTAACTTCCAAAAATCTTCATCAACTTTCTTAATCACTTGTCATTTAGCTTATGGAAGTTTCTTGCCCTTTAGAACATTGTTACAACTTAATTGAACTAGTTTGAATCTAGTTTGAACATGATGATTCTTGTTACAACTTGACTAGACTTGAACTAATTACATACTTGCACAAATAATGATACATAGAACTAATGGGAGAGCAACTCTTTAATTAGGACTTTAATGACCATTATTAGTATGTTTAAATGATATTATGAATTGGGGTAAAGGGATATGACACTTGAGTGTTTTAGCCTAAATCGAGCTTAAAGTGTCATTAAGATGTCATTGGGTGTGATTAATGAAAATTAGCATCTTTTGGTTCAAAACTCTTTTAAGATCAAAGAGGGCAACTATTATAAGCATGTTTAAAAAGGTTTTGTAAATTATAGATGGGAACTAGTCAAACTTTATTTGGTCAAGATTGGTAACAGAAAGAACTGCGGTCGGGCTGCGGTCGTCCGTGAGTTCAGCCGTGGGTTTGCAGTTTTAGAACAGCTTGAACTCGTTGGTGAAGGACACACACGGTTGATGTCATGGCCGACTGTGGTTCAGCAGTGTAGTAATTTTCCCAAGATGATTTCTTAGTTATTGGTCTTTTGCTAAATATAGTTTAGGCCCATGAACTCATGTCGTCCTACATATGATTTAACTTCTCAGTTCTTGTGTGTCATCATCAAAACAAAGTGATTATCTTTTGAGTATTATGCTTTGAATCTTAACTAACAGATTACATACAAGGGTAATTGGTGTAATTGTTAACAAAGTATTAAAACCTTGGATTACACGCAGTCGATAACCTGGTGTAATTATTAACAAAGTATTAAAACCCTATTACAGTTTGAATCCCTAATTAGTTGGAATATTTGAATTCGAGAATAAGGTTAATTTGACGAGCATTTTATAATTATGACCGATGGACTATTATGGACAAAAACCAGATAGGTATCAAATAAACCAGGACAAAGGACAATTAACCCGAAGTAATAAATTAAAATCAAAACGTCAAACATCATGGTTATGGAAGTTTAAATAAGCATAATTGTGTTATTTTATATCTCATCGTACTTTTATTTACTGTCATTTTATTCATTGTCATTTTAATTTTGTCATTTATTTTACGCACTTTAATTATTGTCATTTATCTTTACGTTTAAAATATAAAATCGACAAGCCGGTCATTAAACGGCAAATCCCCCTTTTATATATTATTATATATAATTATATATATATTGTACAAATATAGTTGTTTAAAATATAGTGCAAGATAAGCCGTCTCCCTGTGGAACGAACCGGACTTACTAATAACTATACTACTCTACGATTAGGTACACTGCCTATAGTGTTGTAGCAATGTTTAAGTATATCCCATCTGTAAATAAATAATTAACACTTGTGTAATTTGTATAGTATTTCGTAATAAAAATATAAGTATTTCGTATACATCGCTGCACACATCAATAATCATTAAATGCTTGAGATGTTAACTCACCAGCATTATCAAGTCTCATCCTTTTAATGGTGTAATCAGAATAATGTGTTCTCAATTTAATAATTTGTGCAAGAAACTTTGCAAATGCCATATTACGGCTTGATAACACACAAACATGAGACCATCCGCTAGATGCGTCTATTAGAACCATGAAATATCAAAATGGTCCACATGATGGATGAATTGGTCCATATATATAACCTTGAATTCTTTCAAGAAACATTGGTGATTCTTTCTCAATATTCTTTTTCATTAATCACCATATGTGCTTTTCATTAATTACCATATGTGCTTTTCATTAATCACCATATGTGCTTTTCATTAATCACCATATGTGCTTTTTCATTAATCACCATATGTGCTTTTCATTAATCACCATATGTGTTTTTTCATTAATCACCATATGCAATTTTCATCATATATCCTTTTCACCATATACGCTTTTAATCATATGCGCTGCGCTTTTCATCATATGCACTTTTCATCATATGCGCTTTTAATCATATGTGTTGCGCTTTTAATCATATGCGCTGCGCTTTTCATCATATGTGCTTTTCGGTGCTACATAGGTATTTCTCATTTCCGGTTATCATTGACTGAAAATCATATCCATTATAATATATATCAGAGAAATTTAACAAATTTCTTTTTGATTTGAGAGAAAACAAGACTTTATTTATCAGAAAATTTGTACCAATTGGTAACATGAATTTTGCCTTTCTCGTTCATTTTATCAAGTTTGCAATACGTGATATAGTATTTATAATTCCTTCATTTGATTTAAATCAATGAAATATTTCTTAGATTTGATCATAGTGTGTATGTTATCACTATCTACAATACATAGGTCTTTACCATTTAATTGATGTTGTATTTCAGCAGGATTCATACTAAAATTTCAAATAAGATAAGCAAATAATGAGTTATATTTCAGCAAGATAATCATATTATATTACCTGCAAACAAGTTACAATATGAAGTATGTAAAAGATAACACTTAATAAACATGTGCGTTATGGTCTAAAACTATTTATTTATGAGTGATACATAACAAGCTAGACATCTTAGAAAATTCAAACCATTCAAGTCTCAAGGTATCTCAGGGTTTATTTAATCGAGATTTTTCAATAGATTCACTCCCGTTTTCTTTTCTTTTGGGACTTATTTGTAGAGATAAACAAGATGTTCGCGTATTCAAGAAATACTAGACTGATGATCCACGTTACCAGATCATTAATAAGAATCTCCGGGATTCTTATAAGAGCGTCTACTAACATCTTCAATTTTATTCTTTCATGGATCACCGTTATTTCTTGATAATTAATATCGTATCTATCTTTGAGTATTTTCCATAATACACTTGGATCTTCGATCATATAATATGTAGATTCTAAGGACTCGTCAATATGTTTGCTAAGAAAAATACTTGCTATTGCTTTCTCTTGTTCGGAACAATTGTTATTTTTATTCAGGGTTTCTAAAATACCGATTGATTCGAGATGTTTTTCTACATTCATAACCCATGTTAAGTATTTGTTCCCACTTGATTCTAAAGGAGCAAATTTAAGCCTTTTCAAATTCGGCATTCTCTATTATCAAAAAGATGAACAACATAAATCATAATCATAATCAACTTCTATTCATAGACAAATAATAAAATAAAATTAGAATCATTTTAAATTCATAAGTAGCAAATAACAGAATAATGGCATGATTACAAATGATAAAACCACAAGAGTAGGATAGAATATAGGTTCACCCGGTGGTATATTAGCAACAATGATGATAGTTAGTATGACCAATACAATAGGAAAAATCATCCTTGTGTAAATCATCTTCACAAAAAACTTTTTGAGAGTGGTAATCTGAGAAAATGAAGATTGATTTGTGAAAATGTGAAAACAGATATATTTATTTTATATTTGAAAAATATAGTCGTTATAACATCGTCAGTTGACGTTAACAACCGTTATGTATATATGACCGTTGTAACGTCGTTAGTTGACGTTAACGACTGTTATGTACTCGTTGTATTAATAATAATTTTAATAAAAGAATTTTATTAGTACAAATACGATTACTATAAATACATTTAGTATAAATACGTTTAGTATAAATACTAAGATTAAGAGAATAAACATATTATGCATAAATAATAAATTTTAAGAATAAACATTAGTATGCATGAAATAAATAATGATTAATTGCATAAGTAATCATAAATGTTAGATAACATAAATATAAATGTTAGTGAAGTTAATAAAAGTTAGATTACAAAAATATAATTCAGGCGGTATAACCGACCATATATAACTTAAATAACATAAATATAAATGTTAGTGAAGTTAATAAAATTTAGATTACAGAAATATAATTCAGGCGGTATAACCGACCATATATAACTTAAATAACATAAATATAAATATTAGTGAAGTTAATAAAAGTTAGATTACAGAAATATAATTTTACTTATGATGATAACTAGTTTATAACCCGCGACTTCGCGGGATTATGCATCAAAATTTTTGTAACTTCTTTTATGAACATGGTGAACACAAAAATTGATAAGTCTTCTGCAAACGATGTGCAGTCAATCAATAACACTACATCAGTTTCCATCAAATCTTGTTTGTTATCTTTCAGTATTGTAGCCGAAAATAAACTTTTGAATCTCATTATCACTAAACCTAAAAGATAAATCAAAGTTCCAGCTATTAATAAACTTTAAGCATTACTTAAATAAATCATTTTACCTTGTGTTTTTTTCCACACTCATATCAGCTGGAACATCATAAATAAGAAATAATAAGTGACAAACATCATAAAATCGAAACACTAAAGAAAAACCAATGGACCCGAAACACTTACAACATGTTATCAATATCGAACTCCTTGTGATTAAATGACATAGTTATCTACAGACGAATATGAGTATTTCAGCATTTTCATTACGATTGTTATTGTATTATTGTATTGTTAATTTGTTATTGTTACTGCAATTTTTTACCAAGTAACTCAACAACTTGATGTTTCAACTAACGCTTTAATTAAAATAACACATCAAACTTGAATTTCATTATTGATAGTGTGGATGAGAGCGAATCATTAGACTCGGTCCTATTTCTTACTTAAATGACATCCAGTCAAACTATACAACCTTAAATGGGTCTATCCATGTTATGTTTTTACAACTTAGTGGTCAGAAGTTGCTTCAAGTATATTTGTACTGCATAAAACTTCTTAAATATATGGTATCTCAAAGTTGTTTGAAAACAAAACTAAAATGTATAGGACAACCAAGTAGTGATTTCTTATATAGATGGTATCTCAACATATGTCTGAGGTACTTATTCAGTAAACATAATTTGTAGACCAAAAAGTTACTCCAACCTAGTCGAAAGATTAGCTTAGTACAGAGTAACACAAACCCAATTATTTTAACATAATTGGGTTTTTCTGACCCCCTTTGACTTGTTAACCAGCATGTCTGACCCATCCATTTTGCTACCACCACTAATCATAAATATGAAATAAATGGCACACAAATTTGTTATATAGTCCTTGTGATCATATAATTCATAACTCTCACATTATGTGTGCACATCAGATATCAAGAAACTTGTAAAAAAATTAGATTATTTAAATTCAGACATCATGAAAGCAAGTAGTATACCTAAAGTAAGAACCTAAATTCAGACAAAAAAATAAAATAAGTTACACGTATTAGAACCAAATAATCATTCCGATTAACTTGTAGTGTGTCACTTATAAACCAAATGGAGACATACCGATTAACTCTTGACCGATTCATTCCCATATATGTGACGCCCCGTACAAAATCATCGTGTACAGTACATCAACAACAGGATCATTACAAGGTCAAACACTATATGCTGTTTGAAAACCAGTTTTGCATTCATGAACAGATAACGTTTTACAAAAGATGAATAGGAAACATTAACATGAGTACATGACACTAAGGTCATTACAAAGCTATTGTTTTAAAAATAACATAAGTTGCGAATGCAAAGTAAAAGTTCCATGCTTGAGACATCTCTAAGTAATGCAGCGGAAGTCTAACACAGCAAGTCTGTAACAGCAAGTCTATACACCAAGACTAGAACAGCAAGGCTAACAGCGGAAGCAACAACGTCTAAACACCTGAGAAATACATGCTTAAAAAGTCAACACGAATGTTGGTGAGCTATAGTTTGTTTGTATTCAGTAATATAATGTAGGCCACGAGATTTCAGTGCTTCAAACAAGCATTTCAAATCAGTAATTCAAATCAGTATGATAAAGTATATGTATAACCGTGGGCACCAAGTAACTAGACTTAACATTTATAACCCCCTGAAAGTACACTTGGCGAGTGCGTATGTTCATGAAGTATTAAACACCCGTTAAATGCTAGCGCGACTAGCCCGAGTGGGGATGTCAAACCCTATGGATTCATATCTAAGATTCGCGTTCACCGGTTCAAAAACCAATGACTAAACGTTACCGTGCTAAGGGGAATGTTTATGCCGTTGTATAACCCACACACATATAAAGTTTAAGTACTCGTGCCTAGTATGTAAAACGTAAAAAGCGCATGTATTCTCAGTCCCAAAATAGTTAAAGTAAAAAGGGATGCTATAACTCACAGTGAATAAGCAATACAAGTTGATACGAAAGTGTGCAAGTAGAAAGTCTGTCCGAAAGGTCGTCAACCTAAATCAAAGATTACTAGGTCAGTAGGTTGTCTTTATAAGTTCTAATAGTGCATAAAATAAGTTTAAGTGTCATCATCATCATCATTCATCATCATAAAAGCCAAGTAAGTTAATCAAGTATAGTGGTCAAAACAATAGGCTGAATTGGATCAGCTGCTACGACTTCTACGTAAATCGAAAAGACACAAAATCAGTGGCCATGGCTCCGTATGGGAGTCCTCTAGTTGATGAACAATTTATAGACTCAAAATCATCTTAGTTTGACCGTGGTGATGGTCTAAGTGCGAGTAGGTCCGAATTTTCAGCACAACGTTACAAAGGAGTATTGACTTTCGGAAGGCCATAGATCCTAAACCGTAACTCGGATTAAGACGAGGTCTAAACGGAAAATCATCTACTCGAAACGAACTAACTGAAAATAAACTTTCCAGTAGCCCAGGTGGTCTGATCAGATACGAAAAACAGTAGGTTAGGTGCTCCGGTGGGATTCTTAGTACTTGATGCTCATCACGGTTCTCATCCTTGATGCTTGTAGCTTCAAGTGTACAACTCGTTGATGGTTTAGCATCACCTTGACTAAGATTCCACCATCAATACACAATATGTTAAGACCAAGTAAGAATACAACTCAATCAAGAGTCTTAGATGGATGATGAACCAAAGTTACATCATATCCTTAGTCTTAACACAAATTCAAGTCACGTTTACAACTAAAGCTACAAACTTTACATCAATCAAACAAGTATGAACACAATTTAAGTCAAATGAGGTGATAGAACCCTAAGCTAGAGAGCTTGGATCCATTTCACACAAGTTACAAGGTTGCAAAGCTAGAAAGCTTGCACCTTTGACGTTCTTGAAGATCTTGAAGCATAAAGCTTGGATCTTGAAGCTACATGGAGATTACAAACACAAGCTTGAATCTTTTCAACAAAATAACAAGATCATAAGTTAGAAAACTTAAATACAACAAAAAGATATGAAGATTCAAGCTAGAAAGCTTGAATCTTGATTGTTCTTGAAGATCTTGAAGCATAAAGCTTGGATCTTGAAGATACATGAAGATTACAAACAAAAGTTTGAATCTTTATCACAAAATAACAAGATTAAAGCATAAAATAAGTAGATCTACAAAGTTGGTGAAGATTCAAAGCTAGAAAGCTTGAATCTTCCATGTTCTTGAAGGATTCATACTTGAATCAACAAGATAAAATCAAGATCAAAGTTAAAGTTAAAGTTAAAGGAACTTGATCTCCATATAATGATGATGATGAGCCACGAATTTGAAAAGAAAAAGAGGAAGAAAAGAAAACTTACAAGAATACTAGAAAGGAAGGAAAGAAAAGAGCAAGTGTGTGTGAAAATCAAAATGAGAGCAAGTGTAAAATGGGAGAAGTATGGCTAGTATTTATAGGCAAAATAAATGACAAGGATTGATGACATGGAGGCCTCCTTGGCTGTGATTTTCATGGAGGGGATGGGGAGACACCATTTTGCTTTTTGGGTAGTGGTTGTCTAAAGCATGTACTTATGCTAGAATCCCATGTAACCATATGGATAATTCTTATCCAAATGCTTGTATGACTCATTAATTAATTTATTTTATTTATTTTATTTATTATGGGTCACTAGTAAATAATACTTGGGCTATTTAATTGGGTCACTAGCTAGAGTAGGGTGGGATTAAGTCCAACAAGGTAGAAAGTCCAACAAAACTAACTATTGTGCAAAATTAAATTACTACGCATAATTAAGCATCCAAAAACCCAGGTAATTATTATTATAAAATAATAATTAATATTTCGCAGTCATAATATTCCGATTACGACAAAAGTTAAATGTGCGCGCAGTTCGCGGTTTATTCGAAACGTCAAATAACACTAACGGTTATAAAGGCTTCCAATGATCAAGTTATGTATCCTACGTACTCTAAGGCACGTTTTAACATATAAATGGAGGTAAACCACGTAAATCGAGTTTTCAGAGTATAATGTAATACAGTACGCACAAATACGCAGTTTCGCAAAAACACAAGGTACAAAAGCAAGTCGAAAAAGCCGGGTCGTTACATTACCCACCTGTTAATGGAAATTTCGTCCCGAAATTTGAGGAGTGACTAAAAATAGTACCGTATTTAAATAAGAAGTAGTGTATCAAGGTTCTGAGAGATTCGTGGTCTCAGAAGTGAGCTATTTACCTTGAAAGGTACTTTAGCGTATAAAGGTAAGAATAGGTATATGCCATTGATTAAGTCTCTTGTCCTAAGAGATCAACAAATAGATTTCGTTTCTGGCTAACATGAGTACGTCATCTGAATATATACCCACAAAAGGAAAGATGACGTTTTTAGCCTTACAGGCATCTTCAGTATGCTGGATGCATGGAATACATCATGAAAGTTACCAAACTCATCTAAAATATTGAGCGCTTATGTTGTAATACCAAGCAGACAGATAGAATGGAAAACAGGGCGATCACAATATACCGCATGTGAACTCATCCTTGGATGGAAAGAAAGCACAGTTCCATAATGTAACTTTATCCATTCAGTTACATGTTGAAGTTAGGTTTAACATTAATCTAGAACAACATATAGTTGTGACCAATGAAGGAAGGAATATGTAGGGTAACCATATCCGTGATACAGATGTTTTAAGCAGTCCCTTCCAAAAGGATAACAAGATTCATAGATTCTTAAAGTATTTTATACTACATTTCCGAAAGAAAATCGCACGAAAGGTGTGGTTATCGAACGAGAGTGAACTCTTCGAGCGGTTCGTTCTGAATTTATCCTTATACTTAAGGGGATGCGCGGATAAGAGGTGATACGTGAACCCTATGTCATAAAGAACGGTTTACTCTAAGTGAAAAGAATCTCAAAAACGATTCCTTGTACCTCAACCTACTGATTCATAGAGATGATGTTTACGAGGGTGCTGCTATTAGCAGTGAAACATTGAGAGTAGAAACCCGTCTAGTGCCTTTCCTACAATAGGGTGACCACTGAGTGTACCTCAGAAGACTGATTTATCGGCCCGTGTTTTTGTCATGTCTAACCTTAAAAGGAACATTTCATGAGCGCAAAGACTTCTTAACAAATTTTTAAAAATCTGCCACCCAAAGTGTAGTGACCCGAACTTTTTTATGTTTATATATATTAAATGAAATTGTTATTTACATGATTAAGTGTTTCCAACATGTTAAGCAATTAAACTTGTTAAGACTTGATTAATTGAAATAGGTTTCATATAGACAATTGACCACCCAAGTTGACCGGTGATTCACGAACGTTAAAACTTGTAAAAACTATATGATGACATATATATGGTTATATATATAGTTAACATGATATTATGATAAGTAAACATATCATTAAGTATATTAACAATGAACTACATATGTAAAAACAAGACTACTAACTTAATGATTTTGAAACGAGACATATATGTAACGATTATCGTTGTAACGACATTTAATGTATATATATCATATTAATAGATATTCGTACATCATAATATCATGATAATATAATAATTTAAAATCTCTTTTGATATTATAAACATTGGGTTAACAACATTTAACAAGATCGTTAACCTAACGGTTTCAAAACAACACTTACATGTAACGACTAACGATGACTTAACGACTCAGTTAAAATGTATATACATGTAGTGTTTTAATATGTATTCATACACTTTTGAAAGACTTCAAGACACTTATCAAAATACTTCTACTTAACAAAAATGCTTACAATTACATCCTCATTCAGTTTCATCAACAATTCTACTCGTATGCACCCGTATTCGTACTCGTACAATACACAGCTTTTAGATGTATGTACTATTGGTATATACACTCCAATGATCAGCTCTTAGCAGCCCATGTGAGTCACCTAATACATGTGGGAACCATCATTTGGCAACTAGCATGAAATATCTCATAAAATTACAAAAATATGAGTAATCATTCATGACTTATTTACATGAAAACAAAATTACATATCCTTTATATCTAATCCATACACTAACGACCAAAAACACCTACAAACACTTTCATTCTTCAATTTTCTTCATCTAATTGATCTCTCTCAAGTTCTATCTTCAAGTTCTAAGTGTTCTTCATAAATTTCAAAAGTTCTAGTTTCATAAAATCAAGAATACTTCCAAGATTGCAAGTTTACTTCCAAGTTTTCTAAATCCATTCCAAATAATCATCCAAGATCAAGTAACCTTTCTTACTTACAGTAGGTTATCTTTCTAATACAAGGTAATAATCATATTCAAACTTTAATTCAATTTCTATAACTATAACAATCTTATTTCGAGTGGAAATCTTACTTGAAATTGTTTTCGTGTCATGATTCTACTTCAAGAACTTTCAAGCCATCCAAGGATCCTTTGAAGCTAGATCCATTTTTCTCATTTCCAGTAGGTTTATCCAAGAAACTTGAGGTAGTAATGATGTTCATAACATCATTCGATTCATACATAAAAAGCTGTCTTATTCAACGTTATAAACTTGTAATCACTAGAACATAGTTTAGTTAATTCTAAACTTGTTCACAAATAAAGTTAATCCTTCTAACTAGACTTTTAAAATCAACTAAACACATGTTCTATATCTATATGATATGCTAACTTAATGATTTAAAACCCGAAAACACGATAAACACCATAAAACTGGATATACGCCGTCGTAGTAAAACCGGGGGCTGTTTTGGTCGGAATAATTAAAAGCTAAGAAGAACTTTGATTTAAAAGCTATACTTCTAGAAAAATGATTTTTCTTATGAACATGAAACTATATCCAAAAATCATGGTTAAACTCAAAGTGAAAGTATGTTTTTTCAAAATGGTCATCAAGATGTCGTTCTTTCGACGGAAATGACTACCTCTTTCAAAAATGACTTGTAACTTGTATTTCCGACTATAAACTTATACTTTTTCTGTTTATATTCATAAAGTTAAGTTCAATACGAAACCGTGGCCACTGGAATCACTCAAAACGGATTAGAAACGAAGAAATGGCGAGTAAAACAAGATTGATAAAAACTACTCATTTTACCTACGTGAAAGTTAGTAATAAATCTATTCCAACCATAACCTAATCAACTTATATTATATATTATGTAATCTTGAGATACCATAGACACGTATACAATGTTTCGACCTATCATGTCGACCCATCTATATATATATTGCGGAACAACCATAGACACTCTATATGTGAATGTTGGAGTTAGCTATACAGGGTTGAGGTTGATTCTAAAATATATATATAGTTTGAGTTATGATCAATACTGAGATACGTATACACTGGGTCGTGGATTGATTCAAGATAATATTTATCGATTTATTTCTGTACATCTAACTGTGGACAACTTGTTGTAGGTTACTAACGAGGACAGCTGACTTAATAAACTTAAAACTTCAAAATGTATTAAAAGTTTTGTAAATATATTTTGAACATACTTTGATATATATGTATATATTGTTATAGGTTTGTGAATCAACCAGTGGCCAAGTCTTACTTCCCGACGAAGTAAAAATCTGTGAAAGTGAGTTATAGTCCCACCTTTAAAATCTAATATTTTTGGGATGAGAATACATGCAGGTTTTATAAATGATTTACAAAATAGACACAAGTACGTGAAACTACATTCTATGGTTGAATTATCGAAATCGAATATGCCCCTTTTTATTAAGTCTGGTAATCTAAGAATTAGGGAACAGACACCCTAATTGACGCGAATCCTAAAGATAGATCTATTGGGCCTAACAAACCCCATCCAAAGTACCGGATGCTTTAGTACTTCGAAATTTATATCATATCCGAAGGGTGTCCCGGAATGATGGGGATATTCTTATATATGCATCTTGTTAATGTCGGTTACCAGGTGTTCACCATATGAATGATTTTTATCTCTATGTATGGGATGTGTATTGAAATATGAAATTTTGTGGTCTATTGTTACGATTTGATATATATAGGTTAAACCTATAACTCACCAACATTTTTGTTGATGTTTAAAGCATGTTTATTCTCAGGTGAATACTAAGAGCTTCCGCTATTGCATACTAAAATAAGGACAAGATTTAGAGTCCATGTTTGTATGATATTGTGTAAAAACTGCATTCAAGAAACTGATTTCGATGTAACATATTTGTATTGTAAACCATTATGTAATGGTCGTGTGTAAACAGGATATTTTAGATTATCATTATTTGATAATCTACGTAAAGCTTTTTAAACCTTTATTTATGAAATAAAGGTTATGGTTTGTTTTAAAAATGAATGCAGTCTTTGAAAAAACGTCTCATATAGAGGTCAAAACCTCGCAACGAAATCAATTAATATGGAATGTTTTTAATCAATAAGAACGTGACATTTCAGTTGGTATCCGAGCGTTGGTCTTAGAGAACCAGAATTTTGCATTAGTGTGTCTTATCGAGTTTGTTAGGATGCATTAGTGAGTCTGGACTTCGACCGTGTTTACTTGAAAAAAAAAAAAAAAGATTGCTTAACAAATTTTGTTGGAAACTATATATTTTTAACATGTGAATATTATGTGATATATTAATCTCTTAACGTGTTTGATATTATGTGATAGATGTCTACCTCTAGAACTAGTTCCATTGACTCACCTAATAATAATGAAGAGTCAAATGTAAATTGGAATGATTCGTGGACTGATTCACAAGATCCCGAAGAGGAACCTGAAGAAGAGTCGGAACCGGAAGAAGAATCGGAACCGGAAGAAGAATCGGAACCGGAAGAAGAACCAGTGAGGGAAATAATAAAACGGTTAAGTAGAAGAAAATCCTCAACCAACCGACCATAGTTAATTATGGTCAACGGTGTTTCCGCCAAGGAAGCAAAATATTGGGAGGATTATCAATTCTCCGATGAATCGGATCCTGACGAGGATTCCGATGATGTTATAGAAATTACCCCAACTGAATTTAAAAAGGCAAAAGAGAACAATAAGGGAAAGGGCATAAAAATAGAGAAATCTGATTCTAACCCCGATGAACTTTATATGTATCGTCAACACCCGTATTTCTTAAGTTGTAACAATAACCCGGGAACCTATAAACCACCAGGTTTTTCTAGACCAATGTGGAAAACGACGGCTCGTATTAGGGGAACATCATATATCCCTAAAAACTTAGCAAAAAGAACCAAGTTCAAAAAAGAAGAAACGAGTGAGTCGGAATAAGATAGTTGTATTTGTGCGGTGTAATATATGTAATATAGTGTGCTTATGCTTTACGATATATGTAAAAATTGCTTGTATTAATAAGTATCTTTTATGAATCTAACTCTTGTCTATTTTACAGTATAAAAACACAAAATGGATAGACAACCCAATATGTTAGAAGACTTACCCGGAGACATGATTGATGAAATCTTGTCTAGAGTCGGTCAGAATTCCTCGGCACAACTATTTATGGCAAAATCAGTTTGTAAGACATTCGAAGAACGTTCCAAGAATGCCTTGGTTTATAAAAGGCTTTCGTTTAAAAGATGGAGGATATCACATTGGGAAACCCATAAGTTACGATGTGTTTACTTTGACGCATATATTGCGGGGAACCCAAATGCTATTTTACGCAACGGGTTAAGAAATTATTTTGACTCAATGTATCCGAATATAGGACTTCATGATTTAGAAAAAGCGGCTAACATGCAACATAAAGAAGCATGTTATGCTTATGGGTTAGTAATGTTCGCTTCTCACCAAAGTGAGAAAAAGAACATCGGGCTACAACTATTAAACAAAACGTTCCCACAAGTGACGGAGTCGGTAATTGGGGTAAGAAATGAGGTTTTTAGGTTATTACGAGACTGTTGGTCATTACGTAACCTTCGCCCTTTTGACGACGTTACAACACGTTGTCATACTATCGGTCACAACGGTTACGTTCCGCAAGACCAAGGATGGGAAGTGGTATTAGTAAAACCAGAATGCATGACTTGTTTCTGGACGTATGAATTACGTGTCTTTGTTGCCTTTGCTGAACGCCTTATTTATTAACTAGAATTATCTTCGCAACTACTTTGTATCAAAGTTTTATGTGCTATATTTCATGCTATATGTAAAATAGCGGTATTGTAAGTTTGCAAGTTATTGTATAAAGGTTTGAATATGATATTATTATTTTTTTTGTGATTAGTTTTTCATATAGAATTGTAGTAGTTGAAATGGTATGTTAGCTAATAAGTATGAACTTAACGGGTAGGTACTACCCGAATTAAAGAGTATAAAACGCTAATATGAAGAAAGAGCTTTTATAAATAAGTTCATATTACGCTACGAAATACTATTGACTACTCTTGATATTCTATATGATTAACTCGTTTCATTTGACTATTTTGAAAGAAATGGCACCGACTACTCGACACACCTTGAATATGAGTGAAGAGGAATTTCGTGCCTTTCTTGCTTCAAACATAGCCGCAGTACCAGCTGCGCTACATACCAACAATAACCTTGGATCTAGCAGTACAGGAAATCGTGTAGGATGCACCTACAAAGAATTCACTGCTTGCAAATCTTTGGAATTTGATGGAACCGAAGGACCGATCGGATTGAAACGGTGGACCGAGAAGGTCGAATCGGTATTTGCCATAAGTAAGTGTACTGAAGAGGACAAATTGAAGTATGCTACGCATACCTTCACAGGTTCTGCGTTAACATGGTGGAATACCTAATTAGAGCAAGTGGGACAAGATGATGCTTACGCATTACCGTGGTCAGCATTCAAGCACTTGATGAACGAGAAGTACCGTCCCAGAACCGAGGTCAATAAGCTCAAGACAGAACTTAGAGGGTTACGAACCCAAGGATTTGATATTACCACGTACGAAAGATGATTCACAGAATTGTGCTTATTGTGTCCGGGAGCGTTCGAAGATGAGGAAGAGAAGATCGACGCGTTTGTGAAAGGATTACCGGAAAGAATCCGAGAAGATATAAGTTCACACGAGCCCGCCTCCATACAACAGGCATGTAGAATGGCTCACAAACTAGTGAACTAGATTGAAGAAAGAATTAAAGAACAGACTGCTGAAGAGACCAATGTGAAGCAAGTCAAAAGAAAGTGGGAGGAAAACGGTGATAAGAATCACCAATACAACAACAACAGCAATTACAACAATAATCGCAACAACTATCCCAACAATCGCAACATCAATCGCAACTACAACAAACAGCCCAACAACAACAACAACAACAACAACAACAACAACAACAACAACAACAACAACTACAACAATCATCCCAACAACAATAATAACCGCAACAACAACAACAATCAGAAGAAGCTATGCCAAAGGTGTGAAAAGTATCACTCGGGGTTCTGCACCAAATTTTGCAACAAGTGTAAAAGAAATGGTCATAGCGCGGCGAAGTGTGAGGTCTATGGACCAGGGGTTAACAGAACGAAAGGAACAAATGGTGTCGGAACGAGTAATGGCGGAGCAAGTAGTGTCGGAGCAAGTTATGCCAATGTAGTTTGTTATAAATGTGGAAAATTAGGCCACATTATTAGAAATTGCCCGAACCAGGAGAACACGAATGGACAAGTCCGCGGAAGAGTTTTCAATATTAATGTGGCAGAGGCACAGGAAGACCCGGAGCTTGTTACAGGTACGTTTCTTATTGACAATAAATCTGCTTACGTTTTATTTGATTTGGGTGCGGATAGAAGCTATATGAGTAGAGATTTTTGTGCTAAATTAAGTTGCCCATTGACGCCTTTGGATAGTAAATTTTTACTCGAATTAGCAAATGGTAAATTAATTTCAGCAGATAACGTATGTCGGAATCGAGAAATTAAACTGGTTAGCGAAACATTTAAGATTGACTTGATACCAGTAGAGTTAGAGAGTTTTGATGTGATAATCGGTATGGACTGGTTGAAAGAAGTGAAAGCAGAGATCGTTTGTTACAAAAATGCAATTTGCATTATACGAGAAAAAGGAAAACCCTTAATGGTGTACGGAGAAAAGGGCAACACGAAGCTACATCTTATTAGTAATTTGAAGGCACAAAAACTAATAAGAAAAGGTTGCTATGCTGTTCTAGCACACGTCGAGAAAGTACAAACTGAAGAAAAGAGCATCAATGATGTTCCCGTCGCAAAATAATTTCCCGATGTATTTCTGAAAGAATTACCGGGATTACCCCCACATCGATCCGTTGAATTTCAAATAGATCTTGTACCAGGAGCTGCACCAATAGCTTGTGCTCCTTACAGACTCGCACCCAGCGAGATGAAAGAACTGCAAAGTCAATAACAAGAACTTTTAGAACGTGGTTTCATTCGACCAAGCACATCACCGTGGGGAGCTCCTGTTTTGTTTGTCAAGAAGAAAGATGGTACATTCAGGTTGTGTATCGACTACCGAGAGTTGAACAAGCTTACCATCAAGAACCGCTACCCACTACCGAGAATCGACGACTTATTTGATCAACTACAAGGCTCGTCTGTTTATTCAAAGATTGACTTACGTTCCGGGTATCATCAAATGCGGGTGAAATAAGATGATATTCCAAAGACTGTTTTTAGGACGCGTTATGGTCATTACGAGTTTATGGTTATGCCGTTTGGATTGACTAACGCACCAGCTGTGTTCATGGACCTTATGAACCGAGTGTGTGGACCATACCTTGACAAGTTTGTCATTGTTTTCATTGATGACATACTTATTTACTCAAAGAATGACCAAGAACACGGTGAACATTTGAGAAAGGTGTTAGAAGTATTGAGGAATGAAGAATTGTACGCTAAGTTTTCAAAGTGTGCATTTTGGTTGGAAGAAGTTCAATTCCTCGGTCACATAGTGAACAAATAAGGTATTAAGGTAGATCCGGCAAAGATAGAAACTGTTGAAAAGTGGGAAACCCCGAAAACTCCGAAACACATACGCCAGTTTTTAGGACTAGCTGGTTACTACAGAAGGTTCATCCAAGACTTTTCCAGAATAGCAAAACCCTTGACTGCATTAACGCATAAAGGGAAGAAATTTGAATGGAAGGATGAACAAGAGAAAGCGTTCCAGTTATTGAAGAAAAAGCTAACTACAGCACCTATATTGTCATTGCCTGAAGGGAATGATGATTTTGTGATTTATTGTGACGCATCAAAGCAAGGTCTCGGTTGTGTATTATTGCAACGAACAAAGGTGATTGCTTATGCGTCTAGATAATTGAAGATTCACGAACAAAATTATACGACGCATGATTTGGAATTAGGCGCGGTTGTTTTTGCATTAAAGACTTGGAGGCACTACTTATATGGGGTCAAAAGTATTATATATACCGACCACAAAAGTCTTTAACACATATTTAATCAGACACAACTGAATATGAGGCAGCGTAGGTGGATTGAATTATTGAATGATTACGACTTTGAGATTCGTTACCACCCGGGGAAGGCAAATGTGGTAGCCGACGCCTTGAGCAGGAAGGACAGAGAACCCATTCGAGTAAAATCTATGAATATAATGATTCACAATAACCTTACTACTCAAATAAAGGAGGCGCAACAAGGAGTTTTAAAAGAGGGAAATTTAAAGGATGAAATACCCAAAGGATCGGAGAAGCATCTTAATATTCGGGAAGACGGAACCCGGTATAGGGCTGAAAGGATTTGGGTACCAAAATTTGGAGATATGAGAGAAATGGTACTTAGAGAAGCTCATAAAACAAGATACTCAATACATCCTGGAACGGGGAAGATGTACAAGGATCTCAAGAAACATTTTTGGTGGCCGGGTATGAAAGCCGATGTTGCTAAATACATAGGAGAATGTTTGACATGTTCTAAGGTCAAAGCTGAGCATCAGAAACCATCAGGTCTACTTCAACAACCCGAAATCCCGGAATGGAAATGGGAAAACATTACCATGGATTTCATCACTAAATTGCCAAGGACTGCAAGTGGTTTTGATACTATTTGGGTAATAGTTGATCGTCTCACCAAATCAGCACACTTCCTGCCAATAAGAGAAGATGATAAGATGGAGAAGTTAGCACGACTGTATTTGAAGGAAGTCGTCTCCAGACATGGAATACCAATCTCTATTATCTCTGATAGGGATGGCAGATTTATTTCAAGATTCTGGCAGACATTACAGCAATCATTAGGAACTCGTCTAGACATGACTACTGCCTATCATCCACAAAATAATGAGCAGAGCAAAAGGACAATACAAACACTTGAAGACATGCTACGAGCATGTGTTATTGATTTCGGAAACAGTTGGGATCGACATCTACCGTTAGCAGAATTTTCCTACAACAACAGCTACCATTCAAGCATTGAGATGGCGCCGTTTGAAGCACTTTATGTTACAAAGTGCAGGTCTCCGATTTGTTGGAGTGAAGTGGGGGATAGACAGATTACGGGTCCGGAGATAATACAAGAAACTACCGAGAAGATCATCCAAATTCAACAACGGTTGAAAACCGCCCAAAGTCGACAAAAGAGCTACGCTGACATTAAAATAAAAGATATAGAATTTGAAATTGGAGAGATGGTCATGCTTAAAGTTGCACCTTGGAAAGGCGTTGTTCGATTTGGTAAACGAGGGAAATTAAATCCAAGGTATATTGGACCATTCAAGATTATTGATCGTGTCGGACCAGTAGCTTACCGACTTGAGTTACCTCAACAACTCGCGGCTGTACATAACACTTTCCACGTCTCGAATTTGAAGAAATGTTTTGCTAAAGAAGATCTCACTATTCCGTTAGATGAAATCCAAATCAACGAAAAACTTCAATTTATCGAAGAACCCGTCGAAATAATGGATCGTGAGGTTAAAAGACTTAAGCAAAACAAGATACCAATTGTTAAGGTTCGATGGAATGCTCGTAGAGGACCCAAGTTCACCTGGGAATGAGAAGATCAGATAAAGAAGAAATACCCGCACTTATTTCCAGAAGATACGTCAACACCTCCAACTGCTTAAAATTTCGGGACAAAATTTATTTAACGGGTAAGTACTGTAGTGACCCGAACTTTTCCATGTTTATATATATTAAATGAAATTGTTATTTACATGATTAAGTGTTTCCAACATGTTAAGCAATCAAACTTGTTAAGACTTGATTAATTGAAATAGGTTTCATATAGACAATTGACCACCCAAGTTGACCGGTGATTCACGAACGTTAAAACTTGTAAAAACTATATGATGACATATATATGGTTATATATATAGTTAACATGATATTATGATAAGTAAACATATCATTAAGTATATTAACAATGAACTACATATGTGTCACGACCCTACTTTTTTCGTTATTTTCTTTCGTTAACTATTTAACGACCGTTAACTGTTAGTGTGCCACGTCATTTCCATGACCTATATTATTATTTTTTTGTAATAATATATATATAATAATTATTATGTGTTATGTGGATATATGTATTCATATTTTAAATTATACGTTTCTACGTTCCGCGGATTTCCATCCGGCGAATCTTTTCGATTTTTAAACCAACGGTCGAGTTTTCTGGATTTTTAAATCCTAAATATTTTAAATATGATATTTTAAGGTCATATTATTAGTAGGTGTATTTATATTTATTTTTCGTCGTGCGTTCGTTATCTTTCCGGATTTTTAATCGCGTAAGCGTGTTTTCGCGTTTCGGGCTTCGTACGGGATCTCGGGCCACAAGGATTTCACCATTTAGCAAAATTGGACCCATGGGGCCCACCCCCAAGCAATTTCGGCCGAAGCCAAGGGGGGGAGGGGATCCCTTCTCCTTATTTTTCTTTTTTTGAGATTTTGTTTATCACTTTCCCAATTTTTTTCAAGACCTAGTTTTATTTTTGCTCTCACCCTCTCCTCTCCTCCCTCTTTGTGCCGCCACCATCACCACCATAAACCACCATCTTCATCAAAAAGCTAGCTTGGATCAAGAGATCATCTACATAAACGTGTTCTCCTCTTCGTTCTCTACGCGATCATATACTTTGATTCTCGATTAGGGTATAAACCCTAACCCTAGCTTTTTGATTTTTCATATATATTACTGATTTTATATGTTATATGATTAGTATGATATGTATAAGTTGTTGTAATGTTGTTTGAATGCGTAGAGTTACTCGTTTGCGTATGATTTCGGTTTGTAAATTTTGGACAGCAGTTTGATTCGTGTTTTCTGACTTTGTAACTGTTATGAATGTTAAAATAAAGTACATAAATGAGTTCCTCTCATCAAGACATTAATTTTAGACTCCGGATTCATGTCGTTTCGATTCCCGGAGCCCTAGATATGCTTAATTTGGTTTTTGTTAAAGATTGAAAGGTGTTCTTGGCATGAACAAGGTTGGGTCCGACTTTGTGACCATCCTTGGTGTCTTTAGGGTGCCTCATTTGGTTAGGACTGATGGTGAGACGAATATTCATGTTTGGGTCACCTAAATCCGAGCCACGGTTCACCCGTTTTGCCCGAATTACTGTTTTGAGTAAAATGATTTTCCCAATTGATGTCATGGCTGATATCCACGACCTAGGGACTGTTCTTGGAGTGTTCTTGAGTTCATAAATGTGTCGGGTGGTTTGAGTAGGTGAAGTTACATATGTGGCTTGCCCGAAACCGACGCCCGGGGCTCAAGATACGACCCGGCGAACTTTTAAACTTAAAACTTATGGTTAATGATTAAACTTATGATAAAATTTATGGAATTCATTATTAATTAATTACTTAAGATAAAAGAAGTAATTATTATTATTTAAAACTTATGATATAAATATTTATTATATCATTTAATTATTAATTATAATTTCATTAACATTTTAATTAGACTTATGATTAATAATACTTTTATTATTAAAGGAAAATACTTATGATAAGTATTAAATTTTGTTTTTGAGAAATTATTAAAAGACTTATAATAAATATTAAATAATTATTTAATTATTATAAGACTTAATTATTATTTAATTATGACTTAATTATTAAATACTTATGATTTAATAATTTTAATTAGAAACTTATGATATGATTAATAATTCATTATTAATTAATAATACTTATGATATGATTTAAAATTTATTATAAATTAATAATATTTATATTATGATTGATATTTAATTAATTAATTAAATACTTATGTTATACTAATTATAACATTTCAACTTATATTAACTTTAATAATTCATTTTATTTAATTAAACTTATGTTAAGGCATTATTATACACTTTTGACTTTAAATAACATTATAACCTATGTTATTATTATAACTTACACTTTTAAAATTAATGTTGACTATGTTTGACCAAGGTTGACTTTTGAGTTGACTTTCGGTTGACTTTGACTTTCAGTTGACTTCTGTTGACTTTCTAAATAAGGAAACTTTCCTAACTTCAAAACTTTCTAAAAATAGAACTTTCTAAATTTGGAAACTTTCCAAAAATAGAAACTTTCCAAAAATAGAAACTTTCCTAAAATAGAAAACTTTCCAAAAATGGAAACCTGCTAAAAATAGAAACTTTCTAAAAATAGAAAGTGTGTGTCCTTATGCTGTTCCAATCAAACCGATGCTTGCTGAGTAATGTTCTATGCCTACTTGCAACATGTACAATAGCTATCATACTAAGACTTGGCCTAAGTTAGTTATTTATTTCGACCTGCTTTATTTATAGGTCGGCGTTGTGATCTTTCTTGATCACATTACTTTACTTGCTGTTCGCGTGTTTGTGAGATTTCTTCAGTTGCTATTTAAGGTGAGTTATAGTCCCGTTTTTACATACTTTTCAAAGTATATTTTTGGGATGTGATTACATGCAGATTTTTATTTACGTTTAGACACAAGTAACAGTTAAATTTAATTATTCATTGTGAGTTGGACAAAAATATTCCCTAGTCTGGTAACTGTAATCATTGGTTTCTACCGGTGAACGCGAATCCTACGGATAGATCTATCGGGTTTGACAACCCCATTTCGAGCTAGTCGCGCTAGCAATTTATAATCGGAATGTTTAGTACTTCGTAATTTGTTGTAGATACACTGTCCAAGTGTATATTTTTATTGTGTTTGGCAAGGGTAAATAAAGGGTTAAGTGGTTACCAGGTGGCTCATTGATAATGGAATAATGTTTAATGTTTTCTAACATTTTTAAATCTTGTGGTCTAAAGTTTACTTATTTATTTAAACCTATAATTCACTCAACCTTTGTGTTGACAGTTTACTTGCATGTTTTCACAGGTACTTGAGTTATTTGATGCTTCCGCTGTCGTTAGAAGAGTCTGCATGCATTTGGGCAGATTTTATGAAACAATTTATGAAACTTAAGTTTGCATTCTATTTTGGATAATTTAAATTGTGGGATTGTTGGCAATGTTTTGTGTCAACTTTTGGTTTCATTTTATGGTTGGTTGGTTTTCAAACTACTTAATTTGGTTTGTTTCCTTTTTGGGGAACATTTTGAAATAAAAGAATGCAACTTTGTTTATTTAATTCATTTAAGTCCGATCAAGCTATGGGACCAACTGACGGATCCGTTAAGTGTTTTGACGGGGTCGTCACATGTGGTATCAGAGCTCTGGTTGTAGGGAACTAGGCGGTCTTAATGTGGTCAACCCGTGGTTATTAGGGTGCATTAGAGTCTAGTCTACAGCCCGACCATTTTGCTATAGCATTATTATGCATTTCATTTCGTATAAGTTATATTATTAGCTTTCATATCTTTTGGTATATGGTTTGCGGTTTTGCTGTTTGCAGATGTCGACTTCGAGCGATAACTCTGTTGCTGCTCCTGCTCCACCGTCTCCTGCTAGACGTCGTGCTAATCAACCGGAGATCGATGATCCTGTTCATTACTATTTTTCTACCATTACTCATATGAACCGGGCTTATAATGAAGTGACACGTATTAACGCCCTTAGTGATTGTTTGCGCACCTTGCCACATAATGAAGTTATGGACGAGATCCGTGCCGACATGGGTAACTTTATCACTTTCAAGCATAGGGTTGAGGATGCGAACCGCAAGCGTGATCGAGAAGTTAATGCTAAGTTCGAGGCTCTCGAGAGCACTGTTCGTGTGTTGAAGGAAGAGTTGGATGATGTGAAAGGGAAGTTGCGTAAGTATGAGGATCCTGCTGAGACTCATGCTGGACCAGCTTATCACACCCGCTCTAAGCGAATGTGATGTGATTATTCATATTGATTATCTATTTCATCAGACTTAATGTCCTTTTTATACATACATTTTGGGTTATGTACGGCGTTTTGCCGAGGATTTTATTAAGATTTTGTTATGGGATATTTTTCATTATGTATGGATGGTTATTTTTATGACATCTATTATCATTATCATGTTTTATTTCTGATGTTGTGGCTCTTGGCATGTTATATTATGCGTAATATATGTTCATGTATGTTAGGTGCTATGTATGTTGTATGATGTTATCATAAAATATGTATGCATGTGATGGTTATTTCTATAACAATCATAACTGTCATGTTATTACTCATAGTGTTAGTTGACTAATATCTTAATGGTTAGTCTTTTCGTGTTTTGATCTATTCCTTTATGACACTAGTATTATTCTTGGTACTAACGGATGTGTTATTCTATTTTTAAGATCATGCCTCCAAGAGAGTCCACTGAAGCGCGTATGCAACGCCTGATCAATGAAGGAATTGCTGCTGCTATGGCAGCAAATGCTAATGTTAACGCCAATGCGAACAACAACGTGGGATGCTCCCACAAAACTTTTATGGCTGGTCGACCTCAAGAATTCAGTGGTACGGAAGGACCAATAGGGCTTACTCGTTGGTTCGAGAAAATCGAATCTATTTTCAGGGTCAGTCGAGTTCGTGAAGAGGACAAAGTTAGTTTCGCTAGTTGCACTCTCAAGGATAGTGCCTTGACATGGTGGAACAATCTGGTTAGTAGTTTGGGAAGCGATGTAGCTTATGGTTTGGCCTGGAATGATTTTAAGGAAAGATTGATCACCCGCTATAGACCTCGGGGTGAGCTTAAGAAGCTAGAGGTTGAGCTCAAGAATTTGAAAATGCATGGCACCGAGTTAGATGCCTATGAACGAAGGTTTTTCGAGTTAACTTTGCTGTGTCCTAGGGTTTATGCGGATGAGGACCGCAAAATTGAGGCTTACATTGATGGTTTGTCCGAGAAGATTGAACACGGGGTTGAGTCCAGTGAACCCCAGACTATTGAGGCCGCTATGTCTATGGCCCACAAACTTAATGACAAGGTGTTGAGAAGAAGTAAGACTACAGTTGTTGAAAGTAGTGAGGAGGTTGTCAAGAAGGCTGAAAATGGGAAACGAAAGTGGGATAACAACCGCAATCAAAACCAAAATCAGCAGAAGAAACAGGATACCTCAGGTGCTAACAACAGAA
This sequence comes from Rutidosis leptorrhynchoides, assembly GCF_046630445.1. Classification (NCBI taxonomy): domain Eukaryota; kingdom Viridiplantae; phylum Streptophyta; class Magnoliopsida; order Asterales; family Asteraceae; genus Rutidosis; species Rutidosis leptorrhynchoides. The sequence continues at coordinate 283,965,603 of NC_092342.1, forward strand.
ATCAGCGTGTGTGTCCTCGTTGCTATAAAATTCATGATGGTTACTGCACAGTTACTTGTAAGAGGTGCTCTAAGCAAGGGCACATTGCTAAAGATTGTACAGTGCTTTTGCCGGGGTCTGCTACTCCCGCGACTGGTGGTAATAATAATAATGTTGGTAATAGAGGTGGTAACGGTAACGGTAATGGGAAATCGAATAATGGAGGTAATCCGAGGGTTTGTTATGAGTGTGGGAAGCCGGGGCATTTCCGAGATGCTTGTCCCAACAAGAAGACTGCAGAGACTGCACGCGGCCGAGCGTTCAACATTAATGCTAAGGATGCGGAGGAAGATCCTAAGCTTGTTACTGGTACGTTCTCAGTCAACGATTTATCAGTTTATGTTCTATTTGATTCAGGGGCTGATTTAAGTTTCGTGTCGAGTAAATTAAGTCCGAGAATCAAAACGCCGTTAACTCTCTTAGACAATACTTATGTTATTGAAGTAGCTAATGGTAAGGAACTTACTGCTAAGACTGTACATCGTAAGTGTAACATTAATCTGGGTGGTAGGGATTTCGAGATAGATTTGATACCGATTGAACTTGGTAGTTTTGATATTGTTATTGGTATGGATTGGTTGTCCGCGAACCGTGCCGAGATCGTCTGTTATGATAAGGCTATTCGTATTACTGATGTGATTGGAGAGCCACTGATGGTCTTTGGAGATAAGAAATGCACACAGTTAAACCTTATTAGCTGTATGAAAGTTCGAAAACATCTTCGCAAAGGCTGTCATGCTATTCTTGCTCATGTTGTTGATCCTAGTAAGGAAGTAAAGAACGTTGATGACGTTCATATTGTCAGGGATTTTCCCGAGGTGTTTCCCGATGACTTACCTGGCCTTCCGCCGCAACGCGCGGTAGAATTTCAAATTGATCTTGTTCCCGGTGCTGCTCCTGTAGCACGTGCTCCTTATCGTCTTGCGCCTTCTGAACTTCAAGAATTGTCAAGTCAACTCCGTGAGTTGATAGACAAAGGTTTTATTCGTCCTAGTTCGTCCCCTTGGGGAGCTCCTGTTCTGTTTGTTAAGAAGAAGGATGGTTCTTTTCGTTTATGCATTGATTATCGTGAACTGAATAAGCTCACTGTTAAAAATCGTTATCCTCTTCCGAGAATTGATGATCTGTTCGATCAGCTTCAGGGTTCTTCTGTTTATTCAAAAATTGATCTTCGTTCTGGCTATCATCAGTTGCGTGTTAAAGAATCTGATGTTTCAAAAACTGCTTTTCGCACCCGTTACGGTCACTTTGAATTTCTTGTTATGCCGTTCGGATTGACAAATGCACCTGCTGTGTTCATGGACCTCATGAACCGTGTGTGTAGACCCTATCTGGACAAGTTCGTTATTGTTTTCATCGACGACATTCTTATCTATTCTAGGAATGATGAAGAGCACGAAGAACACTTGAGGTTAGTGCTTGATTTGTTAAAGAAAGAAGAGTTGTACGCTAAGTTCTCTAAGTGTGCTTTTTGGTTAAGAGAAGTTCAGTTCCTTGGTCACATTGTTAGCAAACAAGGAATACAAGTTGATCCTGCTAAAATTGAGGCGATTGAAAAGTGGGAAACCCCGAAAACTCCTACTCAAATTCGTCAGTTCTTAGGATTGGCAGGTTACTATCGAAGGTTCATCCAGGATTTCTCTCGTATAGCGAAACCTCTGACTGCTTTAACGCATAAAGGGAAGAAGTATGAGTGGAAGGATGAACAGGAGAATGCTTTTCAGATTTTGAAGAAGAAACTGACTACCGCTCCGATATCGTCTCTACCGGAGGGTAATGATGATTTTGTTGTTTATTGTGACGCATCACGACAAGGCTATGGTTGCGTTTTGATGCAACGAAAGAAGGTTATTGCGTACGCATCACGTCAGTTGAAGATTCACGAGCAGAACTATACAACTCATGATTTAGAGTTGGGGGCCGTTGTTTTTGCACTTAAGATTTGGAGACATTATTTGTATGGGGTCAAGAGTACTGTGTACACAGATCACAAAAGTCTTCAACATATCCTCGATCAGAAACAGTTGAACATGAGACAACGAAGATGGATTGAGACGTTGAATGATTACGATTGTGACCTTTTGTATCACCCGGGTAAGGCCAATGTTGTGGCTGATGCATTGAGTCGTAAAGAAAGGACTGAACCTCGCAGGGTTAGGGCCTTGAATATGACAGTTAGATCAAACCTCGCAAGGCAGATTCTTGAGGCACAACAAGAAGCCTTAAAGGAAGAGAATTTTGTGAAAGAAAACGTAAGAGGTATGGCTAAGAAATTCGAGATTCGAGCAGATGGTACTAGGTACTTTGTAGGACGTCTTTGGGTTCCGAAGTTTGGTGAACTGCGACAACTTGTTTTGGATGAGGCTCACAAGTCTAGGTACTCTATTCATCCTGGTTCAGGGAAGATGTACCATGATCTTAAGGAGCTGTATTGGTGGCCAAATTTGAAAGGTGATGTGGCTACGTATGTGGCTAAGTGTTTGACCTGTTCTAAGGTCAAAGCTGAACATCAAAAACCGTCCGGATTGTTGGTACAACCAGAAATTCCCGAGTGGAAGTGGGAAGGTATCACTATGGATTTTATCACTAAGTTACCAAGAGTTTCGGGTGGCTACGATGCGATTTGGGTGATTGTAGATCGACTCACTAAGTCGGCTCACTTTTTGCCGATTAGGGAAACCGATTCCATGGAGAAACTCACCCGTTTGTATTTGAAAGAGATTGTTTCGAGGCATGGTGTTCCCGTTTCTATAATTTCCGACAGAGATAGTCGATTTGTATCGAGATTTTAGCAATCGTTGCAAGAAGCCTTGGGCACTAGATTGGATATGAGCACCGCTTATCATCCTCAAACGGATGGTCAAAGTGAGAGGACCATTCAGACATTAGAAGATATGTTGCGAGCTTGTGTAATTGATTTTGGAAATGGGTGGGATAGGTATTTGCCGTTAGCTGAGTTTTCTTATAACAACAGCTACCACGCAAGTATTAAAGCCGCACCGTTTGAAGCTTTGTACGGTAGGAAATGTAGATCTCCTATTTGTTGGAATGAGGTTGGGGATGCTCAACTTACAGGTCCAGAGATTATTCACGAGACTACTGAGAAGATTGTTCAAATTAAAGAAAGGTTGAGAACTGCTAGAAGTCGGCAAAATAGTTATGCCGACAAAGGAAGGAAAGATGTTGAATTTCAAGTTGGTGATCGTGTTATGTTAAAAGTTTCGCCTTGGAAGGGTGTTATTCGTTTTGGTAAAAGAGGGAAGTTAAGTCCTCGTTTCGTGGGACCGTTTGAGATCATTGAAAGAGTTGGACCGGTGGCTTATCGTTTGAAGTTGCCACAAGAACTCAGTGCTGTTCACGATGTTTTCCATATTTCGAACTTAAAGAAGTGTTTGGCTGAATTTGATCAGACTATTCCTTTGGAGGAACTTCAAGTTGACAAGCAATTGCATTTTATTGAGGAGCCAGTTGAGATCATGGACCGAGAGGTTAAGACTCTTAAACAGAGCAGAATTCCTATTGTTCGGGTCCGATGGAACGCTAGACGCGGTCCCGAGTTCACTTGGGAGCGTGAAGACCAAATGAAGCAGAAGTATCCGCATTTGTTCTCAGATGCCGAGTCAACCCCTGCGCCTGCTTAAATTTCGGGACGAAATTTCCGTAACGGGGAGGTACTGTCACGACCCTACTTTTTCCGTTATTTTCTTTCGTTAACTATTTAACGACCGTTAACTGTTAGTGTGCCACGTCATTTCCATGACTTATATTATTATTTTTTTGTAATAATATATATATAATAATTATTATGTGTTATGTGGATATATGTATTCATATTTTAAATTATACGTTTCTACGTTCCGCGGATTTCCATCCGGCGAATCTTTTCGGTTTTTAAACCAACGGTCGAGTTTTCTGGATTTTTAAATCCTAAATATTTTAAATATGATATTTTAAGGTCATATTATTAGTAGGTGTATTTATATTTATTTTTCGTCGCGCGTTCGTTATCTTTCCGGATTTTTAATCGCGTAAGCGTGTTTTCGCGTTTCGGGCTTCGTACGGGATCTCGGGCCACAAGGATTTCACCATTTAGCAAAATTGGACCCATGGGGCCCACCCCCAAGCAATTTCGGCCGAAGCCAAGGGGGGGAGGGGATCCCTTCTCCTTATTTTTCTTTTTTTGAGATTTTGTTTATCACTTTCCCAATTTTTTCAAGACCTAGTTTTATTTTTGCTCTCACCCTCTCCTCTCCTCCCTCTTTGTGCCGCCACCATCACCACCATAAACCACCATCTTCATCAAAAAGCTAGCTTGGATCAAGAGATCATCTACATAAACGTGTTCTCCTCTTCGTTCTCTACGCGATCATATACTTTGATTCTCGATTAGGGTATAAACCCTAACCCTAGCTTTTTGATTTTTCATATATATTACTGATTTTATATGTTATATGATTAGTATGATATGTATAAGTTGTTGTAATGTTGTTTGAATGCGTAGAGTTACTCGTTTGCGTATGATTTCGGTTTGTAAATTTTGGACAGCAGTTTGATTCGTGTTTTCTGACTTTGTAACTGTTATGAATGTTAAAATAAAGTACATAAATGAGTTCCTCTCATCAAGACATTAATTTTAGACTCCGGATTCATGTCGTTTCGATTCCCGGAGCCCTAGATATGCTTAATTTGGTTTTTGTTAAAGATTGAAAGGTGTTCTTGGCATGAACAAGGTTGGGTCCGACTTTGTGACCATCCTTGGTGTCTTTAGGGTGCCTCATTTGGTTAGGACTGATGGTGAGACGAATATTCATGTTCGGGTCACCTAAATCCGAGCCACGGTTCACCCGTTTTGCCCGAATTACTGTTTTGAGTAAAATGATTTTCCCAATTGATGTCATGGCTGATATCCACGACCTAGGGACTGTTCTTGGAGTGTTCTTGAGTTCATAAATGTGTCGGGTGGTTTGAGTAGGTGAAGTTACATATGTGGCTTGCCCGAAACCGACGCCCGGGGCTCAAGATACGACCCGACGAACTTTTAAACTTAAAACTTATGGTTAATGATTAAACTTATGATAAAATTTATGGAATTCATTATTAATTAATTACTTAAGATAAAAGAAGTAATTATTATTATTTAAAACTTATGATATAAATATTTATTATATTATTTAATTATTAATTATAATTTCATTAACATTTTAATTAGACTTATGATTAATAATACTTTTATTATTAAAGGAAAATACTTATGATAAGTATTAAATTTTGTTTTTGAGAAATTATTAAAAGACTTATAATAAATATTAAATAATTATTTAATTATTATAAGACTTAATTATTATTTAATTATGACTTAATTATTAAATACTTATGATTTAATAATTTTAATTAGAAACTTATGATATGATTAATAATTCATTATTAATTAATAATACTTATGATATGATTTAAAATTTATTATAAATTAATAATATTTATATTATGATTGATATTTAATTAATTAATTAAATACTTATGTTATACTAATTATAACATTTCAACTTATATTAACTTTAATAATTCATTTTATTTAATTAAACTTATGTTAAGGCATTATTATACACTTTTGACTTTAAATAACATTATAACCTATGTTATTATTATAACTTACACTTTTAAAATTAATGTTGACTATGTTTGACCAAGGTTGACTTTTGAGTTGACTTTCGGTTGACTTTGACTTTCAGTTGACTCCTGTTGACTTTCTAAATAAGGAAACTTTCCTAACTTCAAAACTTTCTAAAAATAGAACTTTCTAAATTTGGAAACTTTCCAAAAATAGAAACTTTCCAAAAATAGAAACTTTCCTAAAATAGAAAACTTTCCAAAAATGGAAACCTGCTAAAAATAGAAACTTTCTAAAAATAGAAAGTGTGTGTCCTTATGCTGTTCCAATCAAACCGATGCTTGCTGAGTAATGTTCTATGCCTACTTGCAACATGTACAATAGCTATCATACTAAGACTTGGCCTAAGTTAGTTATTTATTTCGACCTGCTTTATTTATAGGTCGGCGTTGTGATCTTTCTTGATCACATTACTTTACTTGCTGTTCGCGTGTTTGTGAGATTTCTTCAGTTGCTATTTAAGGTGAGTTATAGTCCCGTTTTTACATACTTTTCAAAGTATATTTTTGGGATGTGATTACATGCAGATTTTTATTTACGTTTAGACACAAGTAACAGTTAAATTTAATTATTCATTGTGAGTTGGACAAAAATATTCCCTAGTCTGGTAACTGTAATCATTGGTTTCTACCGGTGAACGCGAATCCTACGGATAGATCTATCGGGTTTGACAACCCCATTTCGAGCTAGTCGCGCTAGCAATTTATAATCGGAATGTTTAGTACTTCGTAATTTGTTGTAGATACACTGTCCAAGTGTATATTTTTATTGTGTTTGGCAAGGGTAAATAAAGGGTTAAGTGGTTACCAGGTGGCTCATTGATAATGGAATAATGTTTAATGTTTTCTAACATTTTTAAATCTTGTGGTCTAAAGTTTACTTATTTATTTAAACCTATAATTCACTCAACCTTTGTGTTGACAGTTTACTTGCATGTTTTCACAGGTACTTGAGTTATTTGATGCTTCCGCTGTCGTTAGAAGAGTCTGCATGCATTTGGGCAGATTTTATGAAACAATTTATGAAACTTAAGTTTGCATTCTATTTTGGATAATTTAAATTGTGGGATTGTTGGCAATGTTTTGTGTCAACTTTTGGTTTCATTTTATGGTTGGTTGGTTTTCAAACTACTTAATTTGGTTTGTTTCCTTTTTGGGGAACATTTTGAAATAAAAGAATGCAACTTTGTTTATTTAATTCATTTAAGTCCGATCAAGCTATGGGACCAACTGACGGATCCGTTAAGTGTTTTGACGGGGTCATCACAATATGTAAAAACAAGACTACTAACTTAATGATTTTGAAACGAGACATATATGTAACGATTATCGTTGTAACGACATTTAATGTATATATATCATATTAAGAGATATTCGTACATCATAATATCATGATAATATAATAATTTAAAATCTCTTTTGATATTATAAACATTGGGTTAACAACATTTAACAAGATCGTTAACCTAACGGTTTCAAAACAACACTTACATGTAACGACTAACGATGACTTAACGACTCAGTTAAAATGTATATACATGTAGTGTTTTAATATGTATTCATACACTTTTGAAAGACTTCAAGACACTTATCAAAATACTTCTACTTAATAAAAATGCTTACAATTACATCCTCGTTCAGTTTCATCAACAATTCTACTCGTATGCACCCGTATTCGTACTCGTACAATACACAGCTTTTAGATGTATGTACTATTGGTATATACACTCCAATGATTAGCTCTTAGCAGCCCATGTGAGTCACCTAACACATGTGGGAACCATCAATTGGCAACTAGCATGAAATATCTCATAAAATTACAAAAATATGAGTAATCATTCATGATTTATTTACATGAAAACAAAATTACATATCCTTTATATCTAATCCATACACCAACGACCAAAAACACCTACAAACACTTTCATTCTTCAATTTTATTCATCTAATTGATCTCTCTCAAGTTCTATCTTCAAGTTCTAAGTGTTCTTCATAAATTTCAAAAGTTCTAGTTTCATAACATCAAGAATACTTCCAAGATTGCAAGTTTACTTCCAAGTTTTCTAAATCCATTTCAAGTAATCATCCAAGATCAAGAAACCTTTGTTAATTACAGTAGGTTATCTTTCTAATACAAGGTAATAATCATATTCAAACTTTAATTCAATTTCTATAACTATAACAATCTTATTTCGAGTGGAAATCTTACTTGAAATTATTTTCCTGTCATGATTCTACTTCAAGAACTTTCAAGCCATCCAAGGATCCTTTGAAGCTAGATCCATTTTTCTCATTTCCAGTAGGTTTATCCAAGGAACTTGAGGTAGTAATGATGTTCATAACATCATTCGATTCATACATAAAAAGCTGTCTTATTCAACGTTATAAACTTGTAATCACTAGAACATAGTTTAGTTAATTCTAAACTTGTTCGCAAATAAAGTTAATACTTCTAACTAGACTTTTAAAATCAACTAAACACATTTTCTATATCTATATGATATGCTAACTTAATGATTTAAAACCCAAAAACACGATAAACACCATAAAACTGGATATACGCCGTCGTAGTAAAACCGGGGGCTGTTTTGGTTGGGATAATTAAAAGCTAAGAAGAACTTTGATTTAAAAGCTATAATTCTTTAAAAATGATTTTTCTTATGAACATGAAACAATATCCAAAAATCATGGTTAAACTCAAAGTGAAAGTATGTTTTTTCAAAATGGTCATCAAGATGTCGTTCTTTCGACGGAAATGACTACCTCTTTCAAAAACGACTTGTAACTTGTATTTCCGACTATAAACTTATACTTTTTCTGTTTAGATTCATAAAGTTAAGTTCAATACGAAACCGTGGCCACTGGAATCACTCAAAACGGATTAGAAACGAAGAAATGGCGAGTAAAACAAGATTGATAAAAACTACTCATTTTACCTACGTGAAAGTTAGTAATAAATCTATTTCAACCATAACCTAATCAACTTATATTATATATTATGTAATCTTGAGATACCATAGACACGTATACAATGTTTCGACCTATCATGTCGACCCATCTATATATATATATATATATATATTGCGGAACAACCATAGACACTCTATATGTGAATGTTGGAGTTAGATATACAGGGTTGAGGTTGATTCTAAAATATATATATAGTTTGAGTTGTGATCAATACTGAGATACGTATACACTGGGTCGTGGATTGATTCAAGATAATATTTATCGATTTATTTCTGTACATCTAACTGTGGACAACTTGTTGTAGGTTACTAACGAGGACAGCTGACTTAATAAACTTAAAACATCAAAATGTATTAAAAGTTTTGTAAATATATTTTGAACATACTTTGATATATATGTATATATTGTTATAGGTTTGTGAATCAACCAGTGGCCAAGTCTTACTTCCCGACGAAGTAAAAATCTGTGAAAGTGAGTTATAGTCCCACCTTTAAAATCTAATATTTTTGGGATGAGAATACATGCAGGTTTTATAAATGATTTACAAAATAGACACAAGTACGTGAAACTACATTCTATGGTTGAATTATCGAAATCGAATATGCCCCTTTTTATTAAGTCTGGTAATCTAAGAATTAGGGAACAGACACCCTAATTGAAGCGAATCCTAAAGATAGATCTATTGGGCCTAACAAACCCCATCCAAAGTACCGGATGCTTTAGTACTTCGAAATTTATATCATATCCGAAGGGTGTCCCGGAATGATGGGGATATTCTTATATATGCATCTTGTTAATGTCGGTTACCAGGTGTTCACCATATGAATGATTTTTATCTCTATGTATGGGATGTGTATTGAAATATGAAATCTTGTGGTCTATTGTTACGATTTGATATATATAGGTTAAACCTATAACTCACCAACATTTTTGTTGACGTTTAAAGCATGTTTATTCTCAGGTGAATACTAAGAGCTTCCGCTGTTGCATACTAAAATAAGGACAAGATTTGGAGTCCATGTTTGTATGATATTGTGTAAAAACTGCATTCAAGAAACTGATTTCGATGTAACATATTTGTATTGTAAACCATTATGTAATGGTCGTGTGTAAACAGGATATTTTAGATTATCATTATTTAATAATCGACGTAAAGCTTTTTAAACCTTTATTTATGAAATAAAGGTTATGGTTTGTTTTAAAAATGAATGCAGTCTTTGAAAAAACGTCTCATATAGAGGTCAAAACCTCGCAACGAAATCAATTAATATGGAACGTTTTTAATCAATAAGAATGGGACATTTCACAAAGTGGCTCAAGCGTTTTTAACAAAGATTTTAATAGTAAGCTTCATCCCTAACGGAGGGCGAGAAGAAGTGTGATCCATACATGGTGTAGTCTAATACGAAAACCTTTAGTAACACCAAGGAAGTTTTGAAAAACCTTTAAACGTTTGATGTGATAACATAAATGGAACTAAGTTCTTAGTAAATTTAGAAATATGTACAACGTGTACCATTTTGCACAAAACTATTTGACTTAAGTTAAATAACTCGATAAATGAGCGATTTTTAAGTTATTTGGAGGTATAACTTTGTATGTACTAATCAAATTAAGTGAAGGTAAATTTATTAACTTAATTACGTACATACATATATGGTTTTATAAATCACATGAGTGACAGAAAAGTTTTTAGTACTTTCATTTATCCATAAATCTCGTGAGGACCGCACAAATAAGCAACGTGTAAAATCAATGTGTAAAAATTTTGATAAACATAGTTTTTCGCATTTCAGAGGTTATGAGTTGAAAAGATTGAGTGAAAAATCTTTGAATCATCGGGTGACGCATTACTAGGTAATGAAAACTAATGAATTAAATGTAGTTTTGATGATTATCAGGGACTTAAGTCTTTGGCCCAAAATGTTCACGTGCGAAGCCTGTTGCTAAAAAGTGAGGTATGAAGGATAGAGCATGAGGATGAGAAGTTAATCGCTTCTTGACCTTGCAAGATGCTAAACAGGTTATGACTAACATTAAAGTCGGAATACTGATGGTGTTAATATCGCTAGATGAGAATCTCTTGGAATAAGTTAGGACTTCGAGTTATGTAAGAAAGAGCATCGTTCCAACAGACGTGGCAAATAAGATCCTTAGGGTAACGCAGTAATTTTGAATGGTTTAAGTGTTAGTGGATGTCCGAAGGCTCTGCAGGACGTGGTAGTAAGTGCCTTCATGACATACACACACACATGAATCTCTCAATTTCGACAGTTGTAAAGTCTTCATGATGACTTGGATACGAATAAGCAACGAAAAATTTTATATAATAAGCAACGAAAGTTTATAGAAATCGTTTAAGGTGATAACGTAAGAAAAGGAATGAATTTCTTAGTAAACTGGGGTTAGGTACAACACGTACCATTCAAGGTAAGATATCTTTTGAATAAAAGACTTGATTTGTAAAAGTGAAAGTAAAATTTCATATGTATTTGTCAAAGATAAGTAATCATTTACTTTATTTTATATAACATATATGATTTCAAAAATTTGCACGAATGGCAAATAAAATAAATTTATTTTTATTAAGTTTTGAGAGGATCGCACAGTAAAATAGTGTAAGTAAAATTTTGACAAACAAAATTTTCATATTTCGGAGGTTACAAGTTGGAAAAAGATTGATGAGAATCGAGTAAAAGACTTTTGAAAATCTCGGGTGATATTTGAGCAAAAATGTTACGAGGTAATGAAAACTGTTGAATTTAAATGTGGTTGATGACTATTAGTAGGGCATAAGTCCTTCGACCAAAAATGCTTAAGTATAAAGTTGTTGCTTATAAGTGAGACACGAAAGGGAGAGTATGAGGACGGGGATTAACTACCCATTGATTTTGGAAATTCCGAACTGGTATGACTAATATCGAAGTAAGAAGGGTGATGGTGTGATTATTATTGATTAAGATATCTCTCAGAATAAGTTAGGACTTAGAGTCGCGTAAGAATGAGTATCAAATAAGATTCTTGGGTAGTATAGAATTTGAATTGCTGAAGTGACGGGATACAATTTCCTTTATGTATCGTTGTCCATTGTATCGGTTTCTTTCATGGCTAGAAAGTGAGCAGATTTGGTGAGGCGATCAACGATAACCCCGATAGTGTCATAACTGACGGCTGTTTTTGGTAGCTTCGGGATGAAATCCATCGTCATCCCTTCCCATTTGCATTGTGGGATCTCGGGTTGTTGAAGTAACCCAGATGACTTTTGGCTCACCATTCTCGCGAGGTATACGAAAAATCTTTTTACTATCCATAACTTTCACTTTCATCCTTGAAAGCTAGTCCATTCCAACTATTTCATCAAAGCTTCCTAACTCGATGAGTATTAGGTTAACCCTAAAGTTCATTCCAACTAAACCTTATTATACTATCGCGAAAAATTCTATCAACTTTCTCAAATAAAGTCTGCTTGTGCGTAGGTAACTAATCCTTTCCAACTACTACTATAAAACTTCCAAGTTTTATTGACATGAGGTCATCTCCGAATGACCCACTTGTTAATTTTAAGGTACTACCTTAAATTACTCCTCTATCTCTGCCAGCTTACCATTAGCTTGTCCTATAGAATACTTAACCCTCATGGTTGTTAATGGCTTATTAGTCATAACACTAATGTTCTTAGATATAAGGTTTCTATCGCTCTAGTATTAAACATCTCCGAGACAATAAAACGTTGTGACGAAACGTACCCTAACTAAAATCAAGATCCATGCGAGTCTCCATAGCTTGAGATAACGATTGCTCTATCGCAAGTAAGTCCAAAGTTTTCCCTATTTGAGAACTTTTTCCTTAAGTGTCTAGGGTGTCTATATTCATAACAGATTATCGGGTTATCAATTTCGCAATCAAGGCCCTTCTTGTACAGTATCTAGGCTTAGTGGTTATTCCTACCTCTAATAGACCATAATGCGTACACTCGAGTGGTTCCTACCAAAATTTTCTTTGAATCACTTCATATTCCTTATCTAGTAACATTGGGACTTCTGCATGATTTACTTCAATATAACCACGCTGGCCTGGCGTCATTATATTGTACTAAATCGTACGTTCATTCCAACATCGTTCCATATGGTCAATGTAACGTGTTCACTTCAAGTTCTACTCAATTTCATCTAACAGTGCTTTATCTATGTTATCTCAAAACAAAATCTACATAATTAATCTCAAGGTTTTTCGGTGTGGGTGCGTAGGTTCCGTAGGTCATGCCTCAATGTCTAAATGTCCCGAAATTTCTTCAAAATGTTCAGGTTCAAGTAACGTCGTTAGGTTCCTTTCTAGAAATTCAAGCTGGGTCTCGTGTTGAGTTGTACGTGTAGCAAGTAGTAATATGATATATCTTGAGGTGACTCCCAAGTCTTTGGGTATGGCTGAGCATCAGTGGAAGGCACTCTGACCTTGTGAAAGGAGATGTCCTCCCGACTTCTCTAATGCCTAAGAGTGTTAGGGACCTAAGTCCAGAAGTGTCGTTAGATCGTCGAGTAGTGGTAGAAAATGGAAGAGATAAGTGACGGTCACGAAAGTGTACGGATACGGGTCATCTTGCAGAAACTGAACATCCTTCGAATGTTCATACGTTGTACGTGGCTAATTAGGGTGAGCTCGGGGTGCGGTTACTCCGACAAATCCTCGCATATCTCCTCCTCCGAGGATCAACTTTAGTGGGCGTGTAATCCAAGGGGTACTCCTCCTAGATTGCGTGAAGTAATGCTTCGATCTCTGGAACGGTGGAACAGTAGTAACAGGTGGATTACAATACTAATCCTTAGGGTTAGACATGTGGGAAATGGGTTCAGAAGAACATCTGAACTAGGAAAGGTAAGTTTTTCCAAATCGGTGCAGTGAATAGCAGGCATGAAGCAAGCACGTAATCAGGCACTACAGCAACCTAGCTCGTTTACAGCAGTATATAGCATGGCAATACTAACAGTACTAAACAGAAGTAACATGCAATCGAAAGCAGATAGTAGCATGCAGTAGCTAGAATAAGCAAAAGCATGCAGCGAGTTTACATAGCAGTAAAAGGAAACGGTAGCATGCAGCAAGTTCATACGGTAGTAAAAGTAAGAAGTGGCATGCAGTAGTAGTAAGCAGTAACATGTAGTAATATAACACAGTAGCATGCAGCAGGTTCCGCAGAAATAAGTAAACTAGCAAGTTGTAGATTAGTCCTATTAGTGAATCCTACTCGGGTCGGTCCTAGAATCACTAATGCAACCTAATTCCCTATAACCAATGCTCTGATACCAACTGTGACGCCCCGTACAAAATCATCGTGTACGGTACATCAACAACAGGATCATTACAAGGTCAAACACGATATGCTGTTTGAAAACCAGTTTTGCATTCATGAACAGATAACGTTTTACAAAAGATGAATAGGAAACATTAACATGAGTACATGATACTAAGGTCATTACAAAGCTATTGTTTTGAAAATAACATAAGTTGCGAATGCAAAGTAAAGTTCCATGCTTGAGACATCTCTAAGTAATGCAGCGGAAGTCTAACACATCAAGTCTATACACCGAGACTATAACAGCAAGGCTAACAGCTGAAGCAACAACGTCTAAACACCTGAGAAATACATGCTTAAAAAGTCAACACGAATGTTGGTGATCTATAGTTTGTTTGTATTCAGTAATGTAATGTAGGCCACGAGATTTCAGTGCTTCAAACAAGCGTTTCAAATCAGTAATTCAAATTAGTATGATAAAGTATATGTATAACCGTGGGCACCCGGTAACTAGACTTAACGTTTATAACCCCCTGAAAGTACACTTGGCGAGTGCGTATGTTCACGAAGTATTAAACACCCGTTAAATGCTAGCGCGACTAGCCCGAGTGGGGATGTTAAACCCTATGGATCCATATCTAAGATTCGCGTTCACCGGTTCAAAAACCAATGACTAAACGTTACCGTGCTAAGGGGAATGTTTATGCCGTTGTATAACCCACACACATATAAAGTTTAAGTACTCGTGCCTAGTATGTAAAACGTAAAAAGCGCATGTATTCTCAGTCCCAAAATAGTTAAAGTAAAAAGGGATGCTATAACTCACAGTGAATAAGCAATACAAGTTGATACGAAAGTGTGCAAGTAGAAAGTCGGTCCGAAAGGTCGTCAACCTAAATCAAAGATTACTAGGTCAGTAGGTTGTCTTTATAAGTTCTAATAGTGCATAAAATAAGTTTAAGTGTCATCATCATCATCATTCATCATCATAAAAGCCAAGTAAGTTAATCAAGTATAGTGGTCAAAACAATAGGCTGAATTGGATCAGCTGCTACGACCTCTACGTAAATCGAAAAGACACAAAATCAGTGGCCATGGCTCCGTATGGGAGTCCTCTAGTTTCTGACCAATTTCTAGACTCAAACTCATCTTAGTTTGACCGTGGTGATGGTCTAAGTGCGAGTAGGTCCGAATTTTCAGCACAACGTTACAAAGGAGTATTGACTTTCGGAAGGCAATAGATCCTAAACCGTAACTCGGATTAAGACGAGGTCTAAACGGAAAATCATCTACTCGAAACGAAATAACTGAAAATAAACTTTCCAGTAGCCCAGGTGGTCTGATCAGATACGAAAAACAGTAGGTTAGGTGCTCCGGTGGGGTTCTTAGTACTTGATGCTCATCACGGTTCTCATCCTTGATGCTTGTAGCTTCAAGTGTACAACTCGTTGATAGTTTAGCATCACCTTGACTAAGATTCCACCATCAATACACAATATGTTAAGACCAAGTAAGAATACAACTCAATCAAGAGTCTTAGATGGATGATGAACCAAAGTTACATCATATCCTTAGTCTTAACACAAATTCAAGTCACATTTACAACTAAAGCTACAAACTTTACATCAATCAAACAAGTATGAACACAATTTAAGTCAAATGAGGTGATAGAACCCTAAGCTAGAGAGCTTGGATCCATTTCACACAAGTTACAAGGTTGCAAAGCTAGAAAGCTTGCACCTTTGATGTTCTTGAAGATCTTGAAGCATAAAGCTTGGATCTTGAAGCTACATGGAGATTACAAACACAAGTTTGAATCTTTTCAACAAAATAACAAGATCATAAGTTAGAAAACTTAAATACAACAAAAAGATATGAAGATTCAAGCTAGAAAGCTTGAATCTTGATTGTTCTTGAAGATCTTGAAGCATAAAGCTTGGATCTTGAAGATACATGAAGATTACAAACAAAAGTTTGAATCTTTATCACAAAATAACAAGATTAAAGCATAAAATAAGTATATCTACAAAGTTGGTGAAGATTCAAAGCTAGAAAGCTTGAATCTTCCATGTTCTTGAAGGATTCATACTTGAATCAACAAGATAAAATCAAGATCAAAGTTAAAGTTAAAGGAACTTGATCTCCATATAATGATGATGATGAGCCACGAATTTGAAAAGAAAAAGAGGAAGAAAAGAAAACTTACAAGAATACTAGAAAGGAAGGAAAGAAAAGAGCAAGTGTGTGTGAAAATCAAAATGAGAGCAAGTGTAAAATGGGAGAAGTATGGCTAGTATTTATAGGCAAAATAAATGACAAGGATTGATGACATGGAGGCCTCCTTGGCCGTGATTTTCATGGAGGGGAGGGGGAGACACCATTTTGCTTTTTGGGTAGTGGTTGTCTAAAGCATGTACTTATGCTAGAATCCCATGTAACCATATGGATAATCCTTATCCAAATGCTTGTATGACTCATTAATTAATTTATTTAATTTATTTTATTTATTATGGGTCACTAGTAAATAATACTTGGGCTATTTAATTGGGTCACTAGCTAGAGTAGGGTGGGCTTAAGTCCAACAAGGTAGAAAGTCCAACAAGACTAACTATTGTGCAAAATTAAATTACTACGCGTAATTAAGCATCCAAAAACCCAGGTAATTATTATTATTATAAAATAATAATTAATATTTCGCAGTCATAATATTTCGATTACGATAAAAGTTAAACGTGCGCGCAGTTCGCGGTTTATTCGAAACGTCAAATAACACTAACGGTTATAAAGGCTCCCAATGATCAAGTTATGTATCCTACGTACTCTAAGGCACGTTTTAACATATAAATAGAGGTAAACCACGTAAATCAAGTTTCCAGAGTATAAAGTAACACAGTACGCACAAATACGCAATTTCGCAAAAATACAAGGCACAAAAGCAAGTCGAAAAAGCCGGGTCGTTACAATATATGCCTAACATTTATATTCAATATACATCTTAGAAGATAATGCGCCCAAGGAATCTGCACAAAAGGATTAAAGCAGATCTAGGCTAGATATATAAGGTCAATTTATAATTATGTAGTCTGAATGATAATAAAGCATTACAAATTCATGAAACACAAAAGTTAATATCATTAGGAATGATGGGCTGAAAAAGTATACATTCAAAAATAAAATAATTATACGTACTTTTCTATAAAATGAAACAGAAATCAATGAAACACACAACCACATAACAAAGGCGCTCTTAATTTTCTGTTTCGCTACCCACCAACTGATTCTCGCACAGTGCTTGCAACACTAAACTTGTAGTAGTAGCCTTCTGATCATCAAACATAAAAAAAGTTAGATAAGCATGTAATAACTTAACATACCAAACTCACAAAATAGCAAGGATGTACCTTATTAGCATCTTCCTTGCCAGAGATATGTTTTAATGTCAATTATGTAACTTGCTTCCTTTATTCCTTAACTGCATCATCCTTATTTCATTTAAACTCATCTGCTTCTTCTCCTTCTCATCTTTCTCTTTCTTGCTTTTCATTTCCTCATCAACAAAATCAATCTGCAGTTTTCTTCCTTAATCCCAGTGTTCTCTTTATCATCTAAAACACTACTTAAGTTCTTGAATAGTGTACGTTTCTTGATTGGCGTCACATGGGTTTGGTGACCAACATTTAAGATTAAGGAGTTTTGTACCGGGAGACAGGGGGCTGAAAAATCTATGAATTGATTCTTCTATGCGATAGATGAATCTTCAAAACCTTGTGTTGCTTACACTAAAATCTGCATACACCTTCTCAATGATTTCGTTTTCAGGGACTTCCTTGATCATTGTGGGGAG
Organism: Rutidosis leptorrhynchoides; assembly: GCF_046630445.1. Taxonomy (NCBI): domain Eukaryota; kingdom Viridiplantae; phylum Streptophyta; class Magnoliopsida; order Asterales; family Asteraceae; genus Rutidosis; species Rutidosis leptorrhynchoides. Next base: position 283,983,413 of record NC_092342.1, read on the forward strand.
GTTATCCATTACAAAGGTTTCATCAACTCTGCAATATAATGATTTTAATATTATGTTAACAGAAGCACTCGCGATATCATATTTATAACGACATTAATCTCATACTTAGGCTTAATATTGACAAATCAATGAATTATATATCAAATACCCGTGATTTCGGTCAGTTCCATACTTCCATATCCATTGCAGTGATTTCATCAGCACTAATGAAGGGAATTGCAACTACATCAACTGGATTACAAAACAACTAAATTCGAATAACCTAATCATATATCTTGACTTACCTACTGCACCATCGATAGATTGTTTTGGATTATCAGAATGAAGCTTAGGCATTTTATCGAACATGTGATGTACATTAAATTGAGCAAACCTAATACAAAAATGATCTTTGTATAAAAAACAGAATTAAAAACAAAATGGATCTCAATCAATAGTATCAAAAAATAAATAGAATTAAAAACGTAAATCGGATATCACCTGCTTGCAATACCAATCAGGCATCTTAATTGCTTGAATTCAAATTGCAGATAAAATTACCGAAACGGCATCTGTAACGATAATCAAATCGAATAAGAACAATTGTGATATTACATGAAATCCAAAAATTGATATTACCTATTTCAAACCCTAATCGTCGATTAAAATTTTAAAACCCCAGATTCGTAGTAAATTTATTGATTGGCGGTAGAAATCCGATTACGATTCGTCATAAATCGCAAATACAAGGGGTATAAATCAGATTTACGAATCAATGAATCATAAATATAAAGGGTATAAACCCGATGACGAATCAAAAGTATTAAAGAATAGTTTGATAAAACGAAACAATTGAAGATATCGTTCATAGGTCTTCATAAACCTACGAACCCTAATTCTACAAAGAGAGAGGGAGGTGTTTATTTAGTTCCTGTGATAATGGAAACAATACAATAAGACCCCATAATTTAATTAGGAACGGAATATTTGAAGGGTACTGTTGTCAATCAACAATTGAAATTAAGGAGAGAGACAATTGTTGAGTGATCAATTAATCTAATAGATGATATTGAAAGTTATTTTTAATCTAATGGTCACTTCTTTTCCATTTAAAATTTTTGAAAAATGATTAGGTGAAGATGACTTTATTATTATATATAATATAGATATAGATATAGATAATATTTACCTTACTAACAAATAATAGAAGATATCGTTAAAGAATTTCTTACCTTGATTAGTGACTTGTGCTTGCTTAGATAAACCTTGATTATACGGAGCACTTCGTGCTAATAACGTGTTATAATTTAGTAGTTTATAACTATCTTTAGTGGTTTATTTCAATTATAATCTACTACGGAGTAATAATAGAGAAGAAAGAAGGATGTATGAAATATTATTGAATGATTGTGTACTCAATATCCTTACAACTGATTGATATTTATAATAATAAAATTTTAGTATATATCCGTGTCTTCAATGATATATGTTAAGTGAAATAGTAATAAAATTTGGATTCATGTGAAAATTGGCGTCCAACTTCACTTTAGTATCAACTAGTGTTCGAACCCTCGCTTCGCGCCGGGGGTTCGGTTTTTAATGTATTTTATTGCGTTTAGTTTGTAAAAATTTTTTGTGGTTAACGATGATATTGTTGAAACGCAACTCGAGTAAAACTAAAAGGTATAACCCGCGAAAGATTTAAATGTTATTTAAAATTAACAATATATGTGTATCTCCGCGTTTCGCTATGGAGTTGTCGACTTTTAAAAATTTAACGGGGAATTAACGTGAATGAAAAGTACCCCAAATATTTAGCGTTTTTTAAAAAGCGCCCGTTTTGCGTATAGCTAGTGACATTGTGTTCCTAAAATTATTTCGAGTTTAACGATGGTGGCGGAAAAATTTAACTCGTTGCGAGTGCGAAGATATGGCCCGTTGAATATTTGGGTGGAGTTTGATTAAGATTTTTTATGAGAATGGGTAATTGACACTTTACCCCCCTGTTTGAGGGGTGGATTTGATTTTTTGGATAAAGTGTGGGGTGGGTTGTGGTTGAATTTGCCAAAAAAAAAAAAACAAAAAGTCGAAAATACCCCCGAGTACTATTCATTTGGCCTTTGTCTTTTAGAATATAGGTTTAACGATGGTGGCGGAAAAATTTAACTCGTTGCGAGTGCGAAGATATGACCCGTTGAATATTTGGGTGGAGTTTGATTAAGATTTTTTATGAGAATGGGTAATTGACACTTTACCCCCCTGTTTGAGGGGTGGATTTGATTTTTTGGATAAAGTGTGGGGTGGGTTGTGGTTGAATTTGCCAAAAAAAAAAAAAGTCGAAAATACCCTCGAGTGCTATTCATTTGGCCTTTGTCTTTTAGAATATAGGTATAACTAGTGGAGGAGTCCTCGCTCCGCGTCGGGACTCCGTTTCGGATATAATTTGTTGTGTTTCGTTCGTAAAATTATTTCGTGTTTAATGGTTATGTCGGTTAAACCTATCACAAGTCGTAGGAAAATTTAAAGGCGGTTAAAAATTTAGGTGGATTTGTTGAGGAGTTTTATGAAAAATAAAGAAGTTACGATTTGACCCTTGAATTTTAACTTTAGACCCCTATGGAGTTTGCATTTTTTACCCTAGGAATTTACATTCGGCGCCCTAAAGTTTATAATGGTTCTGAATGTTTAGTGTGGTGTTATTGTGGGTACAACATTTTTGCATGACGTATAAACGATTAAAGCATGGGAAAAACTATTCATAAAGTCTTTGTCTTTTAGAGATGTTGATATATATATATATATATATATATATATATATATATATATATATATATATATATATATATATATATATATATATAATGAGTTACGTAGTTAATTTATAATAAGAAAAAAAAGTTAAACAATAATAAAGTAAAAAATGATGTGGTTGATTTAATAATAATAATAATAATAATAATAATAATGAATAGTTGTTAGTTAGTAAAAATTGTGGGATCGATTTATAATGAATGAGAAGTGTAATGGTTAAAGTATAAAATGCGAAAACTATGTGGTAAGTTTGTAAAAGCTATAAAGTTAAGTGTTATAAAGGGCGATATTGAATTGTGAAAAAATAAAAAGATTGAGGGGTGTTTGTGAAACTATTGAGGACTACTATTCATTTGTTCTATATATATGGACTACTATTCATTTGTTCTATATCATTTAGATATATAGATATTGAATTGTGAAAAAATAAAAAGATTGAGGGGTGTTTGTGAAACTATTGAGGACTACTATTCATTTGTTCTATATATATGGACTACTATTCATTTGTTCTATATCATTTAGATATATAGATATTGAATTGTGAAAAAATAAAAAGATTGAGGGGTGTTTGTGAAACTATTGAGGACTACTATTCATTTGTTCTATATATATGGACTACTATTCATTTGTTCTATATCATTTAGATATATTCATTTGTTCTATATATATGGACTACTATTCATTTGTTCTATATCATTTAGATATATAGAGTAATATAATATAATAACACTGGCTATAAATTTATTTCTTTTTTCTAATTTCTAAAATCCCTAAATTGTTGCTTATTACACCGACGCCAAAAATAATACGGAGTAATTACTACCAAATCCTTTACCTATTCTTTATTTATTAAATTCATTTTTCTAAGTTCAATTCAATTGAGTTGAATTTTGTTTCAACTTCCAAACCTCATAATTTTCGTATTTAATTTTGACTTGCCAGATCTGAACTCTCATCTGCTTGACTAGGTTTGATTTGGTCTTGCTATTTTAATCTCGATTTGTTTTTAGATCTTGTTAGCCGATTAGACTGAATCTGATTATATATATACGTATGTGATGTGATTTAGTTGGTATTGTTAGTGTAATGTTTATTATAGTTTTAGTTCTATATATGTAAGTCTGTTGTTTGATTGATCATGTTGTTATTGGAAATATTAAGGCTTATGATTATTATTATTTAGTTTTTGTTGTACATTTTCTAGTTTTTGATTAATTTTATAATATATATATATATATATATATATATATATATATATATATATATATATATATATATATATCATGTGTTTGTATTTGATTGCTTTAAGTTTAATAGTCTAAATTAAGCTACAAAACGTTTTTACCTTGAGTTTTTAGGGAAAAGTTCAATTGTTCAATGTTAATGATGTTATAAACAAGTCTATAATGCTATTAGGGATGTTTGTATCAGAGCGTTTATTGTAATTACAAGAATTAAAATTTAGGATGAAATCGGTTACTTAAAGTTGGTGAGCGGTAGTCTATAATTATATTCCATTCTTTATATGAAACTGAAGTTTGCAGTAATCAGTGTAAACACATGTCAAACTTCAAATTTACTTACTTTGTTTATAGGTTTCGTTATCTTTAGTTAGGCCATTATTATTAGGAGAAACCGATTTCAGAATGTGCAATTGGAACATGTTTACTCTGTTTATCTATTGTTATTATACTAAAGTTATGTTGCTTTATATTTCTTTAAGTATTTCATGACCTGAATATTGCTCCAGTCTGTTAATTTACCCTGAATCTTGATATTTTTGGTGTCTTTCAGTTGGTGAGTGTTTGCATCCTTTTTCCAGACAATGAAGAAGGCCTTTGATCAAACTGTCAGGGACATGTAAGTTCAGTTCTTTTATCTTTGAGATATCATTTAGTTTAATCTTAATTGCTTCATGATGCTTGACTTATACTTCATTTCACGCAGTAAAAGAGGAGTCAACAAGACGGTTCTTAAAGTTCCTTCAGTGGAACAAAAGGTAAATATCTGTCCTTATCCCTTAAAATTTATGTGTTTGAATTATTTACTCCGTATAATTTTTTGTCCATGTTTTAATCCCAGATTCTTGATGCTACAAGTAATGAGTCTTGGGGTCCACATGGATCGCTTCTGGCTGATCTTGCAATGGCTTCAAGAAATTAGTACAATACTTGTCATTTTTTTGTTATACCTGAAAAGAAAAAAAAAAAACCTTTTATGCAACAAAATATCTCATTATTCTTTTTACATGTGCAGTCATGAATACCAGATGATCATGTCAGTGATCTGGAAGCGTATCAACGATACAGGGAAAAATTGGCGCCATGTGTACAAGGTAAATGTAACCAATTTTCGGTGGATAACTTGGACAATCTTTTCATGTCCAATTTGTAATGGTAAACGTAACCAGGGTTTACTTGCTTGTTTTTGCACTAGGGTTTGACGGTTCTTGAATACTTGGTAGCAAATGGGTCAGAGCGTGTCATAGATGAGATTAGGGAACATGCTTATCAGATAACGGTATAATTTTATATGTTGAAACTGATCTTTACATTCTAGTAACTTAATTGTTAGTTTATCGCTTATTTTTTAATTTGTATGTGTTTTGTTTTAATTTTTGAATAAATACGTGTTTTGTTTTTTTGTTGTAGTCCTTGTCAGATTTTCAGTATCTTGATCATACTGGGAGGGATCAGGGGAGCAATGTAAGGAAGAAGTCGCAAAGTCTTGTGGCGCTAGTTAATGATAAAGAAAAAATACAAGAAGTTAGGCAGAAGGCTGCCTCTAACTGGGACAAGTGAGTACTTTAAAGAAAAAAGTTTTAGAAAGCTGTGGGTAATTATTAAATATCTAACATACCTAATATAGAAATTTAGAAAATCATGGTTATTTATTAGATAGTTACTTTAATTGTATTTTAAAAGGTTCGCATGTGGTTTGAAATTTCTGTGGTTGTCCAGAATGGAAATTTCTTGCAATTTCAATGAGACATTTTGAAGTTTACGTTTGTGCATTCAGTACTACCTAAGTAACAAATAGGAAATAACATAGCTGAGATCACTATTCAGTTACTATTTTAAAAGTTTTGATTAGACATGTCACAATAACATTGCAAACAGGTTTCATAACACGTCAGGAGGTGGAAAGTACAGGCCTGGTTCGTATCCTGGTTCAGGAGGTTTTGATGATGATCGGAATTATGGAAGTAGAGATAATGGGTATGGGAGGGAAAGAGAATGGGGTGACGATAAATACGGTAGTCGTGATGGAGATCGTTACGGGGAAGAACGATACGGCCGGGATCGTTATAGGGATGAAGAATCACGCAGTAGAAGTTATGATGGTGACAACTATAGCCGAAGAAGTAGAAGTTCTGATAGAGATAGGGAACGGGCTTATGAAAATGATGGACCATATTCTTCAAGGTATGTTTATGCTCTATGTATTTTTTATAATATTGCACGTACTCTAGTCTTAGATTAAATGGCAAAGAAAGAGGTGGCAAATGAGCAAGGTGGGTAAGGATCAAAAGTGTTTCAAACAGGACACACCAAACCACACATTATCAAAGCATTAATTACCAAATGTTAATTGTGTTTTTAGTTTTGAAAAATTTATTTAATTCCCTTTTGTTATTTTATTGACGAAGCAAACTGACCCTGAACTTATGTTTGTATTTTATCTTATGACAGAGAAAGTAACGAGAAAGCTGATGGTCAATCTCATGATGGAAAGTAATATAGTTATCCGTCATATACTTTCTTTCTTGCTGTACTCGGTTTTTAAGTTCTGCTACTTTGTTAGTTAGTGTCGTAACGTAACATTAACTGATTGCTGAAATTTTTTCATTGTCCTAATCGTATTCTTTCTTTAATTTTTTTGTTTGGGGCAGTCATTTTGAGCGAAAATTTTCTGAACAAAATCTCGAGGTACCTCCTAGTTATGAAGAAACCGTTGCTAGCGGCCGTAGCCCCGCTTATAGCGAAAGGTAGAATTGTGGGTTATATATAATTAAGAAGTCCAATTGGAATTAAGCTGAAATTAGTCTGACTTTTTACTATTTTTAGGGACAGAGAGACGAAATCTGCATCCCCGCCTGTAACTACCAGTCATGATCCCACTATTTCTAGCAGCCATGTAGTTGCACCGCCACCAATTGCCGCTACTTCACCGCCACCACCACCAGTAAACACTATGCCTCCGCCACCTGCTGCCACGTCACCTACGGAAACATACGGGTTTGATGAATTTGATCCTCGTGGTTCATTTGGTTCATTTCCAGGTAAGAAAAAGTTATTCTCTATGTCCCGTTGGTACCATTTTCCCTTATTTGTATTTACTTTCTTACCTGAATGTAATCATTAATAATTTGTATCCACAGCAGCACCACCACCAACTTCAGGTGGTTCTGAAACGAATCTATTCGGTTCTTCCTCGGACCCTTTCTCTTTGAATGAATTGGCTATTGTCCCGGTTACAGTGGCAACTTCCGAACCTGATACTTTCACGAACTCGAATCCTGCTGGGCCCACATTTGTGGCTGCATCATCAGCACCCGGTGGCACTACTCAGGTGTGTTTCACAAACTTGAAACACCTAAATTACCCTTTTTATCTTTGTATTATTAGGAATGTTTAATTATTATAAAAATAACACATCTTTACTGCGTTCTCTATGCAGCCTTTTGATGATCCATTTGGCGACGGTCCTTTTAGAGCTGTCCCATCTACCGATGGATTCTCGGCCCCACCACAATTCAGTCAAAGTTCGGACCCACCTCAACCAGCGGTCCCTACACCAGACACTGCAAATAACTTCGGATACGGAACCAGTTTTGACCAAACTACTGATATTTTAGCTGAACTCCTACCGCCACCTGGACCTTTACAGACGAGTTTTCAAACTCCACCTGGCCAAAACACATTACCGTCGAGTTATCCGGGTCAACCTGGTCAACCTTCATTTCAAGGTGGACAATTTGCGTCGCAGCCTGGTTTCCCGTCCCAAGGTGGTCAAACCGTGGGTGAAGGTGGTTTTCCATCTCAATTGGGATCCGGTTTTCCCGGTTCCAATGGTCAACCATCTAATCAGTCAAACTTTTATGGGGGTTTTGAAACTCGGGGTTCTTCGGCTCCGGTGCAGCCTCAAGTTACTGCGACTTCAAGTTATTCTCAACAGCCAAAAGCTCAATCTGGTTCTACCTTAAATGCCTCAACTGGTGCCCTTGTTATAGTTCCTCAAGAACCAGCCAAGTTTGAGACTAAATCCACTGTCTGGGCTGACACGTTGAATCGTGGGCTTGTTAATCTTAACATAGCTGGATGTAAGTTGCTACATTTCATATGTCTACTAAGTCTTTAGTAGATGGGAAAAGATGAGTAGGTAAGGAGGTTAGGTCAATGGGTCAAACTGGCCCAGTTGGGGTTGGTCAATGGGTCAAACTGGCCAGTTGTGGTTCGTTAATGGGTCAAATTTGCTAGACGCAGTTCGTAAATGGGTCGAACTGCCAGGCTGGGCTAGTAAAGTTTCTTAGTATATAGTTAACATGTTTACTGTAAGTACAAAAACTAGAATTTGGATGAATTCAAACTGTTTGACCTGTTGGATTCATAACGTTCCCCTCATAGCTAAATTTTTAATTCAACTTGTTAAGATAAAATTCAACCAAAATAGGGGACATTAATGAGTAGACAACTTGAAATTGCGAGCTATGGTTTCTAGTCTATTGTTAAATAATATAATACTAGCTCTTTAACAGATTTATTTTTATATGCAGCTAAAACAAACCCGATGTCGAATATCGGGGTTGACTTTGAAGCCTTGAATCGGAAGGATAAGAGAATGGAGAAACCCAGCGCAACCCCTATGACTTCGAATGTAACCATGGGTAAGGCCATGGGTTCAGGTTCTGGGATTGGACGTGCTGGTGTGGGTCCACTCAGACCTCAACAGAACCCCATGATGGGTCCCAGCATGGCTGGACCTGCTTATGGAGTAGGTTATGGTAGCATGAACCAGCAGCCTATGGGTCAGTTTCAGATGCAACCTCCTTCAGGTGGTTATCCACCTCCATCTGGACCTTACAATCCAATGATGGTTCGTGGTGTTGGATATGGTCAACAGCCATATAGTGGCTACAGATGAATATCGAGTCAACTTAAATGTAGGAATGCGATTGAAAGGGAAAACTGAAGAGTTAATTTTGCCCAAACGTGTGAAAAAGGAACTTCTAAGAGTTAAATGTGATGTATAGAATGAATATTTTTTTTTGTGAAAAACTATCACGTGTATAATCGGATAATGTAATATTCATGGCCTTGATCTTTATAGTTTTTGTGAAATTTGTAATATTGGTGAATAGATTTTGTCCTATTGATTGTTGAAGCATGTACAAGTAAAAAAAGAATACTAGCTTTTGTTTTCATGTTTACCTTTTCAACTCAGTCAGAAGTTGTGATATATTAAACATGGCCGGATTAGAGATCTCAAGTGTCAAACCATAATCTTGATTATAGAGACAACCGAGCGTTCTAGCCCTTGATCGTTGGTTCTCTGTGGCGGCTTTAATACGTTGGGTCAATCTTGTATTTGGTCATTATAAGCTGTTGTGCATTGGTTTTGAATTTGCATTAGTCAACTTATATCATTTTGGTCTTAATAGCTTCAACTGCATTGATTCTGATTCGTGTTATGTAGCAGTGTGATGGAGAGTCGAGTTTGAACATTGCTAAGCTAGAACTCGACCACAGGTTCAATCTTGTAGTTTGAAATTGAGTCCCATTTCAGTTAAGATTGAAGTTTAAGCTTCAAGCTCGACAAATTAATTGACAATTTTGGGTTACCCTCAGGACTCGAATTTATCGAGTGTATTAATTTTTTTAGCAACTTTATTTGGATTGATACTTAAAGAATAAGCTCAACTCAACTCCATTATACATACATTATATAAATGTATTATACCAAAGTATATGTTTGAAATTAACTAAATATAATTAATACTTGTAATCACTGTGGTAAAAAATCCGATTACTCACCGATTAATCCCCGATTACTCATTTTTAAGAGCAATCCGTCCCGATTTTCCAAAATCGGTTTAATTGATAGGTCAACGTCGATTGATGGGTCAAAATCGAATTTGGTAATCAAAGTCGGTCAAAGTCAAAATTGGTCAACATTTTTACATGAATTTTAACAAACTGTAGAGTTTTTAACAAAATGAAAATTATGTTTATGTTTATGTTTTTCTTTTATATTTACATATAGAATTTTTGAAGTTTAATATTTAAATGTATAAAATACAATCAGATTAATCCCGATTAATTATCGAATTGCCGATTATTCATTTTAAAGTCTCGACCGATTAATCCCGATAGCGAATTTTGCGTCATTGCCTATAATTAATTAATCACTCAAATAAACAACGTCAGAGAGAGTCTAGTCTCTACTTTCGTATTTATCTTTTTTAATCGAACAATAAACCATAAAACTATAAAACCAACATATCAATTACTCGAGCACTCCCAACGTTGTCCTCCACGAGCTCGCCCAGACCGCCGCCCTCCTGGGCGCCGATGGCAGCGGTTAGCCAAGGGGGCCGCCCAGGCCATCGTCCAGGTGATCGTCCCTGCTTTCGTGCTTTTTGGTCAGATTCGAGGACGGGGAAACTAGCCGTTGTATGCTCCAACGGTCCATTTTTTGGCCGTTGGAACTTCAATTTTTTTTCTTTTTTAATTTCTCACCTCTATATATACATACATATACATTTTACACTCATACATCTCAAACACATACACATTTCATATACATTTCTATACTTTCTACTTCAAAAATGAGTTCCAAAAAAAAATTCAAATAAAGGAAAATCAAAACAACGTGTAACGACCCGACTTTTTCGACTTATAATTATATTTTATACTTTCACGAAACTGCGTATTTGTGTGTACTGAGCTAGTTTATGCTCTGGGATCTTTATTCATGATTAGTTACTTTCGTTAGTATCTTACAACGTGTTGTTAAGTGTGTAATCACTTAACTTGATCCTCGAATGTTTTTATGACCGTTAGTGTCACTTGACGTTTAGAACGAGCTATGTACTTTGTACACATTTAAATTTTGTCATAATTGGAGTATTATGACTACTTGAAACTAATTGTTATTTTCTAATGACAATTACTTGGCTTATTGGTTGCTTAATTACGCTTAGTAATTTACTAATGCACACTAGTTAGTCTTATTGGACTTTTTACCTTAATGGACTTAGGCCCACCCTACTCTAGTTAATGGACCATTGAATTAGCCCAACTTTAATGGATTTATGATCCATTAAGATGTAGGACAAAAACCCATTAAGATGAGCCAACATACTAGCATTTTTGTTAGCCATTACTACACATGTTGCATGGGATCCCAACAACAAGCATGTAACCTCGCATTTTTCTGTTAATTCATTTTAACGCCCATTTTTTTAAATAATACCTTTCGTCATCTATATTCGTACCTTTAGTTAACTAACGTTCTTAACATTTCCGTTATTGGATTATAACATCTTCCTTTTACTCTCGCGTATTTAAAATAATTCGTTTGGTTAATTCCCGCTCCCGGCTCCAAACTTGAGGGACTAATCTTGTCACATGGAGGAACTTGGTTAACTAGTCACCCACCACCACCACTCATTCATTCATCACCTCCTCATCTCATTACTTCCATCTTTTTCTCTCAAACCGCAACATCAAAGATTTATCATCTATTTTGGATCTAGGAAGCTCACAACAAATCCGACTACATATTTGCAATCCTTGCATCATCCTCTTCAATTTGGTACAAATTTCATAGCTTGGGGTAAGCTTTTCAAAATCTCTAATTTTCATAAATTAGACCTTTAGACTTGAAATGGTGTTAATTAGTGTCTATGGCTCATTGTGATGTCGTGTATGTAATTTGTATGCTCGATCTTGTTATTTGGTGTAACTAGCATGAACACTTGAAATGGGTGTGTTTAATCTTGAGTTTTAGAAGATTAAATGTTGTTATTATGTTAAAGTTCATGTGTTAATCGTGTTACTAGCATCGTTAGCTTCGTTTTGGTAGGATAGATGACATGAAAACCTTACATTAACATGATTATTGATTTTGTGATTTTTAGTTAGGGATTGATAGATCTTAAAATGAACTTTTGATGCATTAAATGCTTTGCAATGTTATTTGTAAGTGTTTAGTTGTATTGTATGCGTAATTACCTACGAAACGGCATATTGTATGTGTAAATTGAGTTCCCGAATCATGAAATGCGTTTTACGAACTTGAAACTTGAATGATGAACTTTTAACGATCATTCAACGAGGTTTTTGTTGTTGTAAATGATTAACTTGATTGATGATATGTGTGTAGTTGTATTCCTTGTCACAATACCTTTCCAACGATATAAGATACTTGTCTTAAGTGTTTTCAGTTTATAAATTGCGTTTGATTGAAGTTTGGTTCGACACTTAGAAAATTCTCAGCATTCAGCAACCCAGGTGTTTTGGACGCCATCCCATCCCTTGGACGCCGTCCCACCCTTCACTGCTGGACGCCGTCCAGCCATTTTGGACGCCGTCCAGATGATCTATCATGGGCTGTCCAAAATTGTCTTTTTTTGTTTAATTCTAACTATGCTACGCACCTCCGATTAACATGAAACTTGGCCAACATGCTCACTTATGATTATATAACTTAGAAAAATCGTCGGATACCCGACCCGACCCCGTTGACTTTGACCAAGTTTGACTTTTAGTCAAACTTAACCAAAAACTTATGCAATCGTTCTAATCCTCTTTTATACGTGATTCTTGCATGAAACTTGACAACTTGATTCACATGCTATATAATCGAGTCGTAAAGAGCCATAGGACTAATTGAACACATTTCGACCGACCTTGTGTCGTAACCGGTAATTGATACAACTTAATTGTTTAGATCAAGGCTAAGCAACTTTCGTTTGCACAACGTTTAATTTCGAATACTTTGGCGTGCAACTACGGTGAGATCATAGTCCCACTTTTTCAACAAGTTTTATTCTTTTAAATCGTGGGCTGATGTGACGATCGCTCCAAATCCATATGGACGAACACATCATTCATCGATTTCATTGCGAGGTATTTGACCTCTATATGATACGTTTTGTAAACATTGCATTCTTTTGAAAAGGCACACCATAAATGAATATTTAAATCAAAGGTTTTTGACATCTGATGATATCTACATATAGACAATCACCGTAAATAATAGTTTACAATGGTACTTCCGTTGACAATGCAGTCAAAATAAGATACATGGTGATGATTTGGTGAATACAACGTTTCCTTGAAAAATATGCCATGTAAGACTCCATGCACATAGCTTGTCTAACATATAAGCAAACAGCGGAAGACTTCTAGGAAACCTGAGAATAAACATGCTAACAAGTGTCAACACAAAGGTTGGTGAGTTCATAGTTTTAATATTTTGCATAATCTGTACATAAAGGTGGATCACAAGATTTCAGTTGTTTCATCCAGAAACGTTTATCAATAGATTATATAAAAGTGGATCACAAGATTTCAGTTGTTTCATCCAGAAACGTTTATCAATAGATTATATAAAAGTGGATCACAAGATTTCAGTTGTTTCATCCAGAAACGTTTATCAATAGATTCTACATAACAGAGCACCCCGGTAACTAAACTTTAACGTTATAATGATAAATACCCCATTCGTTTTAATACACGCAAACCAATGTGTCCTAAACTCAAATAACATACGTCCATTAAAAGGCTAGCGCTCTAGCTCGGACGGGGATGTCAAGCCCTATGGATCCATATACAATTATTCGCGCCCACCAGTCCATATCCTATGTACTGGCAGCTACTAGTTACCAAAGCTAAGGGATTTTCGGTTTAACTCAGTGTAGAATTTAGTATGTACTTGTATCCATTGTGTTTAAAATAAAGTGCATGTATTCTCAGCTCAAAAATATATATTGCAAAAGCAATTAAAAAGGGAGCAAATGAAACTCACAGTTTAATATTGATATACAATATTGCAGGAGAGCACGTAGACGCATCGGAGATGATAAACACGAGGTTTGATTCACAAAAATACCCCCGAACATTACCCATAATTTCCTTGGAAATAACCCATATTTTCCTTAGCTCTAGCTCGCTCGGAAACTCGTTTTGAAAATTACTTGGACAGCACTCCGTCGTAATATTTTATGTACATTATTATTTTTGTATCGCAAAAATAATAACACTAATAATAAAAAAATAATAAGATTAATAATAATAATAATAATAATAATAATAATAATAATAATAATAATAATAAATAATATTACGGAGTATATACATTTGTGTATGTGTGTGATTCAAATCGAGCGAAAACACTGGAATTTATAGATGTGGCCTGACAAACACTGCCATGCGATCGCATGGGTTTGAAGGCCTGTGGCCATGCGATCGCATGGCCTCCCCTTCCAGCTCACATATTGTTTGTCATCAAGCTTGTCGACATATTTTAAAAATAATATATATTATATATAATTTATATTAATTATATATATAATATATTATATTCACGTGCATAGTTGACTTGTAATTTTCATTCTGATAAGTCGTACGTCGTCACTCGACTTATGTCCCGATTTCGATTTTTCGAATGTCCTATCGTATACTGAGAAAACTTGTACTTTACGTTTCGTGAATCGTACCTTTGTCAAAATATAGTCTTAAATCATCCATAAACTATACCACTGTAGCAAAGTTACTGTAGCAAAGTCAATTTTTAATGTAGCGATTCACTGTAGCAAAGTCAATTTCACTGTAGCAAATAGTGATTTTCGAAAACACTGTAGCATTTTGGGTACTGTAGCAATTTGAAAATGTTACTATCATTTACTAAATAACTTGAAATTATATATATATGTATATATCTTTTTAATATACATAAATCAGTTTTTAAATACACATTGGAAGTTATTTATAAATAAATTTTAATAATAAATATTTCAACTTATCATATATATTCAAATAGATATTTAAACCAATAAGTTTAATGTACGGTATCAAATAATTAATACATTGTTACCTTTTCAAGTTATAGTATATATGTATCTATTTACATATAATTGCTCGCGAATCATCAAAAACAACCGAAGGGTATTTAAATATATAAAAGTAGTTCAAAAATTTTGAGATTCAGTTTTACAGACTTTGCTTATCGTGTCGGAAATGTTAATCATACAAAGATTAAGTTTAAATTTGGTCAGAAATTTCTGGGTCATCACAGCTGAGAAACATATACTTTGTTATATCTATCTTGTACTACTTACTTTTATACTTTGAACACAAGTACGAAGAAACAAACATTCCACAGCGAGTCTGAACAAAAATCCTCAATTCGATTATCATTAGTTACACTTGCCGGGTGTAAGCGAGAAACTTATGTTGTATGGCCATAAGGGTTTGACAAACCCTCATTCGGATGGTTCGCTACCGTTATTGGATGAAAATATTTTCGAGAAACAGTGTATGTTCTAACACTATTGTGATGGGGTTCTATAGATGGAAAGTTAAGCCTTGATAATTGGGTGCTCGCGAACTTACTTTTGGAATGCAAACGATTTAGATAATCAACGTTATGGAAATACTAAATCTTGTGGTTCAAAACAACGTTTACAAATACACCTATGATTTCACCAACATTTTTCGTTGACAGTTTTCTATATGTTTCTCAGGTTCATACTTGGCTACTTGATACATGCTTCCGCACACTTTGATTACTTGCTTGGAGTCAAGCATACATGCATACGCTAGCGATAGCACTTTTGGATTTAACTTAAGCATACATACTTACGCTATTTATAGCAACCCGTGATTTTCAACTTATATTATGTCGCAAGTTGTTTCATTTATACTTTACTACTTTTGTAAACTTAACTTGTTGTCGAACCGTTTGATAAACTAAACTTTGTAAGTCTTGTACATTTCAAATGAATGCGACATAATTTTGGTCAAACGCATCTCATATAGGGACCATGACCACGTAACGGGACCTAAGTTAACGACGCCGTCAATGACGATTTTGTCGGGTCGTTACAGATAGTATCAGAGCGTTGGTTGTAGGGAACTAGGATATGCATTAGTGTGTCTGACAGAGTCATTAGGACGCATTAGTGAATCTAAACTACAACCGGATAGTTAGCCATTGCATTCTGACATACATTTGCTATAGATAGCACTTACTTGACTACTTGTGCATTGTACTTGAACCTTTCTTAGGAGAACTCCTTAACGGTACCAAATTTTCATCATACGATCCTGTACTCTACCACTTTCTGGTAACTAATTTCAAGATTCATACACGTAAGGATGACGACGACTTCATTAGTTACACTAGTCCGGGAACTTTATCTCCCATGTTGTTATTCACCCCGTCTCAGCTTACTATCCACAAGTGGTGTAAAGTTACCACCACTACTTTCGATGAGTATCGTCATCACTATTTATCACTACGGTTACGTACTACTCGTTATCATAATTTCGTTACTCTTTTCGTGCCTAAAGGCATTATTGTTTGACCTAAACCGCATTGACGTGAACAATCATTTATATACTTCCTTCGAGAAACGCATCTTCAGAGTTGCACTATTTCTTTCGATTAATACAAGTTACGTTAGAGATTCCGTTACACTCTATTCATTTTAAATCTTCATGATTACACGAACTTGAATTTATGGAGTGATGTGGGAATGGAGTTATGAGTTAGCATAATATAACGATACTCGATCAACATGGTTATATTATGGTAAGTCATACCAAAGTTCTAATGACACGTGATGGTGATTGGAGTCGATCAACCTAATCACCACCATGTGCCTTGTACATGACTTCATTTTTCTTGTTGGACATCCAAAAACTCTGAGAATATTGATAACAACCATATCAGGGACACACCTTCGATTATTGTCGAACCATATCTATGCTTCCGAATGAATGACAAATTCTTTCAGCTTCAAACATATGTTACATGTGTATATTATCTCGTATTCACACAGTTTTATCGACGGACTACAATATGCTTGATATGCTCAAATCGAGGCAAAAACTTCTCTCGCATCACACTCATACTTCCGGTTCAGGGAATCTTCTATCTAAATCCTCAATGGAGAGAGAGACTCTTCACGTTATACTAGTGTTCGGCGCGAGGGTGAATAATCCTAACGAACGTTTTTCAGAAACCGATAAGAAACTTGTCCTAACAAACGTCTTCAAGTCCTAACAAACTTGTTCGAATATACCTTACAGAAATGTACTTCATTTCGGATCGAGATGCTCGTTTTGTAGTGACCCGAACTTTTCCATGTTTATATATATTAATTGAGATTGATATTTACATGATTAAATGTTTCCAACATGTTAAGCAATCAAACTTGTTAAGACTTGATTAATTGAAATATGTTTCATATAGACAATTGACCACCCAAGTTGACCGGTGATTCACGAACGTTAAAACTTGTAAAAACTATATGATGACATATATATGGATATATATATAGTTAACATGATACTATGATAAGTAAACATATCATTAAGTATATTAACAATGAACTACATATGTAAAAACAAGACTACTAACTTAATGATTTTTAAACGAGACATATATGTAACGATTATCGTTGTAAAGACATTTAATGTATATATATCATATTAAGAGATATTCATACATGATAATATCATGATAATATAATAATTTAAAATCTCATTTGATATTATAAACATTGGGTTAACAACATTTAACAAGATCGTTAACCTAAAGGTTTCAAAACAACACTTACATGTAACGACTAACGATGACTTAACGACTCAGTTAAAATGTATATACATGTAGTGTTTTAATATGTATTTATACACTTTTGAAAGACTTCAATACACTTATCAAAATACTTCTACTTAACAAAAATGCTTACAATTACATCCTCGTTCAGTTTCATCAACAATTCTACTCGTATGCACCCGTATTCGTACTCGTACAATACACAGCTTTTAGATGTATGTACTATTGGTATATACACTCCAATGATCAGCTCTTAGCAGCCCATGTAAGTCACCTAACACATGTGGGAACCATCATTTGGCAACTAGCATGAAATATCTCATAAAATTACAAAAATATGAGTAATCATTCATGACTTATTTACATGAAAACAAAATTACATATCCTTTATATCTAATCCATACACCAACGACCAAAAACACCTACAAACACTTTCATTCTTCAATTTTCTTCATCTAATTGATCTCTCTCAAGTTCTATCTTCAAGTTCTAAGTGTTCTTCATAAATTCCAAAAGTTCTAGTTTCATAAAATCAAGAATACTTTCAAGTTTGCTAGCTCACTTCCAATCTTGTAAGGTGATCATCCAACCTCAAGAAATATTTGTTTCTTACAGTAGGTTATCATTCTAATACAAGGTAATAATCATATTCAAACTTTGGTTCAATTTCTATAACTATAACAATCTTATTTCAAGTGATGATCTTACTTGAACTTGTTTTCGTGTCATGATTCTGCTTCAAGAACTTCGAGCCATCCAAGGATCCATTGAAGCTAGATCCATTTTTCTCTTTTCCAGTAGGTTTATTCAAGGAACTTAAGGTAGTAATGATGTTCATAACATCATTCGATTCATACATATAAAGCTATCTTATTCGAAGGTTTAAACTTGTAATCACTAGAACATAGTTTAGTTAATTCTAAACTTGTTCGCAAACAAAAGTTAATCCTTCTAACTTGACTTTTAAAATCAACTAAACACATGTTCTATATCTATATGATATGCTAACTTAATGATTTAAAACCTGGAAACACGAAAAACACCGTAAAACCGGATTTACGCCGTCGTAGTAACACCGCGGGCTGTTTTGGGTTAGTTAATTAAAAACTATGATAAACTTTGATTTTAAAGTTGTTATTCTGAGAAAATGATTTTTATTATGAACATGAAACTATATCCAAAAATTATGATTAAACTCAAAGTGGAAGTATGTTTTCTAAAATGGTCATCTAGACGTCGTTCTTTCGACTGAAATGACTACCTTTACAAAAACGACTTGTAACTTATTTTTCCGACTATAAACCTATACTTTTCTGTTTATATTCATAAAATAGAGTTCAATATGAAACCATAGCAATTTGATTCACTCAAAACGGATTTAAAATGAAGAAGTTATGGGTAAAACAAGATTGGATAATTTTTCTCATTTTAGCTACGTGAAAATTGGTAGCAAATCTATTCCAACCATAACTTAATCAACTTGTATTGTATATTATGTAATCTTGAGATACCATAGACACGTATACAATGTTTCGACCTATCATGTCGACACATCTATATATATTTCGGAACAACCATAGACACTCTATATGTGAATGTTGGAGTTAGCTATACAGGGTTGAGGTTGATTCCAAAATATATATAGTTTGAGTTGTGATCAATACTGAGATACGTATACACTGGGTCGTGGATTGATTCAAGATAATATTTATCGATTTATTTCTGTACATCTAACTGTGGACAACTAGTTGTAGGTTACTAACGAGGACAGCTGACTTAATAAACTTAAAACATCAAAATATATTAAAAGTGTTGTAAATATATTTTGAACATACTTTGATATATATGTATATATTGTTATAGGTTCGTGAATCAACCAGTGGCCAAGTCTTACTTCCCGACGAAGTAAAAATCTGTGAAAGTGAGTTATAGTCCCACTTTTAAAATCTAATATTTTTGGGATGAGAATACATGCAGGTTTTATAAATGATTTACAAAATAGACACAAGTACGTGAAACTACATTCTATGGTTGAATTATCGAAATCGAATATGCCCCTTTTTATTAAGTCTGGTAATCTAAGAATTAGGGAACAGACACCCTAATTGACGCGAATCCTAAAGATAGATCTATTGGGCCTAACAAACCCCATCCAAAGTACCGGATGCTTTAGTACTTCGAAATTTATATCATATCCGAAGGGTGTCCCGAAATGATGGGGATATTCTTATATATGCATCTTGTTAATGTCGGTTACCAGGTGTTCACCATATGAATGATTTTTATCTCTATGTATGGGATGTGTATTGAAATATGAAATCTTGTGGTCTATTGTTACGATTTGATATATATAGGTTAAACCTATAACTCACCAACATTTTTGTTGACGTTTAAAGCATGTTTATTCTCAGGTGAATATTAAGAGCTTCCGCTGTTGCATACTAAAATAAGGACAAGATTTGGAGTCCATGTTTGTATGATATTGTGTAAAAACTGCATTCAAGAAACTGATTTCGATGTAACATATTTGTATTGTAAACCATTATGTAATGGTCGTGTGTAAACAGGATATTTTAGATTATCATTATTTGATAATCTACGTAAAGCTTTTTAAACCTTTATTTATGAAATAAAGGTTATGGTTTGTTTTAAAAATGAATGCAGTCTTTGAAAAACGTCTCATATAGAGGTCAAAACCTCGCAACGAAATCAATTAATATGGAACGTTTTTAATCAATAAGAACGGGACATTTCAGTTGGTATCCGAGCGTTGGTCTTAGAGAACCAGAATTTTTCATTAGTGTGTCTTATCGAGTTTGTTAGGATGCATTAGTGAGTCTGGACTTCGACCGTGTTTACTTGAAAAATGATTGCTTAACAAATTTTGTTGGAAACTATATATTTTTAACATGTGAATATTATGTGATATATTAATCTCTTAACGCGTTTGATATTATGTGATAGATGTCTACCTCTAGAACAAGTCCCATTGACTCACCTAATAATAATGAAGAGTCAAATGTAAATTGGAATGATTCGTGGACTGATTCACAAGTTCCCGAAGAGGAACCGGAAGAAGAGTCGGAACCGGAAGAAGAATCGGAACCGGAAGAAGAATCGGAACCGGATGAAGAAATAGAACTGGTGGGGGAAATAATAAAACGGTTAAGTAAAAGAAAATCCTCAACCAACCGACCAAGGTTAATTATGGTCAATGGTGTTTCCGCCAAGGAAGCAAAATATTGGGAGGATTACCAATTCTCCGATGAATCGGATTCCGACGAGAATTCCGATGATGTTATAGAAATTACCCCAACTGAATTTAAAAAGGAAAAAGAAAATAATAAGGGAAAGGGCATAAAAATAGAGAAATCTAATTCCAACCCCGATGAACTTTATATGTATCGTCAACGCCCGAAGTCCTTAAGTTGTAACAATGACCCGGGAACCTCTAAACCACCAGGTTTTTCTAAACCAATGTGGACAACGACGGCTCGTATTAGGGGAACATCATATATCCCTAGAAACTTGGCAAAACGAACCAAAACCGAAGAAGAAGAAACGAGCGAGTCGGAATAAGATAGTTGTATTCGTGTGGTGTAATATATGTAATATAGTGTTCTTATGCTTTATGATATATGTAAAAATTGCTTGTATTAATAAGTATTTTTTTATGAATCTAACTCTTGTCTATTTTACAGTTTAAAAACACAAAATGGATAGACAACCCAATATTTTAAGAGACCTACCCGGAGACATGATTGATGAAATCTTGTCTAGAGTCGGCCAGAATTCCTCGGCACAACTATTTAAGGCGAGATCAGTTTGTAAGACATTCGAAGAACGTTCCAAGAATGTCTTGGTTTATAAGAGACTTTCGTTTGAAAGATAGGGGATATCACATTGGGAAACCCATAAGTTACGATGTGTTTACTTTGACGCATATATTGCGGGGAACCCAAATGCTATTTTACGCAACGGGTTAAGAAATTATTTTGACTCAATATATCCGAATATTGGACTTCGTGATTTAGAAAAAGCGGCTAACATGCAACATAAAGAAGCATGTTATGCTTACGGATTAGTAATGTTCGCTTCTCACCAAAGTGAGAACAAGAACATCGGGCTACAACTATTAAACAAAACGTTTCCACAAGTGACGGAGTCGGTAATTGGGGTAAGAAATGAGGTTTTTAGATTATTACGGGACTGTTGGACATTACGTAACCCTCGTCCCTTTGACGACGTTACAACACGCTGTCTTATCAACGGCCATAACGGTTATGTTGCACAAGACCAAGGATGGGAAGTAGTCCTAGTAAAACCAGAATGCATGACTTGTTTCTGGACGTATGAATTACGTGTCTTTATTGCCTTTGCTGAACGACTTGTGTACTAGCTCGAATTATCTTCACAACTATCTTGTATCAAAGTTATTGTGTGCTATATTTCATGCTTTATGTAAAATAAGCGGTATTGTAAGTTTGTAAAATATTGTATAAAAGTTTGAACGCGAAATATTATTATAATCAGTTTTTCATATAGAATTGTAGTAGTTGAATTGTATATTAGCTACTAAGTATGAACTTAACGGGTAGGTACTACCCGAATTTAAACTTATAAAACGCTAATATGAAGAAAAAAGCTTTTATAAATGAGTTCATATTATGCTACGAAATACTATTAACTACTCTTAATATTCTGTATGATTAACTTGTTCCATTTAACTATTTTGAAGGAAATGGCACCGACTACTCGACACACCGTGAATATGAATGAAGAGGAATTCCGTACTTTTCTAGCTTCAAACATAGCCGCAGTACAGGCTGCGCTACATACCAACAATAACCTTGGATCTAGCAGTACAGGAAATCGTGTAGGATGCACCTACAAAGAATTCACTGCCTGCAAACCTTTGGAATTTGATGGAACCGAAGGACCGATCGGATTGAAACGGTGGACCGAGAAGGTCGAATCGGTGTTTGCCATAAGTAAGTGTACTGAAGAGGACAAAGTAAAGTACGCTATGCATACCTTCACAGGTTCTGCGTTAACATGGTGGAATACCTATCTAGAGCAAGTGGGACAAGACGATGCGTACGCACTACCGTGGTCAGCATTCAAGCACTTGATGAACGAGAAGTACCGTCCCAGAACCGAGGTCAATAAGCTCAAGACAGAACTTAGAGGGTTACGAACCCAAGGATTTGATATTACCACGTACGAAAGACGATTCACAGAATTGTGCCTATTGTGTCCGGGAGCATTCGAAGATGAGGAAGAGAAGATCGACGCGTTTGTGAAAGGATTACCGGAAAGAATCCAAGAAGATATAAGTTCACACGAGCCCGCCTCCATACAACAGGCATGTAGAATGGCTCACAAACTCGTGAACCAAATTGAAGAAAGAATTAAAGAACAGACTGCTGAAGAGGCCAATGTGAAGCAAGTCAAAAGAAAGTGGGAGGAAAACGGTGATAAGAATAACCAATACAACAACAACAGCAATTACAACAATAATCGCAACAATTATCCCAACAATCGCAACATCAATCGCAACTACAACAAACGGCCCAACAACAACAACAACAACAGCAACTACAACAATCATCCCAACAACAATAATAACCGCAACAACAACAACAATCAGAAGCAGCTATGCCAAAGGTGTGAAAAGAATCACTCGGGGTTCTGCACCAAATTTTGCAACAAGTGTAAAAGAAATGGTCATAGCGCGGCGAAGTGTGAGGTCTACGGACCAGGGGTTAATAGAACGAAAGGAACAAATGGTGTCGGAACGAGTGATGGCGGAGCAAGTAGTGTCGGAGCAAGTTATGCCAATGTAGTTTGTCATAAATGTGGAAAACCGGGCCACATTATTAGAAATTGCCCGAACCAGGAGAACACGAATGGACAAGGCCGTGGAAGAGTTTTCAATATTAATGCGGCAGAGGCACAGGAAGACCCGGAGCTTGTTACGGGTACGTTTCTTATTGACAATAAATCTGCTTACGTTTTATTTGATTCGGGTGCGGATAGAAGCTATATGAGTAGAGATT
Organism: Rutidosis leptorrhynchoides; assembly: GCF_046630445.1. NCBI lineage: Eukaryota > Viridiplantae > Streptophyta > Magnoliopsida > Asterales > Asteraceae > Rutidosis > Rutidosis leptorrhynchoides. Next base: position 284,007,112 of record NC_092342.1, read on the forward strand.
TTTGTGCTAAATTAAGTTGTCCATTGACGCCTTTGGATAGTAAATTTTTACTCGAATTAGCAAATGGTAAATTAATTTCAGCAGATAATATATGTCGGAATCAAGAAATTAAACTGGTTAGCGAAACATTTAAGATTGATTTGATACCAGTAGAGTTAGGGAGTTTTGATGTGATAATCGGTATGGACTGGTTGAAAGAAGTGAAAGCGGAGATCGTTTGTTACAAAAATGCAATTCGCATTATACGAGAAAAAGGAAAACCCTTAATGGTGTACGGAGAAAAGGGCAACACGAAGCTACATCTTATTAGTAATTTGAAGGCACAAAAACTAATAAGAAAAGGTTGCTATGCTGTTCTAGCACACGTCGAGAAAGTACAAACTGAAGAAAAGAGCATCAATGATGTTCCCGTCGCAAAAGAATTTCCTGATGTATTTCCGAAAGAATTACCGGGATTACCCCCACATCGATCCGTTGAATTTCAAATAGATCTTGTACCAGGAGCTGCACCAATAGCTCGTGCTCCTTACAGACTCGCACCCAGCGAGATGAAAGAACTACAAAGCCAATTACAAGAACTTTTAGAGCGTGTGATGTCAAAGCAGAGGGGTATAAAATACTATTAAATTTTAGAGGAAAATACTATTAAATACGATACAATTTTACACAAGATATTTATTTATTTATAGAATGGATATACTTAAACCTTGCTACAACACTTATAGGCAGTGTACCTAATCGTACAGTAGTGTAGTTTTTAGTAAGTCCGGTTCGTTCCACAGGGAAATCTTTAAGCAAAGCTCAACGCTATATTAGTTTACTTTTATAAAAATACAAATATATATATAAGTAATATTATTATTATAAAGAGGGGTTTTTTTTTACCGTTTAATGACCGGTTTGTCGATTTTAAAACTTTAGTCGCAGTTAAAACCTAATGTAAAATATAAAATAAATACAAGATTTTAAATTAAAGCGTAAAGTAAATAACGATAATGAAATTGCGAATAATAAAAATGCGATAAAATTAAATTGCGATAATTAAAAGTACGATAATTAAAAGTGCGATTAAATATAAAATAACAATAAATAAAAGTGCGATAATTAGAAGTGCAATTAAATATAAAATAAAGGAAATTAAATATGAAATAAAAGAATTATGCTTATTTAAACTTCCGTAATCATGATGTTTGACGTGTTGATTTTAGTTTTATGCCCATGGGTTAATTGTCCTTTGTCCTGGATTATTCAATATGTCCGTCTGGTTTTTGTCCATAACAGTCCATCAGTCATAAATATAAATTGCAAGTGTCCTTGTCAAATTATTATTATACCCGAAGATAAATATTCCAACTAATTGGGGATTCGAATTGTAACAAGGTTTTAATACTTTGTTTAATGAATACACCAGGTTATCGACTGCGTGTAAACCAAGGTTTTACTACTTTGTTAACAATTACACCAATTACCCTTGAATGTAATTTCACCCCTGTTTTAATTATTCTAGTGGCTATTAATCCATTCCCGTATCCGGTTAAATGAACGATTATTCGTACATATAAATACCCCGCCCATCGTGTCCGATCGAGTGTATGTGGTAATTTATAGGGACGCCCAATTGTAAATCTTTATATTAACATTAACAAACTTTCATTTAGTTAAACAAATATAAAGCCCATTAATAGCCCATAGTCTAGTTTCCACAAGTGTCGTTCTTTTGTCCAAACCTCAATTATGGTACAAAGCCCAATTACCCAATTTTAGTAATTAGCCCAACATCATGATTACTTCGTTTTAAATAAGCATAATAATAACTTAGCTACGAGACATTAATATAAAAAGGTTGAACATAACTTACAATGATTAAAAATAGCGTAGCGTTACACGGACAGAATTTCGACTTACACCCTTACAACATTCGCTAACATAACCTTATTATTAGAATTATAATTAAAATTAAAATATAAATTATAAATATAAATATATTACTTCGTATGAAGAGAAGAGAAAAAAAGATATTTTTTTGATCAGAATTCGGGTTGATTTTATAGCCAGATTTGATTTTTGGGGCTCCGCGACTCGCGGCAAAAAGCCCTTCAAACTCCGCGAGTCGCGGAGAGGTATTTTCATTTCTGGCCCTTGGAGTTTCTGGCTGCCGACGGTTTTAATAATATATATATATAATATATATATAATTAATATAATTAATTATATATTATATTATATTTATATACATAGTTAACTTGTAATTTTTAGTCCGTTGCGTCGAGCGTTAAGAGTTGACTCTGGTCCCGGTTCCGGTTTTTTGAATGTCCTTGCGTACAATTTAATATCTTGTACTTTGCGTTTTGAATCTTGTACTCTTGTGATTTCGAGACGTTTCTTATCAATAATTGGAACCTTTTTGATTGTCTTTTGTTCTTTTGAGCTTTTTGGTCGTTTGCGTCTTCAAATCGTCGAATCTGTCTTTTGTCTTCACCTTTTATTATTTAAACGAATATCTCTTGTAAATAGAACAATTGCAACTAAAAGCTTGTCTTTCTTGAGGAATAATGCTATGAAATATATGTTCGTTTTTAGCATTATCAAATATTCCCACACTTGAGCGTTGCTTGTCCTCAAGCAATATCGTCTTGAAATACTAGAATCACTTCTTTATTCTTCACACTTTGTACATCAGTGATTTCTATACGGCGGTATAAACAATGGTAGTAACGATATGGTTTACAGTCCCACATGACTATAAAAATTTAGATCCATTAAGGAAATTGGATCTTTATGAAAACATTTGATCTTTTGAAAATTAAATCTAGTTTTTACCCTAGATAAGTTTTCCGGAATAACCCTTTACCGGTGTTTGCAAAATATTTGTGGGTTTGGTGGGTTTCAGATTTGAAAATTTTAGCTCAAAACTTGCGGTTTTGTGTCACCCACTTGCTAACCTTGTATTTGGAAAGCAACACGTCCAGTTTACTTGTTCCGTATATTACCTTTCGGCAAACTACCGTCCGGTTGTAAAGGAAAGCGTTGAACAAGCAACTGTTTAAGGCAATGTCCCGTGACATGCAGATGATTATGGTCTTTTAACGTGTCGGATGCTAGAACTATCCTTGGTAGGAGCGATAGTAAAGATCATCCTATGATTTTTCGGTCTGGCACAAGGTCCTGTCTCCGACCATGCTATGCAACCACCGTTCTTACGGTTGACACCCGATTTAGTTCAGGTGACCTAATGAATTCCAGGTGAATTCCTAGGATTTTACGTTCAATGGTAATGAACGCATTGAAAATGGGTTTTTAGAAAACAAATCGGTTTGTATTTTTGATCAAAATATTTTCTCGTTCAAGCTCGAGTTTAGATATCATTGAATTCCATGAGTTTGTAATTCTCAATATTTAAGGTCAATCTCTAGGATTGAGTAATATCAGTCTTAAAAGCTGATTTTTAATCTTTAAGGAGATTATCCTTTCTGGGGATCTGATTCATTAGTCTTATCCAGCTAATTTGCACGGTGCCTCCCCATTGTACGAGATAAATCCTTCTCATGGTTAGGATAAATCTGACCACTTGGCGACCCTGTTTGATGCTGAGGTCCGTGGATTTCCTGCTGATTTTAGTGATGACTTTTCTAGATTTTTCGTCAACCTACAGCTGGTCTGAACGACAACTTCATGACCTAAATCAAGAAGCGCGTGTCTTTTTCGGAAGACTTTACTTCCTTTTAATGATGGAATTGATTCATCGTGTAGATCCATCTCTTCTTTTCTTTCATTGGGTAAAACAGTTTAGTTTAGTTCAAAGCAAAAGTATTTTCAGTTATTTGTTACAAATATATGTGGCATATGTTTAAAATAACTTGGTAAATTTTCCCACACTTGGCTTTTTATTTTTCTTTTTATCGTCCTCTATTCCATTTTAAATGAATTTTAACATTTTAGTTTGTTTCTCAATTTATGTCCTTTCCGAGGTAACAATAATTTCGGTGTTAAAACCTAGTTTTATCGTTCATAAATATGTATAAACATGATTTGAATTCATTTAATTAAAAATTTCACAAAATTTTACTAGAATTGGGTAGTCAGTATATAAGACTAGGGCTGTTCTTTTTTATCAGAGAGCACTAGATTCTAATACAACTACTGCTTTACTAGTATTTTTAATGGTAACCAAGTGTTTAATATAAAAATTTTAAAATCCGAAAGAATTTAACCCCTTCCCACACTCAAGATCTTGCAATGCCCTCATTTGCAAGAAATCAGTAACAATTTAAATTATTGAGGGTGATTTGTGTGAAAATGATTAAATTTTTACCAAAGTTTCCAAATATATTGGCGTTTGTTTGCTGAATGATAAATGGTGCACGTCATTTGTTCATTCCGTCTTGTTGTTATTTCACATGTATTTTGCATCATTGTCGTCAAAATTACTTGCTTTTGCTGAACTTAATGCCAGTCTTTGAAAATGCGTTGTTTTACCCTGTTGTGTACATAAGATAAACTGCAAACATATATACATATTTTTGAAGTTTGGTATATTACCCCACATTCAAAAATTATTAAAATCTAAGAATAAAAGTTAGATAAATATAAAAATGATTACAATATTAACAAAAAATATTAAACATATCAATAATTACAAATTACAAAATAAAAATAAAAATAAGTAAACTAAGGATGATATTGGTACCAATAGGGGTTCCACGCATAACCATAAGTGCTATAGAATGCCTCGGCAGGGTCATACGTAGGATATGGTGGCTGCATCTCTATCGACCAAGGAGGGAAGACGGGTTTTGGTGTAGGAATATAGTTTCTACCTATGTGTTGGCAATGTGCTATGATCTGGTTCTGATGAACTTGCCAATCTTCAAATGCTCTCTGTCTAGCATTTTCGTATTCCTGAGAAGCTATAAACCTATGCATTTCTTGCCCCCCTCCTACATTACCTTGTTCCTGGTTTCTCTCTACCTGTGGATGTCTACCATTGTATCGTACTGCGGCGTTATTTCGCCGCTTCAACACTTTCGCACCATGGTACACATTTAAACCTATAGTGTCGCGGGGTTCCGGCTCTTCTACTAATAATCCCCCCCGACTTATATCCACACCGAGATATTCACCAATCAAAGTAATAAAAATACCACCTCCTATTATGCTATGTGGACGCATCCCTCGAACCATAGCTGATAAATAATAACCCACACAATATGGTATACTTACAGCGCTGTGTGGGTCTCGAATACACATATGGTAAAACAAATCTTGTTCATTTACCTTTTCTTTGTTTTTACCCCTTTGTGTAATCGAGTTAGCTAAAAACCTATGTATTACTCTTAATTCGGCTCTATCTATATCCAAATAAGAGTAGTTTCCTCCTTTAAAACGGTGGTGGCTTGTCATTTGACTCCACACACCGTGTGTATCAAAATTCTCATCTATTTTCCTACCGTTTAGTATCAATCCTCTACAATCGGCAGACGCTAATTCCTCAGGCGTATATATACGTAAAGCCTGAGCCATGTCCAGTAAAGACATGTGGCGCATCGAACCGCCTAACAAAAATCTAATAAAAGAACGATCGGTTAAACTGGCTACCCGATCATTCAACTCTATACTACATAACAACTCTTCACACCATACTTTATATACAGGTCTGCGTATGGTGAATAAACATATCCAGTCATTAAAAGAAGAATTACCATACCTCTGTACCAGTAATTCCCTAATTGGCCCGGCCAATTCTACAGCTTCCAAGGGTCCCCATTCTATGACCCTCGGTACCTCAACAACCTTAGAGTGAAGAGTATGCAAACCCCGTTGATATTTTGGATAATCTATCCAAAGTCTGTCAAATCGCAGGTTCGGGTGCAACTGCTCCAAGTGCATATCTGAAAAGGTCATGACTGGATGAGGTACATCCTGCTTGTAGTAGTTATCTACCTCCTGTTGTTCCAAGTTCTCAGCAGGAGCATGGCGGGCTTGGGATGAAGATTCACCCCTTTCAGTCTGCAAAACACATCAAACACAAATTTTGTGCATCCAAATATGCATTAGTGTCAGCAAAATCATCAATCAAAATAATTACAATGACATTATCAATTTATATCAAACTTAAGCTTATTTTCACATTTTTATCAATTCTACACTTTTTCAAATAAGCATATACGAAAATTTTTGCCAAGTTCATAAGCATTCAACTCAAATAACATGTCAAAATAATCATTACTAGCAAATAAACAAGTCTCAAATGGCATTATCTTTCAAAAATCAAGTTCATGAATTTTGGACTTGAAAAAGTCCACTTTAATTCTCAAAATCATGTTTAGGCTCAAAGTTTGGATCATTTAACTACCTAGACATGTTACACTACTCAATTTAGCAATAATTCATGACAAAAATCGGCCATAACCTGTTTATATCAAAAAGCCCCAAATTGCTCAAGAACACAAACCCTAGATTCTAAAGATTTTGAAGTTTTTGGCTTCAAATCATGTTAACAAGCATCAATCTAGGTTATACATGCATAATATACTAACAATTTAACACTAATTACACTAAAAATTAACAAAATTCAAATTATGAAAATATGCTCAAGAACACACTAAAATTCGGATTTAAAGGTGATTTGGGGTGTAATTGTACCTGTTTTCTTGAGTAGTTCCTAGATATCATCCTTCTCAACATGATTGTAGTGAAAAATTTGAAGATTAACGGTGAAAAATTGAGTTTTTGGGATGATTTTTGTGGGTTTTTTCGGGTTTTTTTCGAGTGTTTATGCAGTATGTTTGTGTGTGTTGTGTATACAGATCGTGCAGCTGGTTTTATTTTTTTTCTGTAATTTGGTCCCTCCGCGAGTCGCGGAGGTTTGTACTGCAAACTCCGCGAGTCGCGGAGTTATTTTTTTTTTTTTTTTTTTTTTTTTTTTTTTTTTTTTTTTTTTTTTTTTTTTTTTTTTAATATAATCTTTAACTTATAAAACAATTAAGAAATTAATTTTAAAATTTTGTTTCCCTTGTTATTTAGGACGAGGTCGTTTCGGATCGATGTCCTAGTCCGTCCCTCGACAAAATTTTAAAATTTGTCTTTTTGTAGCGATTGTTTTAAAAAGCTAAGATTTTTGGGTTTTTTAATGTTTTTGGCATACTTTAAATCAACAAGATTAAAAATATTGATAATAAAAGTTCTCGTCCCTTCCTCGGGTAAAGCAATTTCGGTTCAAAGACCTAGTCTTCAACTTACGACGAATTTTAAAAATCATATTTTTAACTTAATGAGATAAAGTAAATTTTTGTTTTTAAATTCACATAACTTAAATATAAAATTCAAAATTAAAATTAAAAATTCACACCAAACTCAAAATTTAAAATGCATAAAATTAAAAATTAATATTTTAAAAATTAAAAATTCACACCAAACTTAATTTAAAAATTTATATTATAAATTCACACCAAACTCATATTAATTTTTCAAATATTTACAATTTTAAATATATTGTTTTTATAAAGTTTACAATATTAATTTAAGGTTTAAATATTAAGATTAAAAACATAATAAAAAATAAAATTAAAAATCTTTTTGTCTTTTTATCCCACTTTAATCAGTCAAATATTATCAAAAATATGCGCCCCTCTTTTCGGTAAAGTAATTTCGGTTCCAAGACCTAATTTAACTCATGACGAATTTTTGAAATATTTTGGGTTGATTGATTAAAGATATTTATACCTTAAGAATAAACGTTAAATTTCGCAGTGATGTAATAAATTTTTGAACGATATCAATAATTTCGGTCGCCAAACCTAATTTTATTTAATACCAATTTAATACTTTTTAGCGAAAAAATTAGCGTTTATTATCAAAAGGTTAAAAATAAAAATAAAAATAAAAACTGTACAGACATACCTGTGAAATAGATTTCTTAGTTATATGATCTATTATATTCATAAGATAGTCGGTTTAATTGGTCTTCCATGGCTGCATAGGCGTAACCTCGAGCATTCATTGTCTTTTCTTCTAAACATATGAACGGTCCGTCTCTGCATAAAGTAACAAATTCGGTATTTGAATAGGTTTGATTATTTGAACATTTACCTCCATGTGACCATTTTCCGCATTTGTGACATTTTTCTAGGTGTCGTGCTCTTCTTTTCGCTGCGGATTTTGATTTTCCTTTACCAAATTGTAACTTATTATCTTCGCATCTGGATCCTTTTCTAACTCCGTCCATTCTTTCTCTGATTACTGATACTAATTCACTCGGTAGTATGTCATTATTTCTTTTAGTGATCAAAGCGTGTAGCATTAGACCATGGTTTAGTTCACAGGCAGTCTTCATTTTGTAAAAACCTAAAAAAATAAAAATTCAGAATGGGGGGAGAAGACTAGTTCTTTAGGGTCTGCTAGGGAAAGACCATACGTGTTCCATTTTCGAGAACTACACGAAAACAGACAATCTAACTCTAACAGAAATTCATATTATTCTTTAAAGACTTGATTCTCCCCACACTTAGTTAGCTGTGGTGTCGAAATTGTGATTAACTTCGTTGTCGACTTCCATCGGACCATGTATGTAATGTTTAACTCTGTGACCATTAACTTTAAATTCAATCCCATTTGAATTTATTAATTCTATCGTTCCGTATGGGAAAACTCTTTTGACTATGAATGGTCCAGACCATCTTGATTTCAATTTTCCAGGAAATAGCTTGAATCGTGAATTGAAAAGAAGAACTCTGTCTCCTTCTTTAAATTCTTTTGAACTTCTGATTCTTTTATCATGCCATTTCTTCGTTCTTTCTTTATAGATTAACGAATTTTCGTATGCTTCATGTCTTAATTCTTCTAATTCGTTTAGTTGACTTAATCGTAGACGTCCAGCTTCTTGTAAATCAAGATTACATGTCTTCAAAGCCCAAAATGCTTTGTGTTCAATTTCTACTGGAAGATGACACGCTTTTCCATACACAAGTCTAAAAGGTGTGGTTCCAATTGGAGTTTTGTAGGCTGTTCTAAAAGCCCAGAGTGCATCCTCCACTTTAATGGACCATTCCTTTGGATTTGATCCTACGGTTTTCTCAAGAATACGTTTTAAAGCTCGGTTTGTATTTTCAACTTGTCCACTTGTTTGTGGATGATATGCGGTGGAGATTTTATGAGTTACTCCATATCTTTTAAGAACTTTCTCAAGTTGATTATTACAGAAATGAGTACCCCGATCACTTATTAAAGCTTTCGGTGTTCCAAACCTTGCAAAAAGACGTTTTAAAAAATTTACTACAACTCGTGCATCGTTAGTTGGGAGAGCTTGTGCTTCCGCCCATTTAGATACATAATCAATGGCTACGAGTATATATAGATTATTATGAGATTTTGGAAATGGACCCATAAAGTCAATACCCCAAATGTCAAATACTTCACATACTTGGATGACATTTTGTGGCATTTCATCACGTTGACTTATTTTTCCGGCCCTTTGACATGCATCACAGGATTTGCAAAGAAGGTGTGCGTCTTTGTAAATTGTAGGCCAATAGAATCCAGCTTCATAAACTTTTCTTGCTGTTAGTTGAGGCCCATAATGCCCTCCTGTTGGTCCTGTGTGACAATGGTTTAAAATTTTACTAGCTTCATCTCCAAATACACATCGGCGTATTATTCCATCGGGACAACTTTTAAACAGATGTGGATCTTCCCAGAAATAGTGTTTTATATCACTGAAGAATTTCTTTCGTCTTTGGTACGATAATCCTTTTTCAAGGAATCCACAAACTAAGTAGTTTGCATAGTCTGCAAACCATGGGATTTCTTTATAATCTATCTTCAATAGATATTCATCAGGAAAGTTGTCTTGTATTGCTGATTCATTCAGAACTTCTAATTCGGGATTTTCAAGACGAGAAAGATGATCAGCGGCGAGATTTTCTGCTCCTTTTTTATCTCGGATTTCAATATCAAACTCTTGTAAGAGTAAGATCCAACGGATTAATCTTGGTTTAGCATCTTGTTTTGAAAATAGGTATCTAAGAGCAGAATGGTCGGTATAGACCACCGTTTTTGCTAGAACTAGATATGATCGAAATTTGTCAAAAGCAAAGACAATAGCAAGGAGTTCTTTTTCAGTAGTTGTATAGTTCGTTTGTGCTCCTTGTAACGTCTTACTAGCATAATATATAGGTTGAAATCGTTTTTCAATCCTTTGTCCTAAAACGGCTCCCATTGCAAAATCACTTGCATCGCACATTAGTTCAAATGGTAGATTCCAATTTGGTGTTATCATGATCGGTGCATTAGTGAGTTTTTCTTTAAGAATATTAAAAGATTTGATACATTCATCTGAAAAGATGAATGGCGCATCCTTTTCTAGGAGTTTATTCATAGGAGTGGCAATTTTAGAAAAATCTTTTATGAAACGTCGGTAAAAACCGGCATGCCCTAGAAAACTCCTAACTCCTCTAACATTGGTGGGATGTGGAAGTTTAGCAATTACATCTACTTTAGCTCTATCCACTTCAATTCCTTCTTTTGAAATTTTATGTCCAAGAACGATGCCTTCTTTAACCATGAAATGGCATTTCTCCCAATTAAGTACTAGATTTGATTTTTCGCATCTAATTAGCATTCGTTCCAGATTAACTAGACATGATTTAAATGTATCCCCGAAGACTGAAAAGTCATCCATGAATACTTCCATGCATTCTTCTATCATGTCATGAAAAATCGCCATCATACACCTTTGAAAGGTTGCAGGGGCGTTGCAAAGTCCAAATGGCATGCGTTTGTAAGCAAAAGTACCATAAGGGCACGTAAATGTGGTTTTCTCTTGATCTTCGGGTGCTATTGGAATTTGAAAATATCCGGAAAATCCATCTAGAAAACAATAGTAACTATTTCCGGCTAATCTTTCCAACATTTGATCAATGAAAGGTAAGGGAAAGTGATCTTTTCTGGTGGCGTCATTTAATTTTCTATAATCAATACATACACGCCATCCTGTTACAGTCCTAGTAGGAATAAGCTCATTTTTCTCATTTGTGATGACAGTCATGCCACCCTTCTTAGGCACGCATTGAACTGGGCTTACCCATGGACTATCAGAGATTGGATATATCAAACCTGCATCTAGCAGTTTAATAATCTCTTTCTTAACTACATCTTGCATATTAGGATTTAGTCTTCGTTGACGTTGCACATACGTTTTATGACCTTCTTCCATAAGGATTTTATGTGTGCAATACGAAGGACTTATTCCTTTAATATCATGAATCTTCCATGCAATGGCTGGTTTATGAGCTTTCAACACAGAAATGAGTTGTGATTTCTCATTTTCAGTAAGAGAAGACGATATTATTACAGGTAATTCAGATTCACCATGTAAATAAGCGTATTCCAAATGGTTTGGAAGTGGCTTTAACTCTAATTTCGGAGGTTCTTCTATCGATGATTTATATCGATATCTGTCTTCTTCTTTTAGCATTTGAATTTCTTCTGTTGTTGGTTCATATCCATTAGCTATAAGTGTAGCTAACATTTCAGCTTCATCAATTGGTTCATTTCCTTCTCCTAAAGAACATTCTCCTGTTCCTTGTAATTCTGGAAATTCTTCTAATAATTCTGCATGTGCATCTATAGTTTTAATATAATAACATGTATCATCTGCAGATTGTGGTTGTTGCATTGCTCTATCCACTGAAAAGGTAACACTCTCATCCTCTATACTTAGGGTCAGTTTCTTACCGAACACGTCTATCATTGCTTTAGCCGTGTTTAAGAATGGTCTTCCTAATATGAGAGGAACTTGAGAATCTTCTTCCATGTCCAAAACAACAAAATCTACTGGAAATACTAAAGTACCAACTTTAACTAGCATGTTCTCCATTATCCCTCTAGGATATTTTATTGATCTATCGGCTAGTTGTATGCTTATTCTGGTTGGTTTCAATTCTCCAAGGTCTAGTTTAGCGTATAGTGAATACGGCATTAGATTTATACTAGCACCTAAGTCTGCCAATGCTTCTATTGAACTAAGACTACCCAGAAAACATGGAATTGTGAAACTTCCTGGATCAGATAGTTTTTCTGGTATCTTATTCAACAGCACTGCTGAACAATTAGCATTCATAGTAACAGCCGAGAGTTCTTCCATTTTCTTTCTATTCGTGATTAGATCTTTCAAGAATTTAGCATACCTTGGCATTCCTGAAATCACATCAATGAAAGGAAGATTTACATTTATCTGTTTAAACATATCCAAGAATTTGGATTGCTCGGCTTCAAGTTTTTCCTTCTTCATTTTACTCGGATAAGGAAGTGGTGGTTGATATGGTTTAACATAAGGTTTAGCCTTAACTGTGTTATCTTCATTAACCTTTTCAACTACCGGTTCTTTTTCCTTATCTTGATCAGGTTGTGGTTCTTGTGGAGTAGGAATAGTTTCATCAGAAGTTACAGGTATTTCAGGTGGTTTAAGTGTTGTACCACTTCTTGTGGTAATAGCTTTAGCTGTTTCATTCCGGGGGTTAGCATTTGTATCGCTTGGTAGACTTCCCGGTTTTCTTTCACCTATTAACCTTGCTAGGTTACTTACTTCTTGTTCCAGATTTTGAATAGAAGCTTGTTGATTTCTAAATGCTTGAGCATTTTGTTCATTGGTTTGTTTTTGAGATGTGAAAAACTGCGTTTGAGTTTCAACTAGCTTCGTCATCATATCTTCTAAATTCGGCTTTTTATCATCGGTTTGTTGTGGTGGTTTGTTTTGAAAATTCGGTCTTTGCTGATTATAAGTATTATTGGATACTTGTTGATTGCTAGGACCTTGTTGGTTGTTGTATGGAATATTTCGGTTATAGTTCTGGTTTTGATTGTAAATCGGTCTTGGCGGTTGATAATTATTCTGATAATTATTTCCAGGCCTTTGGTTTATGTATGAAATATTCTCTCTTTGTTCCATTGTTAATTCAATGCTGAGACAATCTTTTGTCAAATGTGGTCCTCCACACTGCTCACAACTAATTCGTATAGCATGAATATCTTTAGTCATCTTTTCCATTCGTCTCTCGAAAGCATCTATCTTTGCGGAAATGGAATCTAAGTCATGGCTAGAATCGGCTCTAGCTGCTTTAGATGATCTAATGATATCTTTTTCTTGGTGCCACTCATGTGAGTGGGAAGCAGTATTATCAATAATTTTGTAAGCATCAGTTTCGGTTTTCTTCATAATAGAACCACCAGCTGCTATATCTATGTCTTTTCTTGTAGTGATGTCGCATCCTCGGTAAAATATTTGTACTATTTGACAGGTGTCTAAACCATGTTGCGGACATCCTCTTAACAACTTTCCATATCTTGTCCACGCCTCATATAGAGTTTCATTTGGCTTCTGTGTGAACGTAACAATTTCTGCTTGAAGTCTTACGGCTTTAGATGCAGGAAAGAATTGTTTAAGAAATTTGTCAATTAAAACATCCCATGTATCGATCGCCCCTTCAGGTAACGATTCCAACCAATCTTTGGCTTCTCCCTTTAAAGTCCAGGGAAATAACATGAGATATATTTGTTCATCCTCCACTTCTCGGATTTTAAATAGTGTGCAGATCCTATTAAAGGTACGTAGATGTTCATTTGGATCTTCCTTCGGCGCACCACTAAATTGGCATTGATTAGTCACCATGTGTAGAATTTGTCCTTTGATTTCATAGTCTGGCGCATTAATGTCTGGATGGGTAATTGCGTGACCTTGGCCAGTGCGTTTAGCTCTCATTCGGTCTTCCATACTTAAAGGTTCCAGATTCTCCATAATTGAATTTGTTGAATCCGTATCACTAGATGATTCTGATTTAATAGTTCGTTCCTCAACAATCTCTGTTTGAATGATTGGTGGTTCCGGAGGAAAGTTTAGTGGTTCAGGATCTATGAACCGTTCCTGAATATTTTCTGGATTCTCAATTGTGAGGTTTGTTTCAAAAACTGGATTATCGGAAATTTGAACTGAAGTACTTGGTCGACTGGATGACGATTCTAAAGAAAAATCAACGGCGGTTATATTTGTTAAACGATGTCTTGATCGAGTTACAGGTGGTGAACGTACAAAAGGTGATGAACGTCTTGATCGGTGCATTCACAGAATATCCTATTAGTTTTTAAAAGGAAAGAAAAATTATAATAAGTTATCCAATCAATAGACTTTTCTGATTTTGCCCACGTTTCGAATAGCCAAAAGATGCAGCAGAGGGGCAGGATTCGTTTGGTCTCAATATAATTGAGGACTGTTTGGCTCCAATAACCCGGTCCACGTACAAATCCAACTATTACTACGAACCAGAAAATTTTGATGTCTATCAATTTAACCACTTAAAATAAATTTTCGTAATTTTAAGAAATTTAGAGAAGAAGTAGAATAAAATTCTAAGTCCTAAAACTAGAATGGCGAGAAATAAGAGAGAAAAAGATTGCGCGTCGAAAAATGTCGAAAAAGAAAAATAAATGGTTGAAAAATAAAAGGTGACGGAAAAATAAAAGAAACTTATAAAAACTTAAAAATACTTAACTAATTTAACCTTATTACTACAACTAACTTAAAATTATAATCGCAAATTGAAATTACTAATTGGAATGATAATTGATACATAGTAAAAGGTCTCTAAAAATATTAAAGCTTACAAGAAAAACTAAATCCCAAATGGAAATAACTTAAAAAGAAACTAAAACTTAAAAAGGCGTCGCAAAATTCTAAAGCACCTAAATCTTAATCTAAAGAAAAAGCACTTAAGGAATTCTACGGCAAAGCCTAAAAATCTAGGAGTAAAAATAACTATAGCAAAAACTAAGTTTAAAATTAAATATGAGCTAAAAAATACAAATATTACGCTACAACGATTAAAAAGGTACAAAATATAAAAATATACAAAAAGTTGTAAAAAGTACAATTTTTATAAAAAATATTATTTTTATATTATTTATTTAATAAAACTACTAATTTTACAATTTTAATAAAACTAATTTAACAAAATACATAAATATAAAGTAAAAAGTAAAAATAAAACTAAAATTAATAATAATAATAATAATTAAGTAATTAATAATAATAATAATAAATTAAAACCCCGTGATTAGGGTTTTGTCCGTGTGTCAGAAGACCTCCGCGAGTTGCGGTGAATAAAGAGGAAAACCCCGCGAGTCGCGGGGTTCAGTAATTCAGTTGACAGGTAGTACTTTTTACGCGTTTTCTTTATATTTTTTTTTTTTTTTTTTTTTTTTATTATTTTCTGTTTTTAGTTTAAATAAACGATTTTTTATAAAATTTATATTTTTATAAATTAAAATAAAGATAAAGAAACTTATAAAACTTAAATATTTAACAAAATCCTAAAAATGCTAATATTTTTGTTTTTCTTTTTATATTTTTGAATGATTAAGACGTGATTTTTACAAAAATGACTTTTAATAAAAGTAAATAAAAATCTTTTTTTTTTTTTTTTTATATTAGCGTTGCGCTTCCGGTTTTTAAGATAGTCCCCGGCAGCGGCGCCAAAAATACTTGATGTCAAAGCAGAGGGGTATAAAATACTATTAAATTTTAGAGGAAAATACTATTAAATACGATACAATTTTACACAAGATATTTATTTATTTATAGAATGGATATACTTAAACCTTGCTACAACACTTATAGGCAGTGTACCTAATCGTACAGTAGTGTAGTTTTTAGTAAGTCCGGTTCGTTCCACAGGGAAATCTTTAAGCAAAGCTCAACGCTATATTAGTTTACTTTTATAAAAATACAAATATATATATAAGTAATATTATTATTATAAAGAGGGGTTTTTTTTTACCGTTTAATGACCGGTTTGTCGATTTTAAAACTTTAGTCGCAGTTAAAACCTAATGTAAAATATAAAATAAATACAAGATTTTAAATTAAAGCGTAAAGTAAATAACGATAATGAAATTGCGAATAATAAAAATGCGATAAAATTAAATTGCGATAATTAAAAGTACGATAATTAAAAGTGCGA
The DNA here is from genome assembly GCF_046630445.1 of Rutidosis leptorrhynchoides. NCBI lineage: Eukaryota > Viridiplantae > Streptophyta > Magnoliopsida > Asterales > Asteraceae > Rutidosis > Rutidosis leptorrhynchoides. The sequence continues at coordinate 284,023,119 of NC_092342.1, forward strand.
TTAAATATAAAATAACAATAAATAAAAGTGCGATAATTAGAAGTGCAATTAAATATAAAATAAAGGAAATTAAATATGAAATAAAAGAATTATGCTTATTTAAACTTCCGTAATCATGATGTTTGACGTGTTGATTTTAGTTTTATGCCCATGGGTTAATTGTCCTTTGTCCTGGATTATTCAATATGTCCGTCTGGTTTTTGTCCATAACAGTCCATCAGTCATAAATATAAATTGCAAGTGTCCTTGTCAAATTATTATTATACCCGAAGATAAATATTCCAACTAATTGGGGATTCGAATTGTAACAAGGTTTTAATACTTTGTTTAATGAATACACCAGGTTATCGACTGCGTGTAAACCAAGGTTTTACTACTTTGTTAACAATTACACCAATTACCCTTGAATGTAATTTCACCCCTGTTTTAATTATTCTAGTGGCTATTAATCCATTCCCGTATCCGGTTAAATGAACGATTATTCGTACATATAAATACCCCGCCCATCGTGTCCGATCGAGTGTATGTGGTAATTTATAGGGACGCCCAATTGTAAATCTTTATATTAACATTAACAAACTTTCATTTAGTTAAACAAATATAAAGCCCATTAATAGCCCATAGTCTAGTTTCCACAAGTGTCGTTCTTTTGTCCAAACCTCAATTATGGTACAAAGCCCAATTACCCAATTTTAGTAATTAGCCCAACATCATGATTACTTCGTTTTAAATAAGCATAATAATAACTTAGCTACGAGACATTAATATAAAAAGGTTGAACATAACTTACAATGATTAAAAATAGCGTAGCGTTACACGGACAGAATTTCGACTTACACCCTTACAACATTCGCTAACATAACCTTATTATTAGAATTATAATTAAAATTAAAATATAAATTATAAATATAAATATATTACTTCGTATGAAGAGAAGAGAAAAAAAGATATTTTTTTGATCAGAATTCGGGTTGATTTTATAGCCAGATTTGATTTTTGGGGCTCCGCGACTCGCGGCAAAAAGCCCTTCAAACTCCGCGAGTCGCGGAGAGGTATTTTCATTTCTGGCCCTTGGAGTTTCTGGCTGCCGACGGTTTTAATAATATATATATATAATATATATATAATTAATATAATTAATTATATATTATATTATATTTATATACATAGTTAACTTGTAATTTTTAGTCCGTTGCGTCGAGCGTTAAGAGTTGACTCTGGTCCCGGTTCCGGTTTTTTGAATGTCCTTGCGTACAATTTAATATCTTGTACTTTGCGTTTTGAATCTTGTACTCTTGTGATTTCGAGACGTTTCTTATCAATAATTGGAACCTTTTTGATTGTCTTTTGTTCTTTTGAGCTTTTTGGTCGTTTGCGTCTTCAAATCGTCGAATCTGTCTTTTGTCTTCACCTTTTATTATTTAAACGAATATCTCTTGTAAATAGAACAATTGCAACTAAAAGCTTGTCTTTCTTGAGGAATAATGCTATGAAATATATGTTCGTTTTTAGCATTATCAGCGTGGTTTCATTCGACCAAGCACATCACCGTGGGGAGCTCCTGTTTTGTTTGTCAAGAAGAAAGATGGTACATTCAGGTTGTGTATCGACTACCGAGAGTTGAACAAACTTACCATCAAGAACCGCTACCCACTACCGAGAATCGATGACTTATTTGATCAACTACAAGGCTCGTCTGTTTATTCAAAGATTGACTTACGTTCCGGGTATCATCAAATGCGGGTGAAAGAAGATGATATTCCAAAGACTGCTTTCAGAACACGTTACGGTCATTACGAGTTTATGGTCATGCCGTTTGGTTTAACTAATGCACCAGCTGTGTTCATGGACCTTATGAACCGAGTGTGTGGACCATACCTTGACAAGTTTGTCATTGTTTTCATTGATGACATACTTATTTACTCAAAGAATGACCAAGAACACGGTGAACATTTGAGAAAGGTGTTAGAAGTATTGAGGAAGGAAGAATTGTACGCTAAGTTTTCAAAGTGTGCATTTTGGTTGGAAGAAGTTCAATTCCTCGGTCACATAGTGAACAAAGAAGGTATTAAGGTGGATCCGGCAAAGATAGAAACTGTTGAAAAGTGGGAAACCTCGAAAACTCCGAAACACATACGCCAGTTTTTAGGACTAGCTGGTTACTACAGAAGGTTCATCCAAGACTTTTCCAGAATAGCAAAACCCTTGACTGCATTAACGCATAAAGGGAAGAAATTTGAATGGAATGATGAACAAGAGAAAGCGTTTCAGTTATTGAAGAAAAAGTTAACTACGACACCTATATTGTCATTGCCTGAAGGGAATGATGATTTTGTGATTTATTGTGATGCATCAAAGCAAGGTCTCAGTTGTGTATTAATGCAACGAACGAAGGTGATTGCTTATGCGTCTAGACAATTGAAGATTCACGAACAAAATTATACGACGCATGATTTGGAATTAGGCGCGGTTGTTTTTGCATTAAAGACTTGGAGGCACTACTTATATGGGGTCAAAAGTATTATATATACCGACCACAAAAGTCTTCAACACATATTTAATCAGAAACAACTGAATATGAGGCAGCGTAGGTGGATTGAATTATTGAATGATTACGACTTTGAGATTCGTTACCACCCGGGGAAGGCAAATGTGGTAGCCGATGCCTTGAGCAGGAAGGACAGAGAACCCATTCGAGTAAAATCTATGAATATAATGATTCATAATAACATTACTACTCAAATAAAGGAGGCGCAACAAGGAGTTTTAAAAGAGGGAAATTTAAAGGATGAAATACCCAAAGGATCGGAGAAGCATTTTAATATTCGGGAAGACGGAACCCGGTATAGGGCTGAAAGGATTTGGGTACCAAAATTTGGAGATATGAGAGAAATGGTACTTAGAGAAGCTCATAAAACCAGATACTCAATACATCCTGGAACGGGGAAGATGTACAAGGATCTCAAGAAACATTTTTGGTGGCCGGGTATGAAAGCCGATGTTGCTAAATACGTAGGAGAATGTTTGACGTGTTCTAAGGTCAAAGCTGAGCATCAGAAACCATCAGGTCTACTTCAACAACCCGAAATCCCGGAATGGAAATGGGAAAACATTACCATGGATTTCATCACTAAATTGCCAAGGACTGCAAGTGGTTTTGATACTATTTGGGTAATAGTTGACCGTCTCACCAAATCATCACACTTCTTGGCAATAAGTGAAGATGACAAGATGGAGAAGTTAGCACGACTGTATTTGAAGGAAGTCATCTCCAGACATGGAATACCAATCTCTATTATCTCTGATAGGGATGGCAGATTTATTTCAAGATTCTGGCAGACATTACAGCAAGCATTAGGAACTCGTCTAGACATGAGTACTGCCTATCATCCACAAACTGATGGGCAGAGCGAAAGGACGATACAAACGCTTGAAGACATGCTACGAGCATGTGTTATTGATTTCGGAAACAGTTGGGATCGACATCTACCGTTAGCAGAATTTTCCTACAACAACAGCTACCATTCAAGCATTGAGATGGCGCCGTTTGAAGCACTTTATGGTAGAAAGTGCAGGTCTCCGATTTGTTGGAGTGAAGTGGGGGATAGACAGATTACGGGTCCGGAGATTATACAAGAAACTACCGAGAAGATCATCCAAATTCAACAACGGTTAAAAACCGCCCAAAGTCGAAAAAAGAGCTACGCTGACATTAAAAGAAAAGATATAGAATTTGAAATTGGAGAGATGGTCATGCTTAAAGTTGCACCTTGGAAAGGCGTTGTTCGATTTGGTAAACGAGGGAAATTAAATCCAAGGTATATTGGACCATTCAAGATTATTGATCGTATCGGACCAGTAGCTTACCGACTAGAGTTACCTCAACAACTCGCGGCTGTAAATAACACTTTCCACGTCTCGAATTTAAAGAAATGTTTTGCTAAAGAAGATCTCACTATTCCGTTAGATGAAATCCAAATCAACGAAAAACTTCAATTCATCGAAGAACCCGTCGAAATAATGGATCGTGAGGTTAAAAGACTTAAGCAAAACAAGATACCAATTGTTAAGGTTCGATGGAATGCTCGTAGAGGACCCGAGTTCACCTGGGAGCGTGAAGATCAGATGAAGAAGAAATACCCGCATCTATTTCCAGAAGATTCGTCAACACCTTCAACAGCTTAAAATTTCGGGACGAAATTTATTTAACGGGTAGGTACTGTAGTGACCCGAACTTTTCCATGTTTATATATATTAATTGAGATTGATATTTACATGATTAAATGTTTCCAACATGTTAAGCAATCAAACTTGTTAAGACTTGATTAATTGAAATATGTTTCATATAGACAATTGACCACCCAAGTTGACCGGTGATTCACGAACGTTAAAACTTGTAAAAACTATATGATGACATATATATGGATATATATATAGTTAACATGATACTATGATAAGTAAACATATCATTAAGTATATTAACAATGAACTACATATGTAAAAACAAGACTACTAACTTAATGATTTTTAAACGAGACATATATGTAACGATTATCGTTGTAAAGACATTTAATGTATATATATCATATTAAGAGATATTCATACATGATAATATCATGATAATATAATAATTTAAAATCTCATTTGATATTATAAACATTGGGTTAACAACATTTAACAAGATCGTTAACCTAAAGGTTTCAAAACAACACTTACATGTAACGACTAACGATGACTTAACGACTCAGTTAAAATGTATATACATGTAGCGTTTTAATATGTATTTATACACTTTTGAAAGACTTCAATACACTTATCAAAATACTTCTACTTAACAAAAATGCTTACAATTACATCCTCGTTCAGTTTCATCAACAATTCTACTCGTATGCACCCGTATTCGTACTCGTACAATACACAGCTTTTAGATGTATGTACTATTGGTATATACACTCCAATGATCAGCTCTTAGCAGCCCATGTGAGTCACCTAACACATGTGGGAATCATCATTTGGCAACTAGCATGAAATATCTCATAAAATTACAAAAATATGAGTAATCATTCATGACTTATTTACATGAAAACAAAATTACATATCCTTTATATCTAATCCATACACCAACGACCAAAAACACCTACAAACACTTTCATTCTTCAATTTTCTTCATCTAATTGATCTCTCTCAAGTTCTATCTTCAAGTTCTAAGTGTTCTTCATAAATTCCAAAAGTTCTAGTTTCATAAAATCAAGAATACTTTCAAGTTTGCTAGCTCACTTCCAATCTTGTAAGGTGATCATCCAACCTCAAGAAATCTTTGTTTCTTACAGTAGGTTATCATTCTAATACAAGGTAATAATCATATTCAAACTTTGGTTCAATTTCTATAACTATAACAATCTTATTTCAAGTGATGATCTTACTTGAACTTGTTTTCGTGTCATGATTCTGCTTCAAGAACTTCGAGCCATCCAAGGATCCATTGAAGCTAGATCCATTTTTCTTTTTTCCAGTAGGTTTATCCAAGGAACTTAAGGTAGTAATGATGTTCATAACATCATTCGATTCATACATATAAAGCTATCTTATTCGAAGGTTTAAACTTGTAATCACTAGAACATAGTTTAGTTAATTCTAAACTTGTTCGCAAACAAAAGTTAATCCTTCTAACTTGACTTTTAAAATCAACTAAACACATGTTCTATATCTATATGATATGCTAACTTAATGATTTAAAACCTGGAAACACGAAAAACACCGTAAAACCGGATTTACGCCGTCGTAGTAACACCGCGGGCTGTTTTGGGTTAGTTAATTAAAAACTATGATAAACTTTGATTTTAAAGTTGTTATTCTGAGAAAATGATTTTTATTATGAACATGAAACTATATCCAAAAATTATGATTAAACTCAAAGTGGAAGTATGTTTTCTAAAATGGTCATCTAGACGTCGTTCTTTCGACTGAAATGACTACCTTTACAAAAACGACTTGTAACTTATTTTTCCGACTATAAACCTATACTTTTCTGTTTATATTCATAAAATAGAGTTCAATATGAAACCATAGCAATTTGATTCACTCAAAACGGATTTAAAATGAAGAAGTTATGGGTAAAACAAGATTGGATAATTTTTCTCATTTTAGCTACGTGAAAATTGGTAACAAATCTATTCCAACCATAACTTAATCAACTTGTATTGTATATTATGTAATCTTGAGATACCATAGACACGTATACAATGTTTCGACCTATCATGTCGACACATCTATATATATTTCGGAACAACCATAGACACTCTATATGTGAATGTTGGAGTTAGCTATACAGGGTTGAGGTTGATTCCAAAATATATATAGTTTGAGTTGTGATCAATACTGAGATACGTATACACTGGGTCGTGGATTGATTCAAGATAATATTTATCGATTTATTTCTGTACATCTAACTGTGGACAACTAGTTGTAGGTTACTAACGAGGACAGCTGACTTAATAAACTTAAAACATCAAAATATATTAAAAGTTTTGTAAATATATTTTGAACATACTTTGATATATATGTATATATTGTTATAGGTTCGTGAATCAACCAGTGGCCAAGTCTTACTTCCCGACGAAGTAAAAATCTGTGAAAGTGAGTTATAGTCCCACTTTTAAAATCTAATATTTTTGGGATGAGAATACATGCAGGTTTTATAAATGATTTACAAAATAGACACAAGTACGTGAAACTACATTCTATGGTTGAATTATCGAAATCGAATATGCCCCTTTTTATTAAGTCTGGTAATCTAAGAATTAGGGAACAGACACCCTAATTGACGCGAATCCTAAAGATAGATCTATTGGGCCTAACAAACCCCATCCAAAGTACCGGATGCTTTAGTACTTCGAAATTTATATCATATCCGAAGGGTGTCCCGGAATGATGGGGATATTCTTATATATGCATCTTGTTAATGTCGGTTACCAGGTGTTCACCATATGAATGATTTTTATCTCTATGTATGGGATGTGTATTGAAATATGAAATCTTGTGGTCTATTGTTACGATTTGATATATATGGGTTAAACCTATAACTCACTAACATTTTTGTTGACGTTTAAAGCATGTTTATTCTCAGGTGAATATTAAGAGCTTCCGCTGTTGCATACTAAAATAAGGACAAGATTTGGAGTCCATGTTTGTATGATATTGTGTAAAAACTGCATTCAAGAAACTGATTTCGATGTAACATATTTGTATTGTAAACCATTATGTAATGGTCGTGTGTAAACAGGATATTTTAGATTATCATTATTTGATAATCTACGTAAAGCTTTTTAAACCTTTATTTATGAAATAAAGGTTATGGTTTGTTTTAAAAATGAATGCAGTCTTTGAAAAACGTCTCATATAGAGGTCAAAACCTCGCAACGAAATCAATTAATATAGACGTAAACCTCTCAAATTCCAAGTGGGTGACCGCGTAATGTCAAAAGTCGCACCTTGAAAAGGTGTAATCCGTTTCGGGAATGTAGAAAGCTAAATCCGTGATACATTAATCCGTTTGAAATCTTGGGGCGTTTTGGACCCGTTGCTAGCCGTTTAGATTTTCCAACTCATTTGAGTCTCCGTTCATCCTACATTCCACGTATCAAACTTAAAGAAGTGTCTTGCGAAACAAGAACTTGTTATCCTCTTCAATGAGCTTACTATCGACGATACACTCCACTTCATAGGAGAACCGGTTGAAATTATAGATCGTGAAACCAAACTCTGAGACGACGTGAAATCCCGACTATCAAAGTTCGTTGAAATGCCCAAGGAAGTACCTCACTCATTCGTAGAATTGGCAACGCAAGATTTCAAGGAAGAAATAACGACTACTACTTCCAACTAAATTTCGGGACGAAATTTCTTTTAAGGCGTAGGTAATGTAACATCCCGCATTTTTCCGTTAATTCATTTTAACGCCCTTTTTTTTTAAATAATACCTTTCGTCATCTATATTCGTACCTTTAGTTAACTAACGTTCTTAACATTTCCGTTATTGGATTATGACATCTTTCGTTTACTCTCGCGTATTTAAAATAATTCGTTTGGTTAATTCCCGCACCCGGCTCCAAACTTGAGGGACTAATCTTGTCACATGGAGGAACTTGGTTAACTAGTCACCCACCACCACCACTCATTCATTCATCATCTCCTCATCTCATTACTTCCATCTTTTTCTCTCAAACCACAACATCAAAGATTTATCATCTATTTCGGATTTAGGAAGCTCACAACAAATCCGACTACATATTTGCAATCCTTGCATCATCCTCTTCAATTTGGTACCAATTTCATAGCTTAGGGTAAGCTTTTCAAAATCTATAATTTTCATAAATTAGACCTTTAGACTTGAAATGGTGTTAATTAGTGTCTATGGCTCATTGTGATGTCGTGTATGTAATTTGTATGCTCGATCTTGTTATTTGGTGTAACTAGCATGAACACTTGAAATGGGTGTGTTTAATCTTGAGTTTTGGATGATTAAATGTTGTTATTATGTTAAAGTTCATGTGTTAATCGTGTTACTAGCATCGTTAGCTTCGTTTTGGTATGATGGATGACATGAAAACCTTACATTAACATGATTATTGATTTTTGTAATTTTTGGTTAGGGTTTGATAGATCTTAAAATGAACTTTTGATGCATTAAATGCTTTGAAATGTTATTTGTAAGTGTTTAGTTGTATTGTATGCGTAATTACCTACGAAACGGCATATTGTATGTGTAAATTGAGTTCCCGAATCATGAAATGCGTTTTACGAACTTGAAACTTGAATGATGAACTTTTAACGATCATTCGACAAGGTTTCTGTTGTTGTAAATGATTAACTTGATTGATTATATGTGTTTAGTTGTATTCCTTGTCAAAATACCTTTCCAGCAATATAAGATACTTGTCTTAAGTGTTTTCGGTTCATAAATTGCGTTTGATTGAAGTTTGGCTCGACACTTAGGAAATTCTCAGCATTCAGCAACCCAGGTATTTTGGACGCCGTTCCATCCCTTGGACGCCATCCTAACTTTCACTGTTGGACGCCGTCCAGCCATTCTGGACGCCGTCTAGATGATCTATCAGGGGCTGTCCAAAATTGTCATTTTTCGTTTAATTCTAACTATGCTACGCACCTCCGATTAACATAAAACTTGGCCAATATGCTCACTTATGATTATATAACTTAGAAAAATTGTCGGATACCCGACCCGACCCTGTTGACTTTGACTTTGACCAAGTTTGAATTTTAGTCAAACTTAACCAAAAACTTATGCAATCGTTCTAATCCTCTTTTATACTTGATTCTTGCATGAAACTTGACAACTTGATTCACATGCTATATAATCGAGTAGTAATGAGCCATAGGACTAATTGAACACATTTCGACCGACCTTGTGTCGTAACCGATAATTGATACAACTTAATTGTTTAGGTCAAGGCTAAGCAACTTTCGTTTGCACAACATTTAATTTCGAATACTTTGGCGTGCAACTACGGTGAGACCATAGTCCCACATTTTCAACAACTTTTATTCTTTTAAATCGTGGGCTGAGAAACATATACTTTGTTATATCTATCTTGTACTACTTACTTTTATACTTTGAACACAAGTACGAAGAAACAAACATTCAACAGCGAGTTTGAACAAAAATCCTCAATTCGATTATCATTAGTTACACTTGCCGGGTGTAAGCGAGAACTTATGTTGTATGGCCATACGGGTTTGACAAACCCTCATTCGGACGGTTCGCTACCATTATTGGATGAAATATATTTTCGAGAAACAGTGTATGTTCTAACACTATTGTGATGGGGTTCTATGGATGGAAAGTTAAGCCTTGATAATTGGGTGCTCGCGAACTTACTTTTGGAATGCAAACGATTTAGATAATCAACGTTATGTAAATACTAAATCTTGTGGTTCAAAACAACGTTTACAAATACACCTATGATTTCACCAACATTTTTCGTTGACAGTTTTCTATATGTTTCTCAGGTTCATACTTGGCTACTTGATACATGCTTCCGCACACTTTGATTACTTGCTTGGAGTCAAGCATACATGCATACGCTAGGGATAGCACTTTTGGATTTAACTTAAGCATACATACTTACGCTATTTATAGCAATCCGTGATTTTCAACTTATATTATGTCGCAAGTTGTTTCATTTATACTTTACTACTTTTGTAAAATTAAATTGTTGTCAAACCGTTTGATAAACTAAACTTTGTAAGTCTTGTACGTTTCAAATGAATGCGACATAATTTTGGTCAAACGCATCTCATATAGGGACCATGACCACGTAACGGGACCTAAGTTAATGACGCCGTCAATGACGATTTTGTCGGGTCGTTACAAAGCACCACCTTTAGACCACCACCATTCAAAAAGCAAAAATTTTTCCCCCCTTGTCCCCCATGATGCCTAGGTTTGGAGACACCCTGGACGATCGTTCCAAATCCATATGGACGAATACGTCATTCATTGATTTCATTGCGAGGTATTTGACCTCTATATGATACGTTTTACAAACATTGCATTCTTTTGAAAAGGGTATACCATAAATGAATATTTAAATCCAAGGTTTTCGACATCTATTGATTTCTACATATAGACAATCACAGTAAATAATGGTTTTCAATAATACTTTCGTTGACAATGCAGTCAAAATATGATACATGGTGATGATTTTATGAATGCAACATTTCCTTGAAAAATATGCCATGTATGACTCCATACACATAGCTTATCTAACATATAAGCAAACAGCAGAAGACTTCTAGGAACCTGAGAATAAACATGCTTTCAAGTGTCAACACAAAGGTTGGTGAGTTCTTAGTTTTAGTGTTGCGCATAATCTGTATATAAAGGTGGATCACAAGATTTCAGTTGTTTCATCCAAAACGTTTATCAAAATATTCTACGAAATTGAGCACCTTGTTAACTAAACTTAACGTATGTATAATAAGTACCCCTGTTTAGCATACATGCAACCAACATGTACAATACACGCAATTCAACGTGTACTAAACTCAAATAGCATAAGTCTATTTTATAGTTCAGGCTAGGGTTTCTATACCTGGAATAGACGGGGATGTCAAGCCCTATAGATCCATATACAACTATTCGCGTCCACCAGTTCTTATAACCGGCAGCTACTAGTTACCAAAGCTAAGGGATTTTCGGTTCAAACTCAGTGTAGAATTAAGTATGTACATGTATCCATTGCGTTTAAAATAAAGTGCATTTATTCTCAGCTCAAAAATATAGATTGCAAAAGCAATTAAAAAGGGATCTATAAACTCACCTTAGCAGCACATAAAGTCGTTCACCGAAATGTGACCGAAACTCGAAATACCAAATAATCGTAGATCTCAACCTAGAGAACATATGTTGGTCAATAAATGTCTATCAAGCTAGGTCAGGTCATAGTGTATCACAATCCTAATGCTCGAGACTGACATGCATAAGTTAGCAAAAGTCATCGCAAAAGTCAACCTGACCCAATATGATCTTTAAATCTATACATGTTTATTATCATAGTATATGTCTTGATAATTGAACGAATTTGTAGTTTATCAAACGTAAAATATTATTTATTTCATGAGCTATATTATATTTGAATTATCATGGCAATCGAAAATATTTTATTATTTCACATAGCTTTCCAATACTTGAAAAATCATATTATAGTGCTTATAAAGTTTTAAAACATGATAAGACAGTCAACTTTGACAATTGTTCAACAAAACGAGACGTGCCTTGTATAGAAATTCATTTACTCGATTAGTAATATCTAAAAATCCAATTTATCAATCTCATAGACAAGTTGTTTAAATATTAATTTACAGATTCAAACACAATTTCAATTAACGTCAAACATAATTCAGTTGACCATATCTTTTAATCCGTTCATCGAAATCACGCTATTTCTAAATGAAAAGTTAATAATTTTTTACCAGCTTTCCAAAAACATGCATATCATATACTTTATATCAGTAGCATACGTATCAAATTCGTGATTCATCATAAACTATCTAACGACAAATATAAAGCATACAAGCATACATATATTCTCGAGCACTAGACATGGATACACTATTAATATATAAAAGATAAGATATAAATGTTCACGTATCAATATTGTGATTAAATATTGTAGGAAAGTATGTAGACGCAACAAAAATAATAAACACTAGATGGACCTCACGAGCTATACTCCCGAACCATACCCATAACCTCCATAGCTATAACCCATAGTTTCCTTAGCTCCATCCCGCTCGAAAAACCCCTTTTGAAAACATGCGAGCAGAACTTCGTCGTAGTATTTTATGTATAAATAATAATAATGCTAACACTACTAATAATAAGATTAATAATAATATTAATCTTAATAACAATAATAATATAAATAATAATAATTAATAATAAAATAAATAAAATGAATACGGAGTAATATGAAGATCAGAGGAAGAAGTGTGCAACAAATGAACCAAAAACGTCGAATTTTATAGACTTGAGCCACCAAACCTCCCCATGCGATCGCATGGAATTTAGGTTGTGTGGCCATGCGATCGCATGGCCTCTTATGACAGCTCACAATTGCGTAAAACTTCCTGCCGACACTTCTATTATGCACATATATATATTTATTTAATATATAATATATTTAATCTTTAGAATTAATTAAATATTATATTATATTCTCGTGCATAGTTGATTTGTAATTTTGGCACCGATGAATAGTACGTTGACGCTCGACTTACGTACCGGTTCTGTTTTTTCGAACGTATTTTCGCACGCTTAGAAAACTTGTACTTTACGTTTCGTGACGTGTACCTTTATCAATAATTAGACTTATTTCACCAATGAGTATACTAATTAAAATGTAACTTATACTTTTGAGTGTTATGGTCATTTGCTTCCTAAAATCATCGTCCTAATATATATAATAATATTATTTTAAATTTAAACGTGTTATGACTAAGTTATTATTATATTTTTATCACATTATAAAATATATATATATATATATATATATATATATATATATATATATATATATATATATATATATATATATATATATATTCATGTCTAGTTACAAATATTTGTTCGTGAATCGTCGGTCAAAATCATATAAATTTTAAATTTAAATTTGGTCAAAAATTTTCGGGTCGTCACAGTACCTACCCGTTAAAGAAATTTCGTCCTGAAATTTGATAGAGATTGTCATGGCTAACAATAAAAATGTTTTCATGACGAATATGAGTTGATAAATAGAGTTTCATCATTTTTGACTAATATAGATAAAACGATTCGATTATGTGAAGCGTACGAGTGAAGCTATCGCAAAACAGTGAAGATGAGTAAATACATGTTCGCCTTAACTGGTGACGTAGTCACGGTTGATTTTCGGAATTCAAAGGATTTAGAGAAAATCTTCGTAATAAGATTTGGTTCTTCGGTAATTAAGAAAATTAGGATCTTCTTTGGTTAAATGCTGTAACATCCCACCTTTTTCCGTTTACTTTTCCGTTAAACTATTTAAAACTCCGTTATATGTTTATAACATCTCCCATTAATACGCGTTTTAAATTATCATGTTTAGGTAATTTAACGCACCCGTAACCGAACTCGAGGGACTAGTTTCGCCAAAACACTAAAGTGGTGACTAGCCTTTTGACTAAGTCAACCACCTCCCCACCATTTTCCATTTCATTTTCTCTTTTTCCTAATTAATTCCACTCTTTCTCTAAATTCATCAAAAAGCAAATCTTCATCCATATTCAATCGATCAAGCTTCGGGCCAAACAAATTACATATTTGAACTCCTCGTGATCTCCTCTTCGATTCCATACCGATTTCATCAAATTTGGGTAACTTTCTAAAATCACTAATTTTATGTGTTCTTGAGATTTTTGAGTTAAAAGGTTGTTAATTAGTGTCTATGGCTCAAGTCTAGTATGATTATGTGTTTTGTATGCTTGTTCTTGCTATTTTGGTGTAACTAGTTCATATTGAAAGAATGCTTGCTTAATCTTGAGTTTTAGGTGTTCATATGTTGTTTAATGATGAAAGTTCATGATTTAATTATGTTCCTAACATCACTAGCTTCAAATTGGTATGTAGGTTGACATAGATTAGTTTCATATGCAAGATTGTTGAATTTGTGATTTTGAGTTAGGGTTTGATAGAAGTAAATTGAATTTTGATGCTTTAAATGCTTAATAATGTTAATTGTAAGTGTTAAGTTGTGTTGTATGCTTAATTACCTTCGAAACGGCGTATCGTTCATGTAATTTAGTTGCCAAATCATTAAATTGCATTTATGACTTGTATGCATTGAATGGGGAACATTAATTGCGGTTTTTGGTTGTTGCAAGTAGAAGTTTGATTGATGAGATGTGTTTAGTTGCATTCCTCGTCAAAATACCTTTCCAACGATGTATGATAGGTGTTATAAGTGTTTGCGGGTCAAGTGTTGTGTTAGAAAAGGTTTTGGTTCGTGCACACTTGGAAAAACTGACCAGAATTCTCTGCCCAGGTAGTGGCGCGGCGCGCCACATCCCCGCGCGGCGCGCAGAATCACCTGGCCAGATTCTGACCTCTTGGACCCATTTCACGTGAAATGTTTGACTAGCTACCGACCTCCGATTCACATGAAACTTGTTTTAATATACTTGTATATGAATAATTAGCATAGAAAATTTGTCCGGGACCCGACCCGAACATGTTGACTTTTTCGTTGACTTTGACCCGACCAAGTTTGACTTTTTTGTCAAACTTAACCAATTAATTATGCAATCTTTCTAACATGATTCTATACTTGTATCTTGCATGAAACTTGACAATTTGCTTCACATGCTACATAATCGAGTCGTGTCGAGCCATAGGACTAATTGAACATCTTTGACCCTTCGTGACTATCGTTATTGATACAACCTATTTGTTTAGGTCGAGACTAGCATTGTTCTTTGCACGTTTACTTGTTGAAGTACTATTACACTCTTGCAATCAAAGGTGAGATCATAGTCCCACTTTTACTCTTTTTGAACTTACTTTTGGGATGAGAATACATAAACGTTCTTTTAAACTAAGTGAACACAAGTACAGGAAAACAATCATTCTACATACGAGTTTGAACACAAATCCTCAATTCGATTATCATTAGTTACACTTGACGGGTGTAAGCGAGAACTTATGTTATATGGCCATATGGGTTTGACAAACCCTCACTTCGGACGGTTCGCTACCGTCTACGGGTGAAATATATTTTCGAGAAACAGTGTATGTTCTAACACTATTATGATGGGGTTCAATGGAAGGAAACGTTAAGCCTTGATAATTGGGTGCTCGTGAATATTAACTTTTAGAATGTATTACTACTTTATCAATGTTGCAAATCTTGTGGTTCGACTTACCTTTATTAACTTACTTATTTAAACCTATGATTTCACCAACGTTTTCGTTGACAGATTCTCTATGTTTTTCTCAGGTCCTTGAACTTAGGTGATACATGCTTCCGCTCATTCTTGTTGATACTTGCATTGGATGTCGAGTATACTTGCTTACGTGGAGCGTCTTTTTGGCTACTTTAAACTATGTCGCACGTGTTTCATATGAACTATAACATTTTTTATGTACTTGTCTTGGAAATTACTTTTGTAAATATTGAAACATCCTTTTATGAAATGAATGCGACATATTTTCGGTCAAACTTTGTTATAAAGACCTATGACCATGTAATGGGACCATACGTAGATGACGCCGTCATTTGACGATTTGTCGGGGTCGCTACAAGTGGTATCAGAGCCTTGGTTGTAGGGATTTAGAGTTCATTGGTGTCGACCCCGAGTCATAGGGTACATTGGTGAGTCTAGACTACAACCGGCATATAGACTTGACATAGGAATTACTTGACAAATTGTGCATTTATACTCTAACTCTTCTACTCATATCTACTCTTATTCTATCTAAATCTTGCGTTGTATAATTTAATTGACACGCCACCTTGACTATATGATGTAATGTCGAATGCACATATGAATTAGTGTAATATAATTCCCGGAAATTATATTACGGTGACTCATATGAACATACCGACATTATGACATAAAGAATTTAAGGCGAGTCAAGGATAATTTCCTCTTTATCTTTATTCCATATCACGGTTAGTATTATTTAGAATACTAACCAACGGTATTCTTTTGTTTTGAAGGAACAATGCCTCCTCGCCGTGTACGACGCAATGAAACTCCCGAACAAGCTTTGCAACGCATGATAGCCACCGCCGTGGATGCGGCCATGGCCGGTCACTCGTCCAACAACAACAATAATAATAACAACAACAACAACCAAGGAGCCGGTAACTCTAGCGAAGGTTGCTCCTACAAAGCTTTCATGGGGTGCAAACCTCACACTTATGATGGAACCGGGGGACCGGTTATGCTTACTCGTTGGTTTGAACAAACGGAGGCCGTCTTTAGCATAAGCGGTTGTCGGGATCAAGACAAGGTCAAATACTCCACCCACACTTTCTCTGGGGTTGCTCTAACATGGTGGAACACCTATGTTTAATCGGTGGGTACCGATGAAGCTCATGCCCTCTCTTGGGCCGATCTAAGGGAAAAGATTATTGTTGAATATTTTCCGCGCGAAGAAACCCGGAAGCTTGAGGAAGAACTAAGAGCTTTGAAAGTGGTCGGAAACGATCTTAAAGCTTATAATCAACACTTCGCCGAACTATCCTTGATGTGTCCTAATCTTGTTAACCCCGAATCTCAAAGGATTGAGCTCTACATGCTCGGTCTTCCAAAAAGCATCAAACAAGGGGTGATGTCATCCAAACCCACTACTCATCAAGCCGCTATGAACATGGCTCGCCAACTAATTGAAACGGTTGACAAAATCGTAGTGCCGGCTCCTAAGGCCGAGGACAAGTCGGGTGGCAACAAAAGGAAATGGGAAGCCACTCCATCAACCAACTACAACAACAACACCTTCACCAAAAAGCCTTTCAACAACGACGGCAAGAAAGGTTATGTCGGGAACCTACCTTTTTGCAACAAATGCCACAAGCATCATCACGGGGAATGTAACAAGCTAATTTGTCACCGTTGCCAAGGAGTTGGTCATAGGGCCAACAATTGTACAAACGCCGCCCCCGTCGCTCGAAAGGGGCCCAATCCTCCAAGAACGGCCACTTGTAATGAATGTGGTCAACCGGGTCACTATAGGAACGAATGCCCGAAGAAGAAAGCCAACCCCAACAACCGAGGCTGAGCCTTCAACATCAACACTGAGGAAGCCCGAGACGATAAAGAATTAGTCACGGGTACGTTTCTTCTCAACAACACTTATGTTACATGCTTATTCGATTCGGGTGCCGATAAATGTTTTGTGTCTAAGACTTTGGCTCCTACTCTTTGCACTCCACCACACCCTTTAGATACTACTTACTCCATCGAAGTGGCCGATGGAAAACTCTTAAGTGCCGACACATATTACCGGGGGTGTACTCTAAACATTTTTGGGTAATGAATTTGAAATTGACTTGATACCCATGGAACTAGGGAGTTTTGATGTAATAATCGGTATGAATTGGATGGTCAAAAATAAATCTCACATTCTTTGCGATCTTCACGCAATCCGAATTCCTATCGAGAACGGTGAACCCTTGATTGTCTATGGCGACAAAAATTGAACCGGACTCAATCTCGTTTCGTGCCTTAAAGTTAGAAAACTACTACGTAAGGGTTGTTTCGCAATTCTTGCTCACGTTAAGAAATTCGAAGCCGATGAAAAGCGCATCGATGATGTGCCGATTGTTAGTGACTTTTCCGATGTATTTCCCGACGAATTACCGGGTCTTCCACCTCATCGACCGGTTAAATTTCAAATCGATCTTATTCCAGGAGCCGCACCCGTAGCGCGTGCACCATATAGACTCGCTCCATCCGAATTGCAAGAATTGCAAAGTCAAATCCAAGAGTTACTTGACCGTGGTTTCATTCAACCTAGCCATTCACCATGGGGCGCTCCGATTTTGTTCGTCAAAAAGAAAGACGGATCCCTACGAATGTGCATTGATTATCGTGAACTAAACAAATTGACGGTTAAGAACCGATATCCTCTTCCTCGCATCGATGATCTCTTTGATCAACTACAAGGTTCTCGTGTATATTCAAAAATCGATCTCCGTTCGGGTTATCATCAACTAAGGGTTAAGGGAGAAGATGTCTCCAAAACCGCCTTCCGGACTCGTTATGGTAATTATAAATTCCTTGTCATGCCTTTTGGTCTCACAAATGCACCGGCGGTGTTCATGGATCTCATGAACCGCGTGTGCAAACCGTACCTCGACAAATTCGTTATCGTGTTCATCGACGATATTTTAGTCTATTCAAAAAGCGAAGAGGAACATAAAGAACATCTTCGACTCGTGCTTGAACTCTTGAGAAAAGAACAACTCTATGCCAAGTTCTCCAAGTGTGAATTTTGGTTGAAGGAAGTTCAATTCCTCGGTCACGTTGTAAGTGATCAAGGCATTAAAGTCGATCCCGCGAAAATCGAAGCCATTAGTAAATGGGAGACTCCTACTACTCCTACTCAAATTCGTCAATTCTTGGGTCTCGCCGGATACTATCGTAAATTCATCAAGGATTTCTCCCTAATCGCTCGTCCTTTAACCGCGTTAACTCACAAGGAACGAAAATTCGTTTGGACATCCGAACAAGAAACCGCTTTCCAAATCTTGAAAACTAAACTAACCACCGCTCCTATCTTGTCACTTCCCGAAGGCAATGATGATTTTGTTGTATATTGTGATGCCTCGAAAAACGGTTATGGGTGTGTACTAATGCAGCGAATGAAAGTCATTGCTTATGCCTCTCGACAACTCAAGGTTCACGAACGAAACTACACGACACATGATCTTGAACTCGGTGCCGTCATCTTTGCACTTAAGCTATGGAGACATCATCTTCTTGGTACCAAGAGTACTATCTTTACCGATCACAAAAGTCTCCAACATATCTTCGATCAAAAGCAACTAAACATGAGACAACGAAGGTGGATTGAGACCTTGAACGATTACAATTGTGAACTTCGTTACCACCCCGGAAAGGCTAATGTAGTGGCCGATGCCTTAAGTCGAAAGGAAAGAGCGGTGCCTCTTCACGTCCGAGCATTAAACATCACCATCCACACCAACCTTAATAGCCAAATTCGGGTAGCCCAAGATGAAGCTCTTAAGGACAACAAAATCGCACGCGAACTTTTAAACATTCTCGTCTCCCGATTCGAAGTTAAGGAGACCGGACTTCGATATTACGCCGGAAAAATTTGGGTGCCTAGATATGGCGATTTACGAAACCTCATCCTAGACGAAGCCCAAAATCACGATACTCGATTCATCCCGGCGCCAATAAGATGTACCATGACCTTAAAGAACAATATTGGTGGCCGAACATCAAAAAGGATGTTGCTAGATACGTCGCCAAATGTTTGACTTGCGCTAAAGTCAAAGCCGAACACCAAAGACCGTCCGGGTTACTTCAACAACCCGAGATCCCGCAATGGAAGTGGGAAAGCATCACGATGGATTTTATCACCAAACTACCAAAAACGTCGGGCGGTTATGATACAATTTGGGTCATTGTTGACCGCCTCACCAAATCCGCGCACTTTCTCGCCATGAAAGGAACCGACAAAATGGAGAAACTTGCACGACTTTACATTAAAGAGATTGTAGCCCGACACGGAGTACCGTTATCGATTATCTCCGACCGAGATGGTCGTTTCATTTCTAGATTTTGGCGTACGTTACAAGAAGCGTTGGGAACGCGTTTGGACATGAGCACCGCATATCATCCCCAAACCGATGGGCAAAGTGAACGTACAATACAAACCTTAGAGGATATGTTACGAGCCTGCGTTGTTTATTTTGGAAAAGCTTGGGACAAGCACTTACCTCTCGCCGAGTTCTCTTATAACAATAGTTATCACGCGAGTATTAAGGCCGCACCTTTTGAAGCGTTATATGGTCAAAAATGTCGCTCTCCTCTTTGTTGGGCCGAAGTGGGTGACGTGCAAATTTTCGGGCCCGAACTCATTCACGAAACCACCGAGAAGATTCTTCAAATCCGAGATAGGCTTCGGACGGCCCGAAGTCGCCAAAAATGCTATACCGACAAAAGACGCAAAGACCTCGAATTTCAAGTCGGTGACCGCGTCATGTTAAAAGTCGCACCTTGGAAAGGTGTCATCCGTTTTGGGAAACGTGGGAAACTAAATCCGCGGTACGTTGGTCCTTTCGAAATCTTAGAGCGTGTTGGAACCGTTGCGTATCGTTTGGATCTTTCGCCTCAACTAAGCTCCGTCCACCCTACATTTCATGTATCTAACTTGAAGAAATGTCTTGCCGAGCCCGATATCGTCGTCCCTCTCGAGGAACTTACTATTAATGACAAACTCCATTTTGTGGAGGAACCGGTTGAAATTGTGGACTACGTCGAGAAGGAATTAAAACAAATCCGGATCCCGATTGTTAAGGTCCGTTGGAACGCAAAAGGGGACCCGCGTTTACTTGGGAAAGAGAAGATCAAATGCGAAAGAAACACCCTCATCTATTCCCGGTTCCGGAATCGTCGGATTCCGAGGAGGAAACAACGATTACTACGCCTGCTTAAATTTCGGGACGAAATTTCTTTTAAGGAGTAGGTAATGTAACATCCCGCCTTTTTCCGTTTACTTTTCCGTTAAACTATTTAAAACTCCGTTATATGTTTATAACATCTCCCGTTAATACGCGTTTTAAATTATCATGTTTAGGTAATTTAACGCACCCGTAACCGAACTCGAGGGACTAGTTTCGCCAAAACACTAAAGTGGTGACTAGCCTTTTGACTAAGTCAACCACCTCCCCACCATTTTCCATTTCATTTTCTCTTTTTCCTAATTACTTCCACTCTTTCTCTAAATTCATCAAAAAGCAAATCTTCATCCATATTCAATCGATCAAGCTTCGGGCCAAACAAATTACATATTTGAACTCCTCGTGATCTCCTCTTCGATTCCATACCGATTTCATCAAATTTGGGTAACTTTCTAAAATCACTAATTTTATGTGTTCTTGAGATTTTTGAGTTAAAAGGTTGTTAATTAGTGTCTATGGCTCAAGTCTAGTATGATTATGTGTTTTGTATGCTTGTTCTTGCTATTTTGGTGTAAATAGTTCATATTGAAAGAATGCTTGCTTAATCTTGAGTTTTAGGTGTTCATATGTTGTTTAATGATGAAAGTTCATGATTTAATTATGTTCCTAACATCACTAGCTTCAAATTGGTATGTAGGTTGACATAGATTAGTTTCATATGCAAGATTGTTGAATTTGTGATTTTGAGTTAGGGTTTGATAGAAGTAAATTGAATTTTGATGCTTTAAATGCTAAATAATGTTAATTGTAAGTGTTAGGTTGTGTTGTATGCTTAATTACCTTCGAAACGGCGTATCGTTCATGTAATTTAGTTGCCAAATCATTAAATTGCATTTATGACTTGTATGCATTGAATGGGGAACATTAATTGCGGTTTTTGGTTGTTGCAAGTAGAAGTTTGATTGATGAGATGTGTTTAGTTGCATTCCTCGTCAAAATACCTTTCCAACGATGTATGATAGGCGTTATAAGTGTTTGCGGGTCAAGTGTTGTGTTAGAAAAGGTTTTGGTTCGTGCACACTTGGAAAAACTGACCAGAATTCTCTGCCCAGGTAGTGGCGCGGCGCGCCACATCCCCGCGCGGCGCGCAGAATCACCTGGCCAGATTCTGACCTCTTGGACCCATTTCACGTGAAATGTTTGACTAGCTACCGACCTCCGATTCACATGAAACTTGTTTTAATATACTTGTATATGAATAATTAGCATAGAAAATTTGTCCGGGACCCGACCCGAACATGTTGACTTTTTCGTTGACTTTGACCCGACCAAGTTTGACTTTTTGTCAAACTTAACCAATTAATTATGCAATCTTTCTAACATGATTCTATACTTGTATCTTGCATGAAACTTGACAATTTGCTTCACATGCTACATAATCGAGTCGTGTCGAGCCATAGGACTAATTGAACATCTTTGACCCTTCGTGACTATCGTTATTGATACAACCTATTTGTTTAGGTCGAGACTAGCATTGTTCTTTTCACGTTTACTTGTTGAAGTACTATTACACTCTTGCAATCAAAGGTGAGATCATAGTCCCACTTTTACTCTTTTTGAACTTACTTTTGGGATGATAATACATAAACGTTCTTTTAAACTAAGTGAACACAAGTACAGGAAAACAATCATTCTACATACGAGTTTGAACACAAATCCTCAATTCGATTATCATTAGTTACACTTGACGGGTGTAAGCGAGAACTTATGTTATATGGCCATATGGGTTTGACAAACCCGCACTTCGGACGGTTCGCTACCGTCTACGGGTGAAATATATTTTCGAGAAACAGTGTATGTTCTAACACTATTATGATGGGGTTCAATGGAAGGAAACGTTAAGCCTTGATAATTGGGTGCTCGTGAATATTAACTTTTAGAATGTATTACTACTTTATCAATGTTGCAAATCTTGTGGTTCGACTTACCTTTATTAACTTACTTATTTAAACCTATGATTTCACCAACGTTTTCGTTGACAGATTCTCTATGTTTTTCTCAGGTCCTTGAACTTAGGTGATACATGCTTCCGCTCATTCTTGTTGATACTTGCATTGGATGTCGAGTATACTTGCTTACGTGGAGCGTCTTTTTGGCTACTTTAAACTATGTCGCACGTGTTTCATATGAACTATAACATTTGTTATGTACTTGTCTTGGAAATTACTTTTGTAAACATTGAAACATCCTTTTATGAAATGAATGCGACATATTTTCGGTCAAACTTTGTTATAAAGACCTATGACCATGTAATGGGACCATACGTAGATGACGCCGTCATTTGACGATTTGTCGGGGTCGCTACAAATGCGATGATCTGTCTTGATTGTTCTGTCTGATATTTTACTATAAATTCACCCTCTTCGTCTCCTTATTTCCACAGCTCATACCTTTTATTCTTTCTCCCTTAATCCATACTTTAAAAGCATTCATCAATATGCTACATCCAGTTCTGATTCTTGATATCCTCCTAACTTTCATATCTGTCATTCTTCTCTTTCATCTGCCGCTGGAAGAATCTATTCATTTCTACTATACTCTTGGTTTTATAGTGTTTTTAGTTCTCCCGTGTCTTTACGTTGCAATACTTATTGATATACACGGTTTGTAATTTCTGGGTTGTTGTTGCGTTTTATATTCTCTCTTATATTTCGATGTCTCTGCTTCTGTCTTCCTATAATCTTTGACATCCACAGTTAATGCTCTCTTCTATTTGCTGCGATTTATACTCCCATTTCTATTTTGGAGCTTCTTGCTTTTGTTTTCTTCTTCCCGACTTCAAGTCAAGCGAATAATGGTCCAGAATTCGTAGATATGGAGTTTCAAATGATCATAATATACAAAGTAGAAAGGAAAGGTAATAACACGATTTGATTTGTCAAATTATCAGAATATCCGAAAAAGACCGAATCATCAAGAAAAATATTTTCTTGATATTTTTAAAGGTTAAATAGAATGAAAGAGTTATGTAACATGGTTCATGATGAGGATATGATATGTGAACCTTTATCACGTTCCATTAGGAACTCAGCATGACTTACTGTAATATAATCTCGTTGATCAAGTGTCATTATATTATACTAACTCATGCTTCAATTCCCAACACTTTTTCAAAACATTCATAATTTAAACTCGAAGGTTTACAGAATATAGAAACTAAACAGTTTCCTTTAAGATGTAATACAGATAACGTGAGGAGATAAATGATTTTAGATAAGGATAGTTATGAAAATGTCTTAAGAAATATCGATGATATTTATAATGAAAGACACGATGATATCTTAGAACTTCTAATATCGAAGGATGATGAAGAAGATTTGTCCGTAAAGGTTTAGAGTCATGAGCAAGGTATTCATTAATGACTTCAGCAGATACTGAATCATTTGGATTCTTTGAAGGTAGGTTTAGTCTTTGTGATTAGTCCACAGCCTCCTTCATGGTTTGCTCAATCCGTTTTCCAGTTCTCAGTTTTCTGAGCTTTGCCAACACACTATTCTTTATCATCAAACTTTTAGCCATTAAGACCATTTACAGTTTTGCTGCTTCATCAGCTTTTTCAACATTCAGAGTATTGATTCATAGACTGGTTGCTTTTCAGAATTTCAGAATAAAAGCTCATAATTCTAATAGATGAATGTTATATGTATACATATGATGTTTTATAGTCTTGAATGATACGAATATTTTTCTGAGTTTTTATGAATATAAGTGATGTTCTAGCACATTTTAGAAGTCAAAGTATAGCTTTGAAAGGTGTAGGG
Organism: Rutidosis leptorrhynchoides; assembly: GCF_046630445.1. NCBI lineage: Eukaryota > Viridiplantae > Streptophyta > Magnoliopsida > Asterales > Asteraceae > Rutidosis > Rutidosis leptorrhynchoides. The sequence continues at coordinate 284,047,633 of NC_092342.1, forward strand.
ATCTGAGAGTGATGATATCGGTTATATCTTGACTTGGATTCTGATATGTTAAAATCAGAATATGTAATTGAATTTGAATGAGTATGGTTGTTTTGATTTCTATGAAAGAATATATCTCGTTGTGAAAGTAGTGAGTATAGTTGATGATTAGTTGAATCAGAATCGAAGAATGTAACATATTAATTGTGAATTTATATATCTTTCGGGTATTACCTACCCGTTGAAAGTTTCACAAGTAATATTTCATACCAGAGATTTTTATTACAGTCTTTATGAAAATATATGTATGTATATTTTCTTCAGATGTAATACAGATTTAATGAGTTAATATCATATTAAGCCCATTTGATTTTTGGCTGGATTAGAAGTGAATAATCTCTAAAACATTAAAGATTTCATAATCTTCACGGAGTATTTCACTAATGTAATTAATACTTCGTTACTCAGTTTTATTGATATTTCCTTAGTGAATCATGTTGGTCCTTATGGAACTCTTGCTAACTTCGCAGGGTACGAATGATGTTTTCTGGAAAGTTTCAAGTACATCGAAAATGAAAGTGTAAAATCAAACATGTATTTGAATAATACACTTGATTTATTATGAAATGGAATCTATTAAGTCGAAGCAGAGATTATAGTTAACGATTGTTAAATCATTAACGAAGGATGTACATCATAACATATTAATAACATGAACTAACCGAGTAATTAAGATTCACACGTAATAGCTTAGTACAAAAAGATTTATTTTGATCTCAAAATTCATATATATATAAAATATACATATAATTTCTTCAGAGGGAATGAGTTAATACTTCATAACTCGTTGATACGATATACGCGTTGTTGATTAGTGATGATGTTTGCGGTGATTATGGATCTGGCGGAGCTTGTGATGTTGTAGATGCTGCTGATGCTGACGATGCTGACGGTACTGACGGTGCTGGTGATGCTGACAGTACTGTTGATGCTGCTGGTAAAACAGATCTAGCTTGTAAATCGTGCACCATTCCGATCAGGGTTTTATTTCATCATTTCTATTCACTCACTCATCTGGTTTACAATTAGAACTAGAATAAGTAATCTCTAAAAATTTTAGAAACTACATATTCTCTGCAGAATATTTCTTCGATGAAGTTATGAATCAATACTTCATCGTTTGTTGTTGTTGGTATTCCTTGGTATCTATGGTGCGTATGACGTTGATGCTCGAGGTACAGATTGTGATGTTGAGGTGTGGGATGCGGATGTTGTTGTTGTTGGTGGTAATGATACTGTTGGTGTTGATGATGGTGGTACTGTTGATGCCGGTGATGCTGCCGGTGCTTGTAATCTTTGTACCATATTCTCCAAAGCCACTACCCGAGCGCGAAGCTCGTTGACTTCTTTTACTACACCGGGATGATTGGCGGTTCGGACGAGTGGATGAATAAGATCCAGAATTTGAGATAGTATATAATCATGATGAGATACTCTGGAGATGAGAGAGAAAATGGTATTACGAACAGGTTCGCCGGTAAGTGCTTCAGGTTCTTCGCAAAGAGGGGAATGTGGTGGATGGAAGGGATCACCTTCTTCTTGTCTCCAATGATTAAGTAAGCTACGAACCCATCCCCAGTTCATCCAGAATAGATGATGGCTAATTGGTTGATCCATTCCGGTTACGCTGCTTTCGGAGCTCAAGTCGAATTCCATATTGGAATAGCTGTCGGAATCTGAGGGATTTGAACTAGTTGCGGGATCCATCTTGTATAATCAGGGAATTGATTTTTGATATATAATAGATTATAGGACTTAGATTGGTATTCTTCAACACATAATTTACATATGTATATATAATACCAAAATCCCATAAATTACGGAGAAATTTTCGGAAGATGTCAGGAAAAGTTTACAGTAACAGATATGTTAAGATATGAATTTGTCTGTATACTATATATGCAATAATTGCAGGAAAACGTGTCTAGACTCAAAAATGATAACAAAACTCGGTAAAAACATATACGGTCATAGTCCAGACTCACTAATGCATCCTAACAATTACCAGTTAAACACACTAATGCAAATTCTGGTTCCCTATGACCTCAAGCACTGATGCCAACTGTGATTATCGTTCCAAATCCATATGGACGAATACGTCATTCATTGATTTCATTGCGAGGTATTTGACCTCTATATGATACGTTTTACAAACATTGCATTCTTTTGAAAAGGGTATACCATAAATGAATATTTAAATCCAAGGTTTTCGACATCTGATGATTTCTACATATAGACAATCACAGTAAATAATGGTTTTCAATAATACTTTCGTTGACAATGCAGTCAAAATATGATACATGGTGATGATTTTGTGAATGCAACATTTCCTTGAAAAATATGCCCTGTATGACTCCATGCACATAGCTTGTCTAACATATAAGCAAACATCGGAAGACTTCTAGGAACCTGAGAATAAACATACTTTCAAGTGTCAACACAAAGGTTGGTGAGTTCATAGTTTTAGTGTTGCGCATAATCTGTATATAAAGGTGGATCACAAGATTTCAGTTGTTTCATCAAAAACGTTTATCAAAATATTCTACGAAATTGAGCACCCTGGTAACTAAACTTAACGTATATATAATAAGTACCCCTGTTTTAACATACATGCAACCAACATGTACAATACACGCAATTCAACGTGTACTAAACTCAAATAGCATACGTTTGTTTTATAGTTCAGGCTAGGGTTTCTATACCTGGAATAGACGGGGATGTCAAGCCCTATGGATCCATATACAACTATTCGCGCCCACCAGTTCTTATAACCATCAGCTACTAGTTACCAAAGCTAAGAGATTTTCGGTTCAAACTCAGTGTAGAATTAAGTATGTACATGTATCCATTGCGTTTAAAATCAACTGCATTTATTCTCAGCCCAAAAATATAGATTGCAAAAGTAATTAAAAAGGGATCTATAAACTCACCTTAGCAGTACATAAAGTCGTTCACCGAAATGTGACCGAAACTCGAAATACCAAATAATCGTAGATCTCAGCCTAGAGAACATATGTTGGTCAATAAATGTCTATCAAGCTATGTCAGGTCATAGTGTATCACAATCCTAATGCTCGAGACTGACATGCATAAGTTAACAAAAGTCATCTCAAAAGTCAACCTGACCCAGTATGATCTTTAAATCTATGCATATTTATTATCATAGTATATGTCTTGATAATTGAACGAATTTGTAGTTTATCAAACTCAAAATATTATTTATTTCATGAGCTATATTATATTTGAATTATCATGGCAATCGAAAATATTTTATTATTTCACATAGCTTTTCAATAATTGTAAAATCATTTTATAGTGTTTATAAAGCTTTAAAACATGATAAGACAGTCAACTTTGACAATTGTTCAACAAAATGAGACGTGCCTTATATAGAATTTCATTTACTCGATTAGTAATATCTAAAAATCCAATTTATCAATCTCATAGACAAGTTGTTTAAATATTAATTTACAGATTCAAACACAATTTCAATTAACGTCAAACATAATTCAGTTGACCATATCTTTTAATCCGTTCATCGAAATCACGCGATTTCTAAATGAAAAGTTAATAATTTTTCACCAGCTTTCCAAAAACATGCATATCATATACTTTATATCAGTAGCATACGTATCAAATTCGTGATTCATCATAAACTATCTAACGACAAATATAAAGCATACAAGCATGCATATATTCTCGAGCACTAGACATGGATACACTATTAATATACAAAAGATAAGATATAAATGCTCACGTATCAATATTGTGATTCAATATTGTAGGAAAGTATGTAGACGCAACGGAAATAATAAACACTAGATTGACCTCACGAGCTATACCCCCGAACCATACCCATAACCTCCATAGCTATAACTCATAGTTTACTTAGCTCCATCCCGCTCGAAAAACCCGTTTTGAAAACATGCGAGCAGAACTTCGTCATAGTATTTTATGTATAAATAATAATAATCCTAATACTACTAATAATAAGATTAATAATAATATTAATCTTAATAACAATAATAATATTAATAATAATAATTAATAATAAAATAAATAAAATGAATACGGAGTAATATGAAGATCAGAGGAAGAAGTGTGCAACAAATGAACCAAAAACGTCGAATTTTATAGACTTGAGCCACCAAACCTCCCCATGCGATTGCATGGAATTTAGGCTGTGTGGTCATGCGATCGCATGGCCTCTTATGATAGCTCACAATTGCGTAAAACTTCCTACTGACACTTCTATTATGCGCACATATATATTTATTTAATATATAATATATTTAATCTTTAAAATTAATTAAATATTATATTATATTCTCGTGCATAGTTGATTTGTAATTTTAGCACCGATGAATAGTACGTTGACGCTCGACTTACGTACCTGTTCTGGTTTTTCGAACGTATTTTCGTACGCTTAGAAAACTTGTACTTTACGTTTCGTGACGTGTACCTTTATCAATAATTAGACTTATTTCACCAATGAGTATACTAATTAAAATGTAACTTATACTTTTGAGTGTTATGGTCATTTGCTTCCTAAAATCATCGTCCTAATATATATATATATAATAATATTATTTTAAATTTAAACATGTCATGACTAAGTTATTATTATATTTTTATCACATTTAAATTTGGTCGAAAATTTTTGGGTCGTCATACACCCACTACCACCTCCACCACTATAAATATCAAGCCTCATTCTTCATTTCACACTTCATGTAATTCTCATTTTTACACACTTGCTCTCTAATTTTCTCTCTAGTCTTTCTCACAATAAAATTGTAAGTTCTTAAATTTTCTTCTTCTTCCTTCTTTCTTCTTAAACACGACATCATCATCATCATCATCATGAGATCAAGCTTTTTAGCTTTTTGATCTTGTTATATCTTGTAGATTCAAACTTTGATTTGAATCCTTCAAGAACATGAAAGATTCAAGCTTCGAATCTTCATTACTTTGTTGGATCTAAGTTTTCTAGCTTATGATCTCTTTAGTTTTGTTAAAAGATCAAAACTTGTATCTATGATCTTCATGAAACTTGAAGATATAACCTTTTGCTTTAAAGATCTTCAAGAACATAAAATATTCAAGTTTTCTAGCTTTGGATCTTCATTATTTTGATGGATCTAAGCTTTATATCTTAAGATCACCTTATTTTGTTATTCAAGAACATAAAAGATTCAAGTTTTCTAGCTTTGGATCTTCATTATTTTGATGGATCTAAGCTTTATATCTTAAGATCACCTTATTTTGTTAAAAGATCAAAACTTGTGTTTATAATCTTCGTGAAACTTGAAGATCTAGCTTTTTGCTTTGAAGATCTTTAAGGACATAAAAGATTCGAGCTTTCTAGCTTTGAAATCTCATAATTATTGTTAAGGGATCCAAGCTTTCTAGCTTAGGGTTTCATTACTTTGTTTGATCAAATTTATGTAACTTAAGGTCTTGCTTGTTTGATTGCATCAAAGTTTGTAGCTTTAAATTTTAGAACTTGTATTTGTGTTGAGACTAAGAACATGATGTAACATTGGTTCATCATCCATTTATAACTCTTAAGTGAGTTATATTTCTTCTTAGTCTTGACATGGTGTGTTGATGGTTGAAACTTGGTCAAAATGATGCTAAAACATCAAAGAGTTGTACACTTGAGGCTTATACGCATCAAGTATGAGAACCGTGATAAGCATCAAGCACCAAGAAACCCACCGGAGCACTTGATTTCTATTTTCCAGGGTCTGATCAGACTCCTGGGGCTTCTGGAAAGTTGATTTCCAGATAGTTCGGTTCGAGTAGATGACTTTTTGTTTAAGACTCGCCTAAATCCGATATACGGTTTAGGATTTATAGCCTTTCGAAAATCACTACGCCTTTGTAACGAAGTGCTGAAATTTCTGACCTACTCGCGCTTGAACCGTCGCCACGGTCAAACGACATCGAGGTAGGATCTGAAAATTTGAGAGCAGTAAGAGGACTCACATACGGATCCTTGGCCACTGTCCGCGCGCCTTTTCAGTTTGTATAGAGGTCGTAGCAGCTGTCCGAAATCAGCCCTTTGTTTCGACCTCTATTCTTGTTGAAAACTCACTTTATCTTTTACGAATGATGATGATGATACTTAAGACTTAACTTATTTACTTTTAAACCTTTGGAGATAATTTACTGACTTAGTAACCATTGACTTAGGTTGAGGACCTTTTGGATCGACCAACTTACTTGTTTGAACCGACTTACTACTTGCTTACATTGTCGTATCGATTTTACCGCACATTCACTGTGAGTTATAGCTCCTTTTTTTACTTTAACTATTTTTGGGACTGAGAATACATGCGCCTTTTATGTTTTACATACTAGACACGAGTACTTAAACTTTATATATGTGTGGGTGATATAACGGCACAAATTTTCCCCTTAGCTCGGTAACGTTTAACTATTGGTTTTTGAACCGGTAGACGAGAATCTTAGATATGGATCCATAAGGTTTGACATCCCCACTCGGGCTAGTCGCGCTAGCATTTAATGGGTGTTTAATACTTCGAGAACATACGCACTCGCCAAGTGCACTTTTAGGGGGTCATATTATATTACTTTGTTAAGTTAGTTACCGGGTGCCTACAGATAAGCATATACTTTATCATACCGATTTGAGATACTGTTTTGAATACGAAATCTCGTGGTCTACATTACATTGTTGTTTACAATCAAACTATAGCTCACCAACATTCGTGTTGACTTTTTAAGCATGTTATTTCTCAGGTGCTTAGACGATTTGCTTCCGCTGTTATAGACTCGCTGTGTTAGACTTCTGCTGCATTGTTTAGAGATGTCTCAATCATGGAACTTTTATTTTGCATTCACAACTTATGTTATTTACGAGCTATGGTTTTGTAATGACCTTTGTGTCACGTACTTATGTTAATGCTCTCTATTCGTAGAGGCACGTTATCTTTTGTAAAACATTTGACGTTGGTAAAGACGTTATCTTTTCATGAATGCAAACTTGTTTTAAAACAGCATATAGTGTTGTAACCGTGTAATGATCATGTTGTTGATGATCCGTACATGATGGTTTTGGACAGGTCGTCACACAACGCGCTAAAGTTCAAGAACGGGGTTCGGTCGAAAACGATACGTTGCAATCTTTAATAGATTCTACGCAACAAACAACCGGGTTTTCTCAATTTGCAAACTCGAATCAATTTGCGCCAATGTTTACAAACATTATCAACCCGAACCAACCACTTAATCAACGCTACTCACACTACCCGAATCAACCTCAATCTCAAGTTTATACACACTACCCGAACCAACCACAAACTCAAGTTCATACACACTACCCGAACCAATCACAATCTCAACAACAAACACCTTATTATCCTAGGCTATGTGACGAGTCAGATGAGGAAGTTCCCGAAACTCCTCGACAACCCGAACCCGAGCCCGAGCCCGAGCCCGTAGCAAATCCAAAAGGAAAAAAAGTGAAGTGTCCAAAAGTGCCTTGGTCCGACTTGGAAACTCGAATTTTAGCCGAGCGTTATGTGTACGTTTCCAAACATCCGGATTCGGGAAACGATCAAAATTTTAATTCATTTTGGGGTGAGGTGCGAAAACAATATAATTCTATCGTTCCGGAGAAAAGACGTGCGGATCAAATTAGTGGAAAATGGGCTAAAATTCAAAGGGATGTGAAGATATTTATTGGAATTTATTCAAAGCTCGAGAGGATGTGGCAAAGTGGAGCCGCGAGGGAAGACATTATGAACGCGGCCCGAAAACAATTCAAAATTCAAACAAAGGGTCGACAATTCGCTTTTGAAGATGCGTGGCAAGTTTTAAGGAATTGCCCGAAGTTTTTAGAAGGTGAAGGTGTAGCGGCTACGAACAAACGAAAACAAGCCGATGATATACCGATGAATGTTCAAACCGAGGCAAGTTCCCACCCGAACACAAGCTCGAACCCCGACCCAACCCAATTTGAAAATTTACTTAAGGATCACGACTCAATCCGACGTCCTCCAAGTCGAGCTAAAAGTCAAAGGGATTCGTACTCATCCGATGTCGCGGGTCGTATGTCTTCCGATGAAGTACATTTAAAGATAGCCTAATCGACCGAAGCTTCTCAACTAGCGGCGGCTCGAACCATGGAAAAGCTTTGTGAAGAAAGCGGTTAAAAAGTTTAAAGCTACTTTCCAAACCGGTTTCACGTGACTTGCCTCCTGACGAATATGAAATGATGATGAATTATCGAGCGAGACTTAAAAAAAAATATGCTAAGGAATTGGCACGTCCCGACGACGACGACGAGTAGTTCGTTTAGTTTTCTAGTGTTTTATTTTAATATATGTCGCATTTTATTTATTGTCGTAATGTTTTAAATTTTAATTATTTGTAATGTTTTTTTTATTTATCAATGAAATTTTAGTTTTACGTTATTACATATTTATTATTTATAATATATATAACTAAATTAATATTATTTTGGAAAAAATAAAAAAATAAAAAATTTAAAAAAAAGGAAGGAATGAGTGTCATGGTTGTGAGTGTTTAGTCCTGAGAAGAAAGTGGGAAAAAAGTGCTGATGTGGTGCTGAGGAATAAGCTGGAGACATGTCTGCATTGGGAGCACTCTTAGAGTGCTCCCAACCAAGACACAACTTCCTTTCCAAGACTAGCCGTCATATCAGCACTTTCTTTCCAGAACTAACTCAAAACTAAACACTACCAACAATGACATACTTCCTCAAATATTGGGCACCACTCAAATTATTTAATTAAATATGTTACAAGCTTTAATGCTAATGGTACAAGTAATATATACACATTTATATCCGTCCATCCGTCCAGAAATCTTTCAAGAATGCACGAGCAGGAGAACGAAGAGGAGGGCGGCTAGTTGGACGGCCGGCAGGGCGCACCGCTACTAGCGGCGCCCTCCTGGGTGAAGGGTTGGTGAGCTTCAAGACAAGAGAGAGGCGTTGGGAGCGCTCTTATTTATTGCTATTTTATTTGTAACTTTAGGAATCAATATTTGTGCACATTTCTCATAAGGAAAAAAAAAAAAAAAAAAAAAAAAAAAATCTTTATCCAAAATGATAACCACCATCAAAAAAGTAACTACCACTGAATTTCTAAACCTCAACCAAATACAATAACCTTGTACACTATACTTGTACATCATCCAGCATCACTTGTACATTTATACAAATATGTGCTTTCCCTCAAGTGGGGTTTGATCAAGTCTGCTCAGTTTTGTCCACTTCACTATTTTCCGCTACCAACAAAAACAAACCCAACTCTTTTTTCACAAAACCCTGCAGAAAATCAGCAAAGTTTGCAGCTTTCAATCATGAAATTTGTAGTCAGATTGAAGTTTTAGTGAAAACCTTTTTTTTTTTTTTTTTTTTTTTTTTCACAGATGGTGATTGCAGTAAATCAGTTTGTTTCTATTGGTAATCCCCAAAACTTATACCCCACTTTTGATTTTTTTTTATTTTTTTTTGGTTTTTTACATGCAGATATATATGTCTCTGTGTATATTTATGTTATGAAATGTTTATTCTCGTAAACATGTAGTCATTGTTTCACTACAAGAAAGTATATAATTAATAACGCTTTTTACATGATTTTTTCACCTAAGATTGCAAGAATTAAAAATCTTGACGCTTCTCACTACCGTGGAAAATATGGGCGTCAGAAATGCTTGGAAGTTGTTGACGATTTTTTGTGTAAAAAGATAACTCATTTTTTGACGCATTTATATGTTAATAATGAACAAGTTTTTCAGGGTTGCAATTGCCACAAAGCAACCGACTTTTTGACGTCTCCAACTGTAAAAAATATGCAACCTTGTAACGCTTTTAGCGGTCAACACCCAATTTATATTTGAGTTATGACAACTCACTTGTTGACACTTGCACATGTCAAAAAGGTTGCCATTATCTCACGCGCTTAGTTCCCTATTTGACACTTTTACAAATATAAGCGTCAAAAACTTATAAGAATTTGAATTCCAAAAATAATAGTACCTCCGTCCCACTACAAGTGTCCACTTACTTTTTGCACACAGTTTTAGGAAATCCCACTAACTTCATTCTCCACCAATCAGAAATCTTCTCTCTCCAGAATAACCTCTTCTCATTGGTTGAAATACAAAGTGAACACTTGAAATGGGACATACCAAAATGGAAATGTGGACACTTGTGATGGGACGGAGGGAGTATATATTTTACATATTTATATTAAATGTGTATTATATATTATATATATTTTACCAACATCAACATATTTTCAGAAAACCCATTTCAGTTTATGAAATTCATTATAAGCATGTATAGTATAAAACAAATCAACCAATTTCAACTAATAACAAAAATCACTTCTACAAATTTACTGTCATATAACTGCATCATTGTAAACTCATCTTTTTTTTTTTTGAACGGCTCATTGTAAACTCATTACCCTGCATCAAAAGAATAATGAAAATATTAAAAATGTCTAACAAAGCATAATAATAAAATAACAACTACGATGCTATACAGTGAATAGTCAAAATTAAGCTACTGCCGTGCAAATATAATCAAAAGTATTCATAGCAGCATACCAGTGCAAAGCCTGGTCTTACATACCAAACCCTTGTAAGTGTTCCATATTCCCTCTATAGACCAGTAAAAAAGATTTCACATGAATATCTCTTTTGTAATAAAAATTCAGTTAGCCAGTTCACCCATTTCACAACTTTTATTTATATGGGAATGTAATACAAACAACACTTACGTAGTTCATCAAAGGATATACTGCTAATGCTTTCTTCTGCTTTAAAGAGACGAATCTTTCCTGCAAGATCACCATAATAAACATAAGAGGATGTCTGTATCACGGCAACTCGATAAATTTTCAAATAATGGGAAATAACCGAACAATTTTTAATATAGGAGTTCTGATAATTGTCGAACAAAACAAACTAACATACACAGGAGAGAAACATTACAGTTTTGTTTGTTATACACTTACGCCTTTCATTTCAGTGCAAATATAAGCAAAATTTAAGCTACTGCAGTGCAAATATAATCAAAATTATCATTCAGTTGGTGTTGCCACTTTCACAAGTATTATGTTAACAAAGCATATATAATCAAAGTTAATGGTTTAACAAATTGTAACCTGAATGATAATTTACCTGAATAGCTGCTAGCCTAATCAACTTAATGTGATGCACCACTAGTCTGAAAAACACAACATATCAAGTGAACATTGTTAAGCATTAAACATTAAACATATAGTTCATTCATATTGAAAACAATTTAGTAAAATTGAGTCACCAGTATACAGATGTATGGGTGGTTGTTATCTTGTACAAAGATGGGTAATTTACTACTACAACCTTACTATATCATTCTGTATCAACTTTCTTATTAAGAAATCTAGTTATAAAGAGCTGAACTTTTGAGTCATTATAATCAAGCCTATGTATGAAAAACAGAGACCTTTTTGTCTCTTATCAATGAGACTGTATAATCATTTGTATAACCCCTGAAACTTTTTTCTAAGTTGACATAAGGTCAATAGCAATTTTATATTTCTAAATTGACAGAAGAGTAAATTGAGTTAGGTTTATAAAGTTCATTTTTACCTTTGCAGTAGCAGATCGAAGATGTATTTTATACAAATTCCATTGAGAATCTGTGAAGTTAGACGGTTCTTTAATCAAGTCAATCCCTTCCAAAAACTCATCCTATGTATATACTCTCCCATGTGCAACATCATCAGCCATGTAATTAACTTTGTTTAATTCTCCAGCAACTAATTTAAACAACTTTTTCTTCTAATGAAATTTTACGCTCCTAAACACGTGATCCCAAATAGAAAAAAGGACTTTTATCCATGTTTTCACTTTGAGGTAATCTGAATCTTAGCTGCAAAAAAGTACCAACTATTAGTAACAATAACAACAACAAAACTTTGTATCTGACCTTACAAAAACTCTTTTGTTCAAAAAGTGTTTCTGATGTATTGTAATGTTGCTGCGAGAAGTAAGAATGCTGAAGCTTTTAGGCTTATTTTGTAAGTAACCTTACAACAGTTAACAATTCACTGAAAACCTTTTGTGTAATAAGCAATAAACATACACAGTTATAATAAGAAAAAATAGGTAAGAAATTGAACAATATCTCCATTACCCGACCCGCCCATATCGCCATCTCTAATAAATTTACTTCTAAACTCTTAGAGCCAGCCTACCCTAAAAGATGATTAATTTTTGAATCTTTCATGGCTTTTATCCCTTCCATTTACAATTACATCATTATCGTTTTATGTTTGTATTACTTCTTAGTTATATCTCATTTATTAGACATGAAAAGGTCTTTCCAGCATCAGGTTGTGTCCATGTTGCTGTTTGTAGATATTTAAGAGGTTGCACACAATTGAATACATTTTGGATAACTTTCAACACACTAACTATTTAAGCAAAACAGAGAGTTACTACCTCACTTTACTAGGCTCGAGTTCGCTCAATTGTACTTGAGCACATCCAAGGAGTTCAACAGTTTGAAGCCCTTCATCATATATATTTTTACTATCAAATGTTGAGTGGAGATATCTTAACAACAAACTCAAAGTGTTATGAAGAATAAGTAACAACATATGCATACATGATTCTAAAACCACAATTACAATAAGAATAGAGTAACTCACGAACCTTTATCAGTGGAAAACGAGTGTTTAGTTGAAAACTTTCGCGACCACAAATCATCCTCTACAGCCTGACATTCAATCGAGAAATAAAGCATCATGACAACCAACTGCGTTAAAGCCAAAACTACTTTAAACTGAATGAACACCATAAATCATATTCAATTAGGTCAAGCACTAAAATAATTCAGTAAAAAGTTCAAAACCCTAACTAATTGATAGATATAGTGAACTCATGAAACCTTAACTCACCTGCTAATGAAATAGATGCTTAGATCGATCGGTGAAGAAGCCAAACAAATTGTGTATTTGTGAATCGATGTTAATAATCGGGAGACAGTATCAATTTAGCGTGAAACGAGCCTGCTAATGAAATAGATGCTTAGAATGATCGGTGAAGAAGCCAAACTAATTGTGTATTTGTGAATCGATGTTATTAATCGGGAGACAGTATCAATTTAGCGTGAAACGAATTCAAACCCTAACGTGACTTGTAGCGGTGAAGATGAACTGTTATGCGTGAAATTGGATTAACGGGTAAAATAAGGATCGGGTCAAACCTTTTTGTTTTTAAAGCAGGTGGATTTTTTTGACAAGTCCAGCCGTCAAAAAATAAGATTTATATTTAATTACTCCCTCCGTCCCAAATCTATGATCCAGTATTCCATTTTAAGATGTCCCAAATTAATTGTCCAGATTCTTTTTCAACCAATTAAAAGAGGTTATTCTGGAGAGAAGATATATTATTGATGGAGAATGAAGTTAGTGAGATTTTCTAAAACTGCGTATTTTTTGTCTGGAGACAATAGATTTGGGACGGAGGGAGTATAATATAATTATAAATATAAATTATAATATTAATTTTCAATTTAATTTTTTGACGATTCCAAAAGCCAACAATTTTTGGTTACATTCTTGGCGGCTTAAATTGTTTTATAAATCTTTAACAATATCAAGTGTCAAAGATATTTGAATACGAGTCAACAATTTTTGGGCTATGATAAACGTCAAAACATCAAAATAAAATTGACGCTTCTACAAAACGTAAAAAAATAAACGTCAAAAAAGCAACATTTTTTTGTAGTGTTTAAAGAAAGTTTTGATCTTGAATAGTGTTATTCATTTGACTAATTAGATCATGCAATGGATTTACAGGAACCCTGATAATGACTTTTGAGTTGTTGAGTTTAGTTGCATAAATAAAAGAAATATAAATCGAGATTCGGTGATTAATTGGAGGCCAATTTGTAAGTCTTGATGAATTAGCATAAATTAGTTCCAAAATGTTACCCTGTTACTAGTTACATTGACTTTGTGGGTTATGAATTATGACATTGCATATTCATCATTTTGTGGTTTTTTCCATTTGTTAGCAATTAATACCAAATTATTGAAAAAAATGCATGTTGCCATCACACTTGAGTATAAAAATCTATAAAAACATGATACGGGTATATCATGTCAGATTTGATTGTCTGTTGCTAAAACTGAGACTTCCTGTTGTAATTGTTGATAGTTTAGTCTTGTATATATCGCCTCTTTGGTCAATTTTGACTTTTTTAGGGAACTAGAATCAGATTCTTGGTTCCATATTATTGTGCTTATTCTGTTAATTCGGTTGATTTTAGGTCATACGTGCGGTTTGAGTCATTCTGAAGGCATTAGTTGCTCTACATCGTATGGAGTCACTAGCAGTTGGATGAAATCTTCTGATAATTTAGAGTCAAGGTATATATAATAAGATCAGCTAACATTATACAAAAAATATTATGTTAATTGATTATTAACATGAATAGCACCTAAACTAATTACGGGTAACACCCTTTTATCCAGATTCAGATGCAAGAATCTGTTTCTTATAGATTCCAAATTCAATTGGTGGCTGTCTATTGGTCGAAAAAATTGCAAGTAGATAGTTTCAGTGGCTGCAAATTATCCCGATTCAGTCCCCGAATCATCAAATTATGTTGCAAAAAATGGATATCATCCACTTGAAGAGCTTAAAAATTGTGTTCATGCATATTTTTTCCAAGGGAAAACCTACACACGAACAACAATGCGAAAGGGTTTTTTTTAGGCGTCAACGTCGTTGATCTCCGGTCCGGTTACCGTGAATAACCCGTACCCGAGATGATGATCTCGGGAGGGTGGCCAACGAATTGCCAGCCGGTCGATAGTCGGACCCTATCGACGGCAAAGGGAGAAAAAACCCTACAAGACCCGTAGGTAAAAACCCTAGAGTTGCGATCGTGAAGACGATCGTGGAGAAGATCCGGCGATAACTGTCGTGTGCGTTGCGGACTTGCGGTGGCGGCGTTGCGGTGTGATCGAATGATCGTATGAGGTGGTGCTTTCATTGAGAGAGCAAGAGTTGTATGCGATTGGGAGATTGTGAATTTGATGTAGGTTTTGCTCCATATTTATAGATGGGAATTAGGGTTAATTGACTTGGGGCCCAAGTTAATTGTGTAGACCCTAATTGGGCTAAACCCTACGTCATCAAGTCCCCCAAGTTCGGTATGATATTTTTGTCAAGTATCGTATCGAACTTCTCATTATGCTGCGGAAAATAAGTTCACATGAGCCTGCGCAAACAACTGTGCGTAAACCCGCGAACAGATTCGCAAAGAACCGCATGCAGAGTGCGCAGGGAAACCGCGGAAACTACCATGCGTAAAACCGCATGAAAATTGCGTCTAAAGTCGCGGACAACTGTGCGCAAAGTGTGCGTAACCTGGACAAAAGCGCGTGGACAGTTGCGCAAGCACGCGAACATCTGCGCTAAATATTCATGTACTTAAACCGCATATAACGAATTAAAAGCTCAATAAGAAAAGACAAACCTTCTCAAACCGAACGATAGACGGTAGAAACAAGAGACATAATGCATCGTGCCCCACGGTGGGCGCCAAATGTTCATGCATATTTTTTCCAAGGGAAAACCCACACACGAACAGCAATGCGAAAGGGTTTTTTTTAGGCGTCAACGTCGTTGATCTCCGGTCCGGTTACCGTGAATAACCCGTACCCGAGATGATGATCTTGGGAGGGTGGCCAACGAATTGCCCGCCGGTCGATAGTCGGACCCTATCGACGGCAAAGGGAGAAAAAACCCTACAAGACCCGTAGGTAAAAACCCTAGAGTTGCGATCGTGAAGACGATCGTGGAGAAGATCCGGCGATAACTGCCGTGTGCGTTGCGGACTTGCGGTGGCGGCGTTGCGGTGTGATCGAATGATCGTATGAGGTGGTGCTTTCATTGAGAGAGTAAGAGTTGTATGCGATTGGGAGATTGTGAACTTGATATAGGTTTTGCCCCATATTTATAGATGGGAATTAGGGTTAATTGACTTGGGGCCCAAGTTAATTGTGTAGACCCTAATTGGGCTAAACCCTACGTCATCAAATTGTAAGAGTTTGTGAAACCAAACTCACGGGTGCAGAGATAGCAAAAACAACTATTGAGGTTCGTTTTTTCATATTTCCTTATTTAATGCATATTATATGTGCTTAAAACAGTCAAAATATATGGTATACTTTGTTGTTTTGTTTAGGCTAATAGCAGCGCATTGTTGATATTTCCTGGTACCGTACATTGTGAACCGCATGAGCACATCTCGTGGGCGGAATATCCGTACGTAATTGACGATGGTGGAGGTAACGAATATAAATTTTTCAGAAATATTATATATTATAAATGTTCAAATTTTAATTGTATTTTTATGTGTTTTAAAGATATATACTTCAGAGTCCCTGATGATGCGAACATCATGCATGATCCTGAAGCAACTAATGCGGTGGTAAGATTCACTTACTAATTTCAACTTAGGGGGTGTTTCTCTTTGCGTTTAGAACTTGATTATTTGATTATCACGTTTTAAAATCGTAAATAACCAGTTTCTAATGTTTGGCAAGCTAAACAAAAAATCAATTATTTGCAATTTGAGAGACTATTAATTTATAACACGTTTTGATACAGCTGATTGTTTGATTCTAATTATCTTAAATGCGTAATCAGTTTTCAAAACGCAAACCCAAACACCCCTAAATTATCTTGAATAATGAGCTAGACTTTATTTATTGAATTAAACGGTAGAAATTTGTTATTTGATGTCTGTTTGACATATTCCGATTATGTGAGAACTTAAGTAAAGAGAGTAAAGATATATTCTTAGTATAGTTTGAAATGGAAGTAAAAGTAAAAGTATCTCGAATTATATTAAAAAGGAGGGGTAAATAGGTAATATTATTTTACCCTTATATAATCAGTTTTATAGCTTCATGTATGAAAGGAAGCTGTTTATTCAAAAACAATCTTTTTCCACTAAACAGTCGGTATATCAATGCATTAGAAACTGATTAGTTTCACAACCTGAAGTCGCAATAATCAGATAATCACTTGCATATTGAAAATGAAAACACGTTTAAAATGATCATATTTACTGTTTTACTTGAACTATGTATTATCTGTACCAACACTTAATTGTTGTACGTTTTTATAATGCTTTGATTGGGATGGATCTTCCATTTTTTCAGAATCAACAATTATCGATTCCTATGGGTCATATTTCTGATAACTCTGTCGATGACATCACTTTCTTCGATGACTACTATGAAGTAATGATTCAGCTACATTATGTTACTTGAGTTTTTCACCATTTTATATATTTGTACTTTTTTGATACAATATCTTTGTTTGTGTTAGGATGAGGGTGCTGATATGTTGGCTGACTTTACTGAATGGAATATACTGATCGATTCGGCTGGCGTTCACCCTATTTATTTTGCTAAGTGTTTGACAAAGGTGATATGCTTCTAAATCGCTATTATATCTTATATGCACTTCTTATTATACTAACGCTAGGGTTTCTAAATGTGGCAAAATGGTTGGGTGGGTTGAGTAATGGGTTAATTTGAGCGGGTCAAATCAGTATAGTTAATTGTGTGCACTAACTGGACATACTTGAGGTAAGGTTGCAAAAATCGCTACTCGGGGAGTACTCGGTCAAGCCTTTTTAGGGAAAAATCGGCAACTCGAGGAGTAATCGGATTGGATTTTTTATTCATTTAAGTAATAAATTTCCAACTTATATGTGTAAATATACAAGAAATCCATAAGCATAAACATAAACGTTAATATAATTGTGTAGAAACATAATCTTCATTTACTCAAAAGCTCTAAATATCTAATTTAATTCCATATTAAGATGTTGACTAATGTTGACTTTGACTATTGAAATTCGATTTTGACCCATTGACATATGTTGACCAATTGGATATTTGGATTTTGGAAGTTCGGATCGGCCGGCTCCTAAAAATGAGTAATCGAGGAGTGGGGTTTTACAACACTGATTTGAGGGATTTTTACCAATTTGACCCAGTCCATTTGTAGCTAAGTTTTATGATTTTGCCTGCTCTAGTGATATTTTGTGTGTATAAAAGTTAATTCTTTTGTAGGCTGCTAATATGGAGTATGCTAGAAAGATGGATCATCCCTCAAACGGTGTTTCGGTTCTCGGATGCCTTAGTCCTGCTTATGTTGATGAAGACTTTTATCTAAGAAGGCTATTTAGTATTGAAGATGGTGATAGCTATGACCGAAACTGGAAACGTTTTGATTTACTCCGTAACTTTATTTATCAAGATTATTTATATAAATATGAAACTACTTTTTACCCCATTTTAAAACCAAATCTTAGACTTAATAATCTCCATTTCTCAGTTTCTAGTATCTTCTCACAGATATCCTTTTCTAGTCATTTTATTTATTTATATTAATTCCTTAAAACATTCATACATTGGATGATTATTTGATTAATGTCATTAAAACAGCAGAGAGACACTTCCAACTCATATTCTGATATTTACAATTACACTATCGCTTGGAAATACACATCTAAACATCCATTGAGTTTGAGATTTCTGCATTAATGAATTACATGTTTTGGGGCCTTAACTGTCTTTATATACATTTATTTTCGTCTATAACGAATGGGATGTGTGAAAAACCTTAATTTGTTTGTAACTTCTTATGTGTGGCAACTAAATAATAGTTGAAACTGTAGGGTCATGCGATCTAATAGAGTTTTAAACGAATCATTTATGATGTTTTCCTATATGCAGATGAAGACGTCAACTTTAACGCCTCGCTTTTCTACAGACTGGAAATTATGAGAATAGAGTTGTTCTCCGTGTATGGAGTTCAGGTAGTTTTTTTTTTTTTTTTTTTTTTGCATTCGCAACCACCATAAACATCTATTATGCCCCCAAGGGCAATGCAACAATGTGCCCCTTTGAGGTGCCTGAAAATTTCTGTTACTTCTGATACATTTCCGGCTTTAGTTTTTTTCCATTGTGTAGCCATTTTCTGACCATCCCAAGATAGCCTAGAGTTTGGGTCATTGCTACAAACCTCACTTGCAGCGTATATTGGGGTTATCTTGGGGTGGCCCAAGTTACAGGTTAGTAATTTAACAAATAATAATAACATTAAATTTCTTCTTAATACCATGTATGTCAAATAATTTTATTAGAAGAAATTAGTGTTCCCCGAGTTACAGGTTAGTAATTTAACATTTTGGTGCATGACTTGGAGTTGAAATCCTTTGGTGCTAAGAAGATTTCATTTTTACACCAAAATAGTGCAAATGCTTTGCTTACACATTTGAGATGCTCGTAGAATTTTTTTTTGAAATAGTAATATTTTTTAATATGTTTACAAAACTAGAAATTTAGAAAAGATCTTTACAAAACTAGTAAAACCGGAGTTTCAAACTCCGGTTTAGGCCAAACCGGTGTTCCAAAGTTCGATTTCTATTTACTTTGTCCACATGGCAGAGTGACATGGCAAACCGGACTTTGAAACACCGGTTTGCCACGTGGCATTTTTTTTTTTTTTTAAGATTCTAGGTTGAGCTCGTTTATTTAAACCGGTGTTTCAAAGTCTGGTTTGCCATGTCACTCTGCCATGTGGACAAAGTAGATAGAAACCGGACTTTAGAATACCAATTTGGCCAAACCGTAGTTTGAAACTCCGGTTTTACTAGTTTTGTAAAGTTTTTTTCAAAATTTCTAGTTTTGTAAACATATTAAAAAATATTACTATTTCAAATAAAAATTCGATGCTCGTAGCCTTAGGTTTATCTGTTTATTACTACTACTAGTATACTATCATCTTTGTACATATGTGGTGTTATAAATGAAGGTTTATGGGTCAAAAAATGCAAGCTTATGTAGTGATTTTTGCATGTGATAAACTAATTGTTTTCTTGAAAAAATGGAAGCACATACTTGTCAAAAGGAATTGATGTTGATCAGTCTTTGTGTTCATATGTGGACTTTTGTTTGAAATGATTGTTTTTTATTTAAAAATGCCTAAAGAGGGTCTATAGTCTATGCTTTGCTTTAATGAACCATAATAGACAAATTATTACATATAGGTTCGATGAAGTACCGTTGTTTGTACTCATCAATTTCTAACCTAAATCGTTATTTTTCTAAACTGTATTGTTTACTTTTATGTCTGTGTGTGATCCTCATGAAGTAAAGAATTATGTTATGTTTGTTAACAGATCAGAAAGAATTATGTTCTTTCAACCTCTACTTGAGAGAGTGAAAGTGTTTCACTCTGATTAGAGAAATGACTTGTTTTTATTCTCAAATAGGGGAAGGATTGTCTACATCTCACCTCCCCCATACACCACTCATGTAGTATTGGGTTTTGTTATTGTTGTTGTTGTTGTTCAAGCAGCAACGTGATGAGGTTTTGATTATGAAGGTTAATGAAAGTATTGATGATGTCAATAAACAAAATAATCAAGAATGGAGAGAGTATCAGAAGAATACAACTAAGTCCTGGTTTCGTAAACTGCCACTGGAACCCAAGTACAGGTTGTTTTATGATTGCACGGGTAAGGTGACAGGTGGAAAGATTCTGAGCCGGGCATTCTTCAAGGATTTAGATTGTTTTGTTGTGAGAAGGGAAAACAATTTGGACTACTTCAAACATGCCACTGATTTTAAGACTACCGTACTTTGAAATGATGGAGCTAGTGATAATGCTAAAAACGAACATATATTTCATAGCATTATCTCTCAAGAAAGACAAGCTTTTAATTGCAATTGTTCTATTTACAAGTGATATTCGTTTAAATAATAAAAGGTGAAGACAAAAGACAGATTTGACGAATTGAAGACGCAAATGACCAAAACGCTAAAAAGTACAAAGTACAATCCAAGAGGTTCAATTTATTGATGAGAAACGTCTAGAAATTACAAGAGTACGAGCCGCGAAACGTAAAGTACAAGATATTAAATAGTACGCAAGGACGTTCGAAAATCCGGAACCGAGACATGAACCAACTATCAACGCGCGACGCAACGGACTAAAAATTACAAGTCAACTACGCACATGAATACTCCCTCCGTCCCTATATTATTGTTCACTATTCCATTTTGAGATGTCCCAAATTAATTGTCCACTTCCATAAATAGAAAGGAAAGAAGATATTTCATTGGTGGATCTGGAGAGAGAAGAAATTTCATTGGTGGAGAAATAAAGTTAGTGGAATTTCCTAAAACTGTGTGTTTTTTGTCTGGTGACAATAAATATGGGACGGAGGGAGTATAATATAATATATATAATTATATATATTATATTATATTATTTATAAACCGTTGGCAAACAAGAAAACAAAGTGAAATGAGCTGTCCTAGGCGGCCATGCGATCGCATGGCCACGAAGAAGAAACTCCATGCGATCGCATAGAGTACTGTAGCTGGTCAGGTTCTATAAATTGCAAAATTCGGACGAGTTTATGTACACCTTTTTCTAATCTCTTACTCTCTCAATATATATATATATATATATATATATATATATATATATATATATATATATATATATATATATATATATATATTATAATTTTAATTTTAATTTAAGATTAATAATAATAAGGTTATGTTAGAGAATGTTTTAAGTTTGTAAGTCGAATTTCTGTTCGTGTAACACTACGCGATTAATACTCATTGTAAGTTATGTTCAACCTTTTTAAATTAATGTCTCGTAGCTAAGTTATTATTATGCTTATTTAAGCCGAATTAACCATGATGTTAGACTAAATATTAAGACTGGGTTATTGGGCTTTGGACCATAATTGGGGTTTGGACAAAAGACCGACACTTGTGGAAATTGGACTATGGGCTATTAATGGGCTTTATATTTGTTTAACTGAATGATAGTTCGTTAATTTAATATAGAGATTTACAATTTGAGGTTATTTATAATAACCACATACACTCGATTGGATACGATGGGCGGGATATTTATAAATTCTAAAAATCGTTCATTTAACCGGACATGGGGATGTATTAATAGTCAATGGACTCATTAAAACAGGGGTGTATTACATATAAGGACACTTGGTGTAATTGTTAATAAAGTATTAAAACCTTGGATTGCATACAGTCGATAACCTGGTATAATCATTAACAATGTATTAAAACCTTATTACAGTTTAAGTCCCCAATTAGTTAGAATATTTGACTTCGGGTATAAGGATAATTTGACGAGGACACTCGCACTTTATATTTATGACTGATGGACTGTTATGGACAAAAACCAGATGGACATATCGAATAATCCAGGACAAAGGACAATTAACTCATGGTAATAAATTAAAATCAACACGTCAAACATCATGATTACGGAAGTCCATATCGATTATAAACGAATCACAATAGTTGGTTACATTGCGAGGTGCTTGACCTCTATATGATACATTTTACAAACGTTGCATTTGTTTTTAAAAGACAAACTTTCATTACATCGAAAGTTGACAGGTGTACATAACATTTTATAGCATCCAAATGACCTATTCTGTCATTTACTTAATAATATTCTCTAATGAACTTCAATGACTCGAATGCAACGTCTTTTGAATATGGCATGAATGACCCCAAGTAATATCCTTAGTATGAGCTAATGTACAGCGGAAGATTTCTTTCAAATCCTGAGAATAACATGCTTAAAAATGTCAACATAAAGTTGGTGAGATATAGGTTTAATGCTAGCAGCGTTATAAATATAGACCACAAGATTTAATATACATAAACGTTTTAATAAAAATATTCTAAGTGGTTGAGCACTTGATAACCATACTTAACATTTAATCAACGTCGCATATTCCCTTTATTATGAAATCTCACTACACCGTACCAAGTGTAGTCACCGAAACGAAGTACTGTGCAACCGTTGAATACTGGTCGTCCAGTCCGGTTGGGGTTGTCAGGCCTGATAGATCTATCAACAGGATTCGCGTTTACAATAGCTCATGTAAATAGTAGTTACAAAGTTACAGGGAAGTATGCCAGTGGTACAACTCAACGTGGAATATATATTTTTAATCACTTGTGTCCATAACGTAAATCATAAAATGCATGTATTCTCATCCCGAAATATTTAGAGTTTAAAAGTGGGACTATATACTCATTTTTGCCTTGAAGGTATTTAACTCGACTTGGTCTCCGATAGATATCACGAACCTAACCATATATATAATATATCAACATATTTTCTTTTCAAGTAATCGTTACATATGTTATATAGTTCGTGATATCATCGGTCAAATTGGACGGTCAACCGTTGTGTAAAACTCTTTTCAAAAGCATAAGTCTCAACAATTTAGATTGCTTATCATATTGGTAAGGTTTAATTTATGTAAATATTAATCTCATAGGTATAAAATGATCGAAAAAATCCGGGTCGTTACAGTACCTACCCGTTAAAGAAATTTCGTCCCCGAAATTTGATCGAGATCGTCATGACTAACAATAAAATGTTTTTATGACGAATATTAATTAATAACTAGAGTTTTATCCCCATTTAGTAATAGTGGTAAAACAATTCAATTATGTGAAGCGTACGAGTGAAGCTGTCACAAGAGATTGAGATAGAGATTTAACTTTTGACGTAGTCACAGTGAATTTCCAGAATTTAAGGGATTTAAAAGAAAATCTTGGAAATCTAAAAGATTTGATTCTTCGGCGAATAAGGAAATTATGATCTTCTTTGATTTAATGCGCCAATCTGTTTCGATTTCTCTGTCGGATATTTCACTATAAATCCACTCCCTTTGTTTCTTTATTTCCACAGCTCACACATTCTATTCTTTCCCCTTCACTTCATACTTTAAAACATTCGTCAGTATGCTCCATCCCGTTCTGATTCTTGTTATACTTCTAACTTTCATATCTTTCATTCTTCTCTTTCATCTCCCGCCAGAAGAATCTATTCACTTCTATTATTTCCTTGAAATTATAATGTTTTTAATTCTTCCGTGTCTTTACGTTGCAATATGTATTGATATACACGGTTTGTAATTTCTGGGAGGTTGTTGGGTTTTATATCTTCCCTTATACTTCGATGTCCCTGCTTCTGTCTTCTATAATCATTGTCATCCACAGTTAATGCTCCCTCCTATTTGCTGCGATTTATACTCCAATTTCAATTTTGGAGCTTCATTCTTTCGTTTCTTCTTCTTGCGATTAAGCATCTCTTGTAATGGTCCGGAATTTGTAGCTACGGATTCCAAAATGAACACAGTAAATGTTCTAAGAAGGAAATCGTAATGGCGCGATTTTTATTTGTTAAATTATCAGAATACCCTGGAGAAGACCGAGTCATCAAGAAGAATATTTTTTTGATATGTTTGGAGATTAGATAGAATGTAAGATTCGTGTAAATGATATATGATGATGGTACTGTGAATCATCACATTCCATTAGAAACTCAACATGACTTACTGTAATATAATGACATTGATCAAGTGTCATTATATTATACTAATTCATGCTTTAGTTCGCAACACTACTTCAAAACATTCATACTTCAATTTCGAAGGTTTCAGATTTTAGAAACTGACATAGTTTCTTTTATGTTGTAACACAGATATTACGGAGAGAGAATTGATTTCAGGTAAGAACGTTTATGAAAATATCTTCAGAAATATCGAGGATATTTATAATGAAAGATACGATAATATCTTTGAATATCTAAGATCAAAGGATGATAGAGACTATTGTCCGCAAGGGTTTAGAGTAAGGAGCAAGATATTCGCTAAAGACTTCAATAGGCATTGAATTATTTGAATTCTTTGAAGTCAAACTTATTCTTTGTGATTTATCCACGGCTTCCTTCATAGTTTCGCATAATCCGCTTTTCAGTACTAAATTTTTCTATTGAGTGTTTCCAATACTCCATTCTTTATCATCAACTTTTGACCATTAAGACTATCTACAACATGCTGCTTCGTCAGCATTTTCAAAGTTAACGGATCTGGGTCATCGGTTATCAAACCGAGGTGGTTTCAGGAGAATTGTGTTTTTAGATGATTAAACGCTGATGGTAATATGGTGAAATATAAAAGGTTCCTCAGTAACAATAAAAGAGCACACATATATATCAAAGTTATAATAAGGCTATTCCGAACGAAAAGTCGAAGTTGACTTGCTGGAGCTGTGACAAAAATGGCTAATTTGGAAAGAGATTGTAAGGTTGTTTTTGCTAATAAGGGATTCACGCGGTTACGTGTTAAGCTATGATTTTGGGTTCGAGAGTTTTTCAGGTACAAGACTTCGGGTAATGTGTGGTTGGTTCACTCTCTCGATTGAGGTGTTTTCAAGAATCATGAAAGGTTTGAATGCGAATTGTAATTGTCGAGGTACAAATGAGGTTTAAGATGAAATCAAGTGGCAAACTTGAAGAATTGTTTAGTTTCATATGTTATAATCAATATTTTAATCCCTTTTAATTGTCCAATGTTAGTTGTCCAATAGTCCAATAGTTCATATATAGTTTAATATATAATATTCGAATTAATTAATACGTATCGTGACCCGTGTACCGGTCTCAGTATTGATCACAACTTAAACTGTATATATATATTTTGGAATCAACCTCAACCCTGTATAGCTAACTCCAACATTTACATATAGAGTGTCTATGGTTGTTCCAAGATATATATATGGATGGGTCAATATGATATGTCGAAACCTTATATACGTGTCCCGTTATTTATAGTGCGTAAAATAAATACAGAAATTAAATGACGATAAATAAAATTGCGAGAATGTAAATTGCGATAATTAAATTGCAATAAATTAAATGTAACCAGTTAGCTAGGAACAGTTATCTAGGAACAGTTAGCGTGAATTCTTAACAGAATTTCTCATAGTTAATTTGTTTGTTTCTAACAAATTTTATTTTGTCCAATGTTTCTTCATTATGCCACTTGTTGGATTCTGATAGATCAAAATCCAAATATGAAATTTGAATGGAAATGGTTATTCTGTGGTGAACAGATACGTATATCAGTGAATGTAAACAGGGTAATAGTTGATCATTGAATCAGATTTGAAAAATGTACAGTGTAACTTATTAATGTGAAATCTCAATATTCCTAGAGTACTACCTACCGGTTAAAATATTTTCATCATTAACAGTTTGTACGGAAGAATTTTAAATTTCAATCTTTATGAAAACATATATATATATATATTTTCTTCAGATGTAATCACGGATTTAATGATTCAATAGGATATTAAACTCATCTGTTTTATTGTTAATACTAGATTACATGATCTCTAAAACATTAGAGATTACATAATCGTCATGTCGAACGAAGATAAATGAGGTAGAACGATATGTAAAGCGAAGATAATCGATGTAGAACGATATGTAGAACGAAGATCATACTCGAAGTACAGATAGGGTTATTGAGGCATGTGATGTTGATATCCGAGATACAGTTTATGATGTTGAGGTTTACGACGTGGTTGTGGTTGGGGGTAATAAGGGTACTATTGGCGTTGATGATGGTGGTGCTGATTATGCTGCTGGTGCTGCTGCTGGTGTTTGTAACCTTCGCACCATATTCTCTAAAGTCACTACCCGAGCGCGAAGTTCGTTGACTTCTTCTATTATACCAGGATGATTGGCAGTTGGAGCGACCGGATGAATAAGATTCGAAATATGGGATAGTATATAATCGTGACGAGATACTCTAGAAATGAGAGAGAAAATGGTGTTTCGAATAGGTTCGCCGGTAAGTGCTTCAGGTTCATCACCAAGATGGCAATTCGGTGGATGGAAGGGATCACCTTCTTCTTGTCTACAATGATTGAGGAGGCTACAAACCCAACCCCAATTCATCCAGAATAGATGGTGACTGATTGGTTGATCCATTCCGGTCACACTGCTTTCGGAGTTTGAGTGGTATTCCATATCGAAATTTGAGGAACTTGAACTGGTGGCGAGTTCCATTTCGCACGTTTGAATAAAGAATTTTTCGATATGAAATGATTTTCAAATATAAAATGATATTCTAACTTCATAGAATATCTATATATATAGTACTAAAGATTCCGTAGACTACGGAGGAATTTACGGCATATGTCAGGCAAGTCTACAGTAATAGATACGCTAGGATATGAATTTGTCTATACAATATTCATGCAATCAATGCAGCAAGATGTGTCTAGACTAAGAATGATAAGCAGGTAACTTCCTAAGGATGATAAGCAGATGATTTCCGACTAGAAATGATAAGCAAAACTTTTGACATGTAGACACAGTCGAAGTCCAGACTCATTAATGCATCCTAACAGCTACTAGTTAGACACACTAATGCAAGACCTGGTTCACTAAGACCACCGCTCTGATACCAACTGAAAGGACCGCTACTAATCCATCCGGACGAAGTCCATATCGATTATAAACGAATCACAATAGTTGGTTACATTGCGAGGTGCTTGACCTCTATATGATACATTTTACAAACGTTGCATTTGTTTTTAAAAGACAAACTTTCATTACATCGAAAGTTGACAGGTGTACATAACATTTTATAGCATCCAAATGACCTATTCTGTCATTTACTTAATAATATTCTCTAATGAACTTCAATGACTTGAATGCAACGTCTTTTGAATATGGCATGAATGACCCCAAGTAATATCCTTAGTATGAGCTAATGCACAGCGGAAGATTTCTTTCAAGTCCTGAGAATAACATGCTTAAAAATGTCAACATAAAGTTGGTGAGATATAGGTTTAATGCTAGCAGCGTTATAAATATAGACCACAAGATTTAATATACATAAACGTTTTAATAAAAATATTCTAAGTGGTTGAGCACTTGATAACCATACTTAACATTTAATCAACGTCGCATATTCCCTTTATTATGAAATCTCACTACACCGTACCAAGTGTAGTCACCGAAACGAAGTACTATGCAACCGTTGAATACTGGTCGTCCAGTCCGGTTGGGGTTGTCAGGCCTGATAGATCTATCAACAGGATTCGCGTTTACAATATCTCATGTAAATAGTAGTTACAAAGTTACAGGGAAGTATGCCAGTGGTACAACTCAACGTAGAATATATATTTTTAATCACTTGTGTCCATAACGTAAATCATAAAATGCATGTATTCTCATCCCGAAATATTTAGAGTTTAAAAGTGGGACTATATACTCATTTTTGCCTTGAAGGTATTTAACTCGACTTGGTCTCCGATAGATATCACGAACCTAACCATATATATAATATATCAACATATTTTCTTTTCAAGTAATAGTTACATATGTTATATAGTTCGTGATATCATCGGTCAAATTGGACGGTCAACCGTTGTGTAAAACTCTTTTCAAAAGCATAAGTCTCAACAATTTAGATTGCTTATCATGTTGGTAAGGTTTAATTTATGTAAATATTAATCTCATAGGTATAAAATGATCGGAAAAATCCGGGTCGTTACAGTACCTACCCGTTAAAGAAATTTCGTCCCCGAAATTTGATCGAGATCGTCATGACTAACAATAAAATGTTTTTATGATGAATATGAATTAATAACTAGAGTTTTATCACCATTTAGTAATAGTGGTAAAACAATTCAATTATGTGAAGCGTACGAGTGAAGCTGTCACAAGAGATTGAGATAGAGATTTAACTTTTGACGTAGTCACAGTGAATTTTCAGAATTTAAGGGATTTAAAAGAAAATCTTGGAAATCTAAAAGATTTGATTCTTCGGCGAATAAGGAAATTATGATCTTCTTTGATTTAATGCGCCAATCTGTTTCGATTTCTCTGTCGGATATTTCACTATAAATCCACTCCCTTTGTTTCTTTATTTCCACAGCTCACACATTCTATTCTTTCCCCCTCACTTCATACTTTAAAACATTCGTCAGTATGCTCCATCCCGTTCTGATTCTTGTTATACTTCTAACTTTCATATCTTTCATTCTTCTCTTTCATCTCCCGCCAGCAGAATCTATTCACTTCTATTATTTCCTTGGAATTATAATGTTTTTAATTCTCCCGTGTATTTACGTTGCAATACGTATTGATATACACGGTTTGTAATTTCTGGGAGGTTATTGGGTTTTATATCTTCCCTTATACTTCGATGTCCCTGCTTCTATCTTCTATAATCATTGTCATCCACAGTTAATGCTCCCTCCTATTTGCTGCGATTTATACTCCAATTTCAATTTTGGAGCTTCATTCTTTCGTTTCTTCTTCTTGCGATTAAGCATCTCTTGTAATGGTCCGGAATTTGTAGCTACGGATTCCAAAATGAACACAGTAAATGTTCTAAGAAGGAAATCGTAATGGCGCGATTTTTATTTGTTAAATTATCAGAATACCCTGGAGAAGACCGAGTCATCAAGAAGAATATTTTTTTGATATGTTTGGAGATTAGATAGAATGTAAGATTCGTGTAAATGATATATGATGATGGTACTGTGAATCATCACATTCCATTAGAAACTCAACATGACTTACTGTAATATAATGACATTGATCAAGTGTCATTATATTATACTAATTCATGCTTCAGTTCGCAACACTACTTCAAAACATTCATACTTCAATTTCGAAGGTTTCAGATTATAGAAACTGACATAGTTTCTTTTATGTTGTAACACAGATATTACGGAGAGAGAATTGATTTCAGGTAAGAACGTTTATGAAAATATCTTCAGAAATATCGAGGATATTTATAATGAAAGATACGATAATATATTTGAATATCTAAGATCAAAGGATGATAGAGACTATTGTCCGCAAGGGTTTAGAGTAAGGAGCAAGATATTCGCTAAAGACTTCAATAGGCATTGAATTATTTGAATTCTTTGAAGTCAAACTTATTCTTTGTGATTTGTCCACGGCTTCCTTCATAGTTTCGCATAATCCGCTTTTCAGTACTAAATTTTTCTATTGAGTGTTTCCAATACTCCATTCTTTATCATTAACTTTTGACCATTAAGACTATCTACAACATGCTGCTTCGTCAGCATTTTCAAAGTTAACGGATCTGGGTCATCGGTTATCAAACCGAGGTGGTTTCAGGAGAATTGTGTTTTTAGATGATTAAACGCTGATGGTAATATGGTGAAATATAAAAGGTTCCTCGGTAACAATAAAAGAGCACACATATATATCAAAGTTATAATAAGGCTGTTCCGAAAGAAAAGTCGAAGTTGACTTGCTGGAGCTGTGACAAAATTGGCTAATTTGGAAAGAGATTGTAAGGTTGTTTTTGCTAATAAGGGATTCACGCGGTTACGTGTTAAGCTATGATTTTGGGTTCGAGAGTTTTTCAGGTACAAGACTTCGGGTAATGTGTGGTTGGTTCACTCTCTCGATTGAGGTGTTTTCAAGAATCATGAAAGGTTTGAATGCGAATTGTAATTGTCGAGGTACAAATGAGGTTTAAGATGAAATCAAGTGGCAA
This sequence comes from Rutidosis leptorrhynchoides, assembly GCF_046630445.1. Classification (NCBI taxonomy): domain Eukaryota; kingdom Viridiplantae; phylum Streptophyta; class Magnoliopsida; order Asterales; family Asteraceae; genus Rutidosis; species Rutidosis leptorrhynchoides. The sequence continues at coordinate 284,078,177 of NC_092342.1, forward strand.
ACTTGAAGAATTGTTTAGTTTCATATGTTATAATCAATATTTTAATCCCTTTTTATTGTCCAATGTTAGTTGTCCAATAGTCTAATAGTTCATATATAGTTTAATATATAATATTCGAATTAATTAATACGTATCGTGACCCGTGTACCGGTCTCAGTATTGATCACAACTTAAACTGTATATATATATATTTTGGAATCAACCTTAACCCTGTATAGCTAACTCCAACATTTACATATAGAGTGTCTATGGTTGTTCCAAGATATATATATGGATGGGTCAATATGATATGTCGAAACCTTATATACGTGTCCCGTTATTTATAGTGCGTAAAATAAATACAGAAATTAAATGACGATAAATAAAATTGCGAGAATGTAAATTGCAATAAATTAAATGTAACCAGTTAGCTAGGAACAGTTAGCGTGAATTCTTAACAGAATTTCTCATAGTTAATTTGTTTGTTTCTAACAAATTTTATTTTGTCCAATGTTTCTTCATTATGCCACTTGTTGGATTCTGATAGATCAAAATCCAAATATGAAATTTGAATGGAAATAGTTATTCTGTGGTGAACAGATACGTATATCAGTGAATGTAAACAGGGTAATAGTTGATCATTGAATCAGATTTGAAAAATGTACAGTGTAACTTATTAATGTGAAATCTCAATATTCCTCGAGTACTACCTACCCGTTAAAATATTTTCATCATTAACAGTTTGTACGGAAGAATTTTTAATTACAATCTTTATGAAAACATATATACATATATATATTTTCTTCAGATGTAATCATGGATTTAATGATTCAATAGGATATTAAACTCATCTGTTTTATTGTTAATACTAGATTACATGATCTCTAAAACATTAGAGATTACATAATCGTCATGTCGAACGAAGATAAATGAGTTAGAACGATATGTAAAGTGAAGATAATCGATGTAGAACGATATGTAGAACGAAGATCATACTCGAAGTACAGATAGGGTTATTGAGGCATGTGATGTTGATATCCGAGATACAGTTTATGATGTTGAGGTTTACGACGTGGTTGTGGTTGGGGGTAATAAGGGTACTATTGGCGTTGATGATGGTGGTGCTGATTATGCTGCTGGTGTTTGTAACCTTCGCACCATATTCTCTAAAGTCACTACCCGAGCGCGAAGTTCGTTGACTTCTTCTATTATACCAGGATGATTGGCAGTTGGAGCGACCGGATGAATAAGATTCGAAATATGGGATAGTATATAATCGTGACGAGATACTCTAGAAATGAGAGAGAAAATGGTGTTTCGAATAGGTTCGCCGGTAAGTGCTTCAGGTTCATCACCAAGAGGGCAATTCGGTGGATGGAAGGGATCACCTTCTTCTTGTCTACAATGATTGAGGAGGCTACAAACCTAACCCCAATTCATCCAGAATAGATGGTGACTGATTGGTTGATCCATTCCGGTCACACTGCTTTCGGAGTTTGAGTGGTATTCCATATCGAAATTTGAGGAACTTGAACTGGTGGCGAGTTCCATTTCGCACGTTTGAATAAAGAATTTTTCGATATGAAATGATTTTCGAATATAAAATGATATTCTAACTTCATAGAATATCTATATATATAGTACTAAAGATTCCGTAGACTACGGAGGAATTTACGGCATATGTCAGGCAAGTCTACAGTAATAGATACGCTAGGATATGAATTTGTCTATACAATATTCATGCAATCAATGCAGCAAGATGTGTCTAGACTAAGAATGATAAGCAGGTAACTTCCTAAGGATGATAAGCAGATGATTTCCGACTAGAAATGATAAGCAAAACTTTTGACATGTAGACACGGTCGAAGTCCAGACTCATTAATGCATCCTAACAGCTACTAGTTAGACACACTAATGCAAGACCTGGTTCACTAAGACCACCGCTCTGATACCAACTGAAAGGACCGCTACTAATCCATCCGGACGAAGTCCATATTGATTATAAACGAATCACAATAGTTGGTTACATTGCGAGGTGCTTAACCTCTATATGATACATTTTACAAACGTTGCATTTGTTTTTAAAAGACAAACTTTCATTACATCGAAAGTTGACAGGTGTACATAACATTTTATAGCATCCAAATGACCTATTCTGTCATTTACTTAATAATATTCTCTAATGAACTTCAATGACTCGAATGCAACGTCTTTTGAATATGGCATGAATGAAAGTAATATCCTTAGTATGAGCTAATGCACAGCGGAAGATTTCTTTCAAGTCCTGAGAATAACATGCTTAAAAATGTCAACATAAAGTTGGTGAGATATAGGTTTAATGCTAGCAGCGTTATAAATATAGACCACAAGATTTAATATACATAAACGTTTTAATAAAAATATTCTAAGTGGTTGAGCACTTGATAACCATACTTAACATTTAATCAACGTCGCATATTCCCTTTATTATGAAATCTCACTACACCGTACCAAGTGTAGTCACCGAAACGAAGTACTGTGCAACCGTTGAATACTAGTCGTCCAGTCCGGTTGGGGTTGTCAGGCCCGATAGATCTATCAACAGGATTCGCGTTTACAATACCTCATGTAAATAGTAGTTACCAAGTTACAGGGAAGTATGCCAGTGGTACAACTCAACGTAAAATATATATTTTTAATCACTTGTGTCCATAACGTAAATCATAAAATGCATGTATTCTCATCCCGAAAAATTTAGAGTTTAAAAGTGGGACTATATACTCACTTTTGCCTTGAAGGTATTTAACTCGACTTGGTCTCCGATAGATATCATGAACCTAACCATATATATAATATATCAACATATTTTCTTTTCAAGTAATCGTTACATATATATATATACTTATAATACTTTTAATATTTCTTAGTCCGTAGTTAGCAGTCCGATGTTAGTGGTCCACAATTAGTTGCTCAATAAAATAAATAAAAACCCCATCGTATTCGTATTGATCAGAATTAATCTCGACCCATGGTACCATGTTGTCAAATGACGTGTTGCGTACATAAAGTACCGTGTTGTCAAATGACGTGTTGCGTACAATCATGAGGTCTTATGATTAATCTTCTCGTGTTGTTTACGGGTGGTCCTGAAATATATAAAATCAAATCATAAGTAATTATATATAAAATATCATATTAATTAGAAAAGATATGATTAATTTACTTTTTCTCCAAATATTTTCGTAGCTAAACTAGCTTCAGATACCCAATCTTGTTTTAGTCGTAGTTTCTTCATTACAACTCCGTTTTTGTTGGTTCAACTTGCCACTTCCTTGGATCGAGTCAAATTTTAAGAATATGAACTGAAAATACCTTAGTTTGTATTCAAAATCACAGGTTATAGGTCAAACTTTGGTGAAACTTATGAAAGTGATCATTTTCCATCATAAAAACAACATTTAATGATCATTTTTCTAAAAATACTTACACTTTGAGTTAAACCATGAAATTTTTATGTGTTAACATATTCATAAGAAATATCATTTTTCCAGAACATGAACTTCCAATTCAAAGTTCAAGATGGTTTTTAACTATCCAACCCAAAACAGCCCCCGGTTGCACTCCAACGATGTAGATTTGGTTTTAAGGTGTTCTTTGTAAAATCAAGTTGTATCTTGTTAAGTTAGCATATCCTTATGATATATTACAGGTCTTAAAGTGTTTTAAAAGTTAAGTTAGAAGGATCTATTTAGTTTGCGAACAAGTTTGAAATCATCCAAACTATGTTCTTGTTGTTAAAATTTCACAACACAAAATAAGATAGCTATATGAATATGAATCGAATAAAATTATGAACAAGGTTACTACCTTAAGTTACTTGGACAAAGTTACTGCAAAAGATAAGAAAAATGTTGGAATCAAAAGAGTGGTGGAGTGGGATTGAAAGGTTGGAAGTAAACTTGCATACTTGGAAAGATTATTGAAGTGTTCTTGAAAGGTTTTTCTTATGATGATTATAGATTGGTTTTTGATCTAGTTTTTGATTTAAGTGTTGAAGGTTTGCTGAATGGTTTGAGTATATAATTATAGAGTGTTTTAGAGATATAAAATTTGAGTTAGAAATCAAAAACATGGAATGATATATAAATAAATATGGAATGTGATATATGTATGTAAAAACAAAATCCTAATTTGTAATTTTGTATAATTATTGTATGCTAGAGGTCAAAAAGTGTTTTCCTCTTATTTAGGGCAGTACTTTTGGTGATTAAGATTTTGATTTGATGTGTATATACTAATAGTAAATAAGTATAGAAGCTGGGTATGATACGGGTGCATATACCCTAGATATACGTATAAAAATCTTGAGAAAACAGAACGATGATTTAAATATAGCTATCTTTTGTAAATATACTTATATTGTTTCATGTATATAAGCCCTTTAAAAGTGATTAAATACATATCTATACGATATATGTATAAGCATTATAAGTTTTAAGTATTTATGTCAATGAACGTTACGTATAGTTATCGTTTTGAAAACTTAAGTTAGTAGTTTCAAAATATACTTATAACTCATTGTTATTAGTACACAATGAGATATTAAACCATCCTTAGATCATGTTAAATATATATAAATACATATATATACACAAACATATAATTATCATATGTTATATAGTTCGTGATATCATCGGTCAAATTGGACGATCAACCGTTGTGTAAAACTCTTTTCAAAAACATAAGTCTCAACAATTTAGATTGCTTATCATGTTAGTAAGGTTTAATTTATGTAAATATTAATCTCATAGGTATAAAATGATCGGAAAAATCTGGGTCGTTACAGTTACTATTATTATTATTATTATTATTATTATTAATTAATTAATTACCTAATTAGGGTTTAGTTATTTAATAATTAGTTTTAGTTTATTTAATTTTGTATTTTTAAGTTTTATTTAGTTTTATTAATTTATAAATTAGTACTTTTATAAAATAATTATATAAAAAAAATATTTTTTATAAAAATAAGTAATTTTATCATTTTTGTATCTTTTTATAAATTGAATATTTTTATTAGTTTAATTTGTAATTTGTATATCTATCGTTCATAATTAGTTTTAAACTTAGTATTTTATCGTAGTTAATTTATACTTCTAGATTATTAGGCTTTACCGTAAAATCCCTTAAGTACTTTTTCTTTAGACTAAGATTTAGGCGCTTTAAAATTTTACGACGTCACTTATCGCTTTAATATTTAATAGATTTTAGTGCCTAATTAAGTTATTGCCGTTTTGGATATAGAATTCCTTTAAGCTTTAATACCTTTAGACGTAAGTTTTAATTCTTAGTTTTTAGCCTTTTAAGTTTCGACGTCTTATTTTATTATTTTTATTTTTCGACTTTTTATTTTTTGACGCGCTTTTCTTTCTCATTTCTACGCTCTAGTTTTTAGGACATAGATTTTATCTTCTTTAAATTTCGACGAAAAATTATTTTAAGCGGTTAAATTGATAGACATCCAAAATTTTCTGATTCGTAGTAATAGTTGGATTTGTTAGTGGCGAGTTGTGGGCTTCCGATTTAAAGGGTCCTGGCTACCTGCTGCATCTATTGGCTATTCGAAACGTGGGCAAAATCAGAAAAGTCTATTAATTTGATAACTTATATAATTTTTATCTTTATAACTAATAGGATATTCAGTGAATGCACCGAGCAAAACGTTCACCACCTTTCATACGTTCACCACCTGTAACTCGATCAAGACATCTAGCCAACATTGTCGCCGTTGATTTTTCTTTAGAATCGTCATCTAGTCAACCAAGTACTCCAATTCAAATTTCCGATAATCTATTTTTTGAACCCGACCTCACAATTGAGAATCCGGAGGATATTCAGGGACAATTCAGAGATCCTGAACCACTAATCATTCCTCCTGAACCACAAATCACTCATCCAGAGATTGTCGAGGAAGAAACCATTAAATCAGAATCCTCTAGTGATTCAGATTCAACAAATTCAATCATGGAAAATCTGGAACCTCTAAGTATGGAAGACCGAATGAGAGCTAAACGCACTAGCCAGGGTCACGCAATTACTCAACCAGATATTAATGCGCCAGATTATGAAATCAAAGGACAAATCCTACATATGGTAACTAATCAATGCCAATTTAGTGGTGCGCCGAAGGAAGATCCAAACGAACATCTTCGTACCCTTAATAGGATCTGTACTCTATTCAAAATCAGAGAAGTTGAGGATAAACAGATATATCTCATGTTATTTCCCTGGACTTTAAAGGGAGAAGCCAAAGATTGGTTAGAATCGTTACCTGAAGGGGCGATTGACACATGGGATGTCTTAGTTGAAAATTTTCTTAAACAATTCTTTCCGGCATCTAAAGCTGTGAGACTTCAAGGAGAAATTGTTACGTTCACGCAAAAGCCAAATGAAACTCTATATGAGGCATGGGCAAGATTTGGAAAGTTGTTGAGAGGATGTCCTCAACATGGTTTAGACACTTATCAAATAGTACAAGTATTCTACCAAGGATGCGATATTACTACACGAAAAGACATCGATATAGAAGCTGGTGGTTCCATTATGAAGAAAACCGCAACTGAAGCTTACAAAATTATTAATAACACAGCTTCCCACTCACATGAGTGGCACCAAGAAAAAGACATCGTTAGATCATCTAAAGCGGCTAGAGCCGATTCTAGCCATGACTTTGATTCCATTTTCGCAAAGTTAGATGCTTTCGAAAGACGAATGAAAAAGATGACTAAAGATATTCACGCAATACGAATTAGTTGTGAGCAGTGTGGAGGACCACATTTGACAAAAGATTGTCTCAGTATTGAACAAACAATGGAACAAAGAGAGAATGTTTCATACATGAACCAAAGGCCTGGAAATAATTATCAGAATAATTATCAACTGCCAAGACCAAACTATAATCAAAATTAGAATTATAACCGAAATGTTCCATACAACAATCAACAAGGTCCTAGCAATCAACAAGTATCAAATAATACTTACAATCAGCAAAGACCTATTTTTCAAAATAAACCACCATAAACCGATGATAAAAAGCCAAATTTAGAAGATATGATGTCAAAGCTAGTTGAATCTCAAACGCGGTTTTTCACATCTCAGAAACAAACTAATGAACAAAATGCTCAAGCATTTAGAAATCAACAAGCTTCTATTCAAAATTTGGAACAAGAAGTGAGCAACCTAGCAAGGTTGATAGGTGAAAGAAAATCGGGGAGTCTACCTAGCGATACAAATGCTAACCTCCGGAATGAAACAGCCAAAGCTATTACCACAAGAAGTGGTATTATACTTAAACCACCTGAAATACCTGTAATTTCTGATGACTCTATTCCTACTCCACAAGCACCATAATCTGATCAAGATAAGAAAACAGAACCGGTAGTTGAAAAGGTTAATGAAGATAACACAGTTAAGGCAAAACCTTATGTTAAACCATACTAACCACCGCTTCCTTACCCAAGTAAAATGAGAAAAGAAAGACTTGAAGCCGAGCAATCCAAATTCTTGGATATGTTTCAAAAAATAAATGTAAATCTTTCTTTCATTGATGTGATTTCAGGAATGCCTAGGTATGCCAAATTCTTGAAAGATCTAATCACAAATAGAAAGAAAATGAAAGAACTCTCGGCTGTTACTATGAATGCTAATTGTTCTGCAGTGTTGTTGAATAAACTACCAGAAAAACTCTCTGACCCAGGAAGTTTCACAATTCATGTTTTCTGAGAAGTCTTAGTTCAATAGAAGCATTGGCAGACTTAGGTGCTACTATAAATTTAATGCCGTATTCACTATACGCTAAACTAGACCTTGGAGAATTGAAACCAACAAGAATAAGCATACAACTAGCAGATCGATTAGTAAAATATCCTAGAGGGATAATGGAGAACATGCTAGTTAAAGTTGTACTTTAGTATTTCCAGTAGATTTTGTTATTCTAGACATGGAAGAAGATTCTCAAGTTCCTCTCATATTAGAAAGACCATTCTTAAACACGGCTAAAGCAATAATAGACGTGTTTGGTAAGAAACTGACCCTAAGTATAGAGGACGAGAGTGTTACCTTTTCTATTGATAGAGCCATGCAACAACCACAATCTGCAGATGATACATGTTATTATATTCAAACTATAGATTCACATGCAGAATTGTTAGAAGAATTTCCAGAATTACAAGGAACATGAGAATGTTCTTTAGGAGAAGGAACTGAACCAATTGATGAAGCTGAAATGTTAGCTGCACTCATGGCTAATGATTACGAACCAACAACAGAAGAATTTCAAATGCTAAAAGAGGAAGACAGATATCGATACAAATCATCGATAGAAGAACCACCGACATTAGAGTTAAAGCCACTTTCAAACCATTTGGAATACGCTTATTTACATGGTGAATCTGAATTACCTGTAATAATATCGTCTTCTCTTACGAAAAATGAAAAATCTCGACTCATTTCTATGCTAAAAGCTCATAAACCAGCTATTGCATGGAAAATTCATGACATTAAAGGCATTAGTCCTTCGTATTGTACACATAAAATTCTTATGGAAGAAGGCCATAAAACCTATGTGCAACGCCAACGAAGACTAAATCCTAATATGCAAGATGTTGTTAAGAAAGAAATTATTAAACTGCTAGATGCAGGTTTAATTTATCCAATCTCTGATAGTCCATGGGTAAGCCCAGTTCAATGCGTACCTAAGAAGGGTGGCATGACTGTCATCACAAATGAAAAAAATGAGCTTATTCCTACTAGGACTGTAACAGGATGGCGTGTCTGTATTGATTATAGAAAATTAAATGACGCCACCAGAAAAGATCATTTTCCCTTACCTTTCATTGATCAAATGTTGGAAAGATTAGCCGGGAACAGTTACTATTGTTTTCTTGACGATTTCTTCGGATATTTTCAAATTCCAATTGCACCCGAGGACCAAGAGAAAACCACGTTCACGTGCCCTTATGGTACTTTTGCTTACAAACGCATGCCATTTGGACTTTGCAATGCCCCTACAACCTTTCAAAGGTGCATGATGGCGATTTTTCACGACATGATAGAAGAATGCATGGAAGTTTTCATGGATGACTTTTCAGTCTTCGGTGATACTTTTGAAACATGTATAGTTAATCTTGAACGAATGCTTATTAGATGCGAACAATCAAATTTAGTACTTAATTGGGAGAAATGCCATTTCATGGTTAAAGAAGGCATCGTTCTTGGTCATAAAATTTCAAAGGAATGAATTGAAGTGGATAGAGCTAAAGTAGATGTAATTGCTAAACTTTCACATCCCACCAATGTTAGAGGAGTTAGGAGTTTTCTATGGCATGCTGGTTTTTACCGACGTTTCATAAAATATTTTTCTAAAATTGCCACTCCTATGAATAAACTCCTAGAAAAGGATGCTCCATTCATTTTTTCGGATGAATGCATCAAATCTTTTAATATTTTTAAAGAAAAACCCACTAATGCGCTGATCATGATAACTCCAAATTGGAATCTACCATTTGAACTCATGTGATTTTGCAATGGGAGCCGTTTTAGGACAAAGGATTGAAAAACGATTTCAGCCTATTTATTACGCGAGTAAGACGTTACAAGGAGCATAAACGAATTACACAACTACTGAAAAAGAACTCATTGCTATTGTCTTTGATTTTGACAAATTTCGTTTATATCTTGTTCTAGCTAAAACGGTGGTCTATACTGATCATTCTCCTCTTAGATACTTATTTTCAAAACAAGATGCCAAACCACGATTAATCCGTTGGATCTTACTCTTACAAGAGTTCGATATTGAGATCCGAGACAAAAAGGGAGCAGAAAATCTCGCCGCTGATCATCTTTCTCGTCTTGAAAATTCCGAATTAGAAGTTCTAAATGAATCTGCCATACAAGATAACTTTCCTGACGAATATCTTTTGAAGATCGATTATAATGAAATTCCATGGTTTGCAGACTATGCAAACTACTTAGTATGTGGATTCCTTGAAAAAGGGTTGTCGTACCAAAAACGAAAGAAATTCTTTAGTGATATAAAACACTATTTTTGGGAAGATTCACATTTGTTTAAAAGTTGTCCCGATGGAATAATACGCCGATGCGTATTCGGGGATGAAGCTAGTCAAATCTTAAACCATTGTCACACAAGACCAACAGGAGGGCATTATGGGCCTCAACTTACAGCAAGAAAAGTCTACGACGCTGGATTCTATTGGCCTACAATTTTCAAAGACACACACCTTTTTTGTAAATCCTGTGGTGTATGTTAAAGGGCCGGAAAAATAAGTCAACGTGATGAAATGCCGTAAAATGTCATTCAAATATGTGAAGTATTTGACGTTTGGGGTATTGACTTTATGGGTCCATTTCCAAAATCTCATAATAATCTCTACATTCTCATTGCCATTGATTATGTATCTAAATGGGCGGAAGCACAAGCTCTCCCAACTAACGATGCACGAGTTGTAGTCAATTTTTTAAAACGTCTTTTTGCAAGGTTCGGAACACCGAAAGCTTTAATAAGTGATCGAGGTACTCATTTATGTAACAATCAACTTGAGAAAGTTCTCAAAAGATATGGTGTAACTCATAAAATCTCAATCGCTTATCATCCACAAACAAGTGGACAAGTTGAAAATACCAACCGAGCATTAAAACGTATTCTAGAGAAAACCGTAGGATCAAATCCGAAGGAATGGTCCATGAAATTAGAGGATGCACTCTGAGCTTTTAGAACAGCCTACAAAACTCCAATTGGAATAACACCTTTTAAACTCGTTTACAGAAAAGTATGTCACCTTCCAGTAGAAATTGAGCACAAAGCATTTTGGGCTTTGAAGACATGTAATCTTGATTTACATGAAGCTGGATGTCTACAGTTAAGTCAACTAAACGAATTAGAAGAATTAAGACATGAAGCATACGAAAATTCGTTAATCTATAAGGAAAGAATGAAGAAATGGCATGATAAAAGAATCCGAAGTTCAAAAGAATTTAAAGAAGGAGACAGAGTTCTTCTTTTCAATTCACGATTCAAACTATTTTCTAGAAAATTGAAATCTAGATGGTCTGGACCATTCATAGTCAAAAGAGTTTTCCCGTACGGAACAATAGAGTTAATAAATTCAAATGGGATTGAATTTAAGGTTAATGGTCACAGAGTTAAACATTACATAGATAATCCAATGGAAGTTGAAGATGAAGTTAATCACAATTTCGACACCACAGCTAACTAAGTGTGGGAAGATTCGAATCTTTTAAGGGTAATATGAATTTCTGTTAGAGTTAGATATTCTGTTTTCTTGTAGTTTTCGAAAATGGAATTCGCATGGTCTTTCCCTAGCAGACCCTAAAGAACTAGTCTTCTCCCTCCATTCTGAATTTTTATTTCTTCTAGGTTTTACAAGATGAAGAATTCCTTTGATCTGAACCATGGTCTACTACTACACGCTATGATTACTAAACGTAATAATAACACTTTCCCGAGTGAACTAGTATCATTCATAAGAGGCAAAATGGACGAAGTGAGGAAAGAACTCAGGAAGAATCATCATAAGACACATTTTGGTAAAGGAAAATCAAAATCCGCAACAAAAGAAGAGCACAACACCTTGAAAGATGTCATAAATGCAGAAAATGGTCACACGAAGGTAAATGTTCAAACAATCAAACATATTCAAATACCGAATTTGTTACTCTATGCAGGGAAGGACCGTTCATATGTTTAGAAGAAAAGTTATTGAAGAATCGAGGTTACGCTTATGTAGCTATGGAAAACCAAATCACACGACTCTCCTATGAGTCGGCTAAAGCAGGTCTCTGAGAATTCTATCTCACAGGTAAGTATGTACAGTTTTTATTTGTTTTTATTTATTGCTTTTAACCTTTTGATAATAAATGCTGAATCGTTCGCTATAAAGTATTAAATTGATATTCAATAAAATTAGATATGCGAAACTGAAATTATTGATATCATACAAAAATTTATTACATCACTGCGAAATTTACCGTTTATTCTTAAGGTATAAATATCTTTAATCAATCAATTCAAAATATTTCAGAAATTCGTCAGGAGTAAAACTAGGTAATATAGTCGAAATTACTTTACCCAAAAAGAGGGGCGTATATTTTTGATAATATTTGATTGATTAAAGTGGGATAAAAGACCAAAAAGATTTTTAATTTTATTTTTACCTTGTTTTTAAAATTAATATATAAATATTAAATTATTATTGTAAATTTTTAAAACCAATATATTTAAGTTTGTAAATATCTTAAAACCTAATATTTTTAATATAAGTTTGTAAAACTAATATATTTAAATATTAATGATATTTGTATGAAATTTTATTATGCATTTTAAATTTAAGTTCGGTGTGAATTTAAAAACAAAAATGTACTTTATTTCATTAAGTTAAAAATTGATTTCTAAAATTCGTCGTGAGTTGAAGACTAGGTTATGTAACCGAAATTGCTTTACCCAAGGGAGGGAGGAGAAATTTTATTATCATTATTTTTAATCTCATTGATCTAAAGTATGCAAAAACATAAAAAAAATCCAAAAATTTTTGCTTTTAAAACAACGATTAAAAGTGACAAATTATAAAATTTTGTCGAGAGACGAACTAGGACAACGATCCGAAACGCCCTCATTCTAAAAGAAAACAAAATTTTAAAATTAATCAATTGTTTCATAAGTAAATGGTTTTATATAATAATAATAAAAAAACAGACCCCATGCGATCGCATGGGGTTTACACTGCATAGCCATGCGATCGCATGGCAAGGAAAAGCTGGGCAGAAACAAAAGGCCAGTCGACTGCTCTGTATCCACATAAAACACACACACATAAACACGAACACACACACAAACACTCTCAAAAATTTCCAATTTTTTACAAAATTCAACCAAATTTCTTGCTATAATCCACTCTAATCATGCGTTTGTTCAGAAGTTTTTCAAAGAAGGTAACGATTCCACCCCTAAAACTCTTTAAATTTGAATTTTAGTGTTCTTGAGCTAAATTTTACCTAATTTAATTTTGATAATTTCTAGTGTAATTAGAGTTAAATTGTTAGTATATTATGCATGTATAACCTAGATTGATGCTATTTGTCATGATTTGAAGCCTTAAACTTCAAAAATTTTAGAAATCTAGGGTTTGTGTTCTTGAGCAATTTGGGACTTTTTGATATAAACAGGTTATGGCCAATTTTTGTTATGAATTAGTGCTAAATTAAGTAGTGTAACATGTTTAAGTTGTTAATTGATCCAAACATTGATCCTAAACATGATTTTTGAGAATTAAAGTGGACTTTTTAAGTCTAAAATTCATGAACTTGATTAATTTGATATAAATGCCATTTGAAACTTGTTTATTTGCTAGTAATGATTATTTTGACATGTTATTTGAGATAAAAGCTTATGAACTTTGTAAACATTTTCATATATTCTTATTTGAAAATGTGTAGAATTGATAAAAATATGAAAATGAGTATAAGTTTAATATGGATTAAACATGTTATTGTAATTGTTTTAATTTGTTATTTTGCTAACACTAATGCATATTTGGATGCACAAATTTTGTGTTTAATGTGTTTTGCAGAGAAATACAGATACGGAAGGTGCATCATCGTCTAGGCAACCTGATCCGGAACCACAGCCAGAGATGCAATATCACGAACCGGAGCAACAACAGGAACAACAACAACATCATTATAATCAACACGTGCCATACTATGAGCCGGAGCCACAATTTTTTACCGCATACGTAGTATTTTCCATTCACCATGTAATAGAACACTCGAGAATTCATGAAGAGGAGTTACACCCCAATCTAAGGTTTGATAGAAGTTGGAGAGATTACCCGACGTACCAAAGTAACAAATTTAAGCTTTGGACCAAAAATGTAGAGGTACCAAGGGTAATAGATTGGGAGCCTTTGGTAAGGGTCAGCCTAGCTAACTCAGTTATGCAGCATCTAATCCAAAGTTATGGCAGCTCTTCTTTTACTGATTGGGAACGTTTATTTACCACTCGTAGGCCTGTATATGTAACAACCCAACCCATTATCCAACCAATAACGCGAGATAAAAAAAAATTCTTTGTTCAGCTAGTGGCGCGGCGCGCCATGACCCCGCGCGGCGCGCAGAAGGGCCTGGACATGCTGCTGTCCCAAAAAGTCAAAAACATAAAAATGTTTGACCACTTCCCGATGTAATTAGACAAAACGCTTTTCACAACATATTCACATATGAAAAACTAACACGTTCCATTCATAAAATAAGTTTTACGAGACCGGGCCCACATCGGCCGTTTTACGACTTTCGTACAAAATACAAGTTTTCAACCACATGATTTTTAATACAAAATAAAGCCGAGCATGGCGATTGGGGATACGCTACCCAATCCTAATCGAATCCAAAAGCATGCCTCTAAAGCAACTACGCGAGCCACTAGTTCCCACGCTTACCCGAGCCACCTCATCCAAGCAAATCTATAAAAATGTAAACAACGAGAGGGTAAGCTAACGCTTAGTGAGTGAGAATATACTACCTACATATATATGCATAAAATGGACACGCCACACAAATAATCAAATACCGCATACCGGAGCATCCAAGCATAAAGGCAAGCTAAGCTAAGTATACCGTATAATCACTAAGCAGCAAGCTAGTAACAACAACCATAAAGTAAGTCACCAACGACGATGTGAACAACGCCAATAAGCTACACCCGGAGGGTTAGCTACATCACAACAATACATTAACATATATATAACAGAGCGTAAAACCGCCCAAGGTTAACCAATCGTACAAAGGAATGGTACTCGAATTTCCCATCGGTGTTCGTAACAACCGTTAGTGTACAACACATATATCACTAACCCTTGGACAACACATATCCGTTCATGAAATCGTTAGCGTACAACGCATATATCACTAACTTGGACAACACATATCCATTCATAAAACCGTTAGAGTACAACACATATATCACTAACTTGGGCAACATATATCCATTCATAAAACCGTTAGAGTACAACACATATATCACTAACTTGGACAACACATATCCATTCATAAAACCGTCAGCGTACAACACATATATCACTAACTTGGACAACACATATCCATTCATAAAATTAAACACATCACAATTCAATATCAACCCTTCGTCATTGGAGAAAATAGAATTTCTTTCTTCGTCTTTACAAAAAAAATAGGAGGAAGCTGTGACACGTTCACTAAAAAAAAAATCCTTTGTGTGATAATGTACACACAAAACGTGCACCTCGTCAAAGGTGGTCAACCAAAACGCACATCCGTGCTAATTGGGCCTATACACAAGTCCATCAAATCCACCTATATGTGAAGTGAGTTCTATAACCGAGAACCACTTCACCCGACCCGCACCCATCCTACACATACATATGCACATAGGATATTAACACTTACCTTGAAGTTTTGATGGATGCCAAAACAAAATCCGAAATCGCCGATGGAATGTACCTATTCCATTTATCACATAACAAGTAACACAATTAGGGTTGACTTACAAACCAACCCAATTGACACTTAGTGCAATTTCGACCCAAATGCACTTTCAAGTACAAACCGCGCCCAAAATTAACCAATAATCACTAACACAAGTGAGAATGGTCCTAACACGCCAATTTGACCCAATCATAGGTGTTAAACACCTATCTTGCCCAAAATGACACTTAAACCCTAATTTGACCCATAAGAAGTCAATATCACGCCATTAGCAAGTTTTGACACCAAAACATATTTAACTCGGTTCTATGCTTCAACTTAATCCATTTTAAGTTTATAAACCTTATTAAATCGGCAATTGAGTCATAATTATCACCAAACCCTAATTTTGACTCTAGTCAAAATTAGTCAACCCAAATTCACCTAAAGTGGTTCCAATACTTCCATAATCACTAAACCTAGTGATTAAACTCAAGATTAAAGCCTAATCAAGGCCAAATCGTCAACCAACCCAAAACCCGCCAAGTGACAAGAATAACTAGTCACCATAAACCCATTTCATCATCTAAGAGGGTTTCACAATAAATCAAACTCAAACCCTAACTTGAATATCAAATCTAACAAATGTAATTCGGAGTTTGAACTTACCAATACCACCAAAATGATGCCATTGACGAGTAGAACAACTTTAAAACCTGAGCTTTGGTGAGAATCCAACTCCTTCTTCTCCAATTCAAGCTCTCTCACTCTAGAACCCTTCCTCTCTCTCTCTAGATATGGATAAGAGTGTTTGTGTGGGTGAGAAATGAGCTCCAATGGAGTTCTAGATCAGTTTTGGTGACCCTAAATCGACCCTAAATGAAAAGACCAAAGTACCCCTCATTTAAACCTTTTAAAAAAGCTGAAAATTGCATCAGACGGGATCGGAGCGCCGCTCCAACCTTCAGGTCAGTTTTCAGTTTCTTGTTTTGGCCATAACTTTTTTACCGTAGCTCCGTTTTCGATGAATCAAATATCGTTGGAAACATAATAAGATTTTCTTTTCAATGGTAAGGCTTTGAAACATCAACTCAAACTTTATTTGGGGTTGAAAAGATGCGTACACACCTTGTCACTTCAGACAACGTCCAGTCTCCTTCGACGTTCGAGCAAGCAACACGTACGTGCTTCGTACACTTCATACACGCATCGTACACCATAAATAAATTATGTACAATAAATATTTGGGTCTTACAACTCTCCCCCACTTAAACTCGATCACGTCCTCATGATCTTCTCCACTTAACCAATCCGGAACTACTCAACGGCCCTCAATCCTAAGTTCCAATCCGAACTTTCCTAGACAATTCTTCCCAATGAATCACCTTTAACAACTAAAATCGTCACCCGCGATTTATCAAAACCAAAATCCTAGCACTAAAACCTGCTCAAGTCCCCATATCGGGAAAAACTCAACCCATCTTGTACCGAGATATCAATTCCTTAGCGTACCTTTACCAAGGATAACGATAAAAACGACCAAGTCTCAACGTAAAGTCAACAATCCGAACGTTGAAGATCGAACCACATGAATCCTTACGGATTACACTTACCACTAAACATCCTTTGTAGTGCGCAATACAACCAATACGCCACTATCCTAACATCATAAGCAACGGCTAAAACCAAAAGCGCCCAAAATGACTATGGCAACGCTAATCATGAGGTGTACAAAATCGACTATTGTCACACCCGTAACAACATGTGAGCGAAACACGGCTATCGCAATCACTAATCACACAACATGGTCCTCACAATCCCACCATCGGTGTATAAAACAACCGATAGATCACACCACACGGTCCTTACGACCTCACCATCGGTGTATAAAACAACCGATAGATCACTCAACACCGGATGAAGTCAGCGGACCCTGTCAACGGTCATGCTTCACCGATATATCACTACTCCCATGATGAAGTCAGCGGACCCCGAAGGTCATGCTCTACCAATCAACGATCCCATGATGAAGTCAGCGCACCCCGAAGGTCATGCTTCACCAATCAACGATCTCATGATGAAGTCAGCGGACCCCGAAAGTCATGCTTCACCAATCAACGATCTCATGATGAAGTCAGCGGACCCCGAAGGTCATGCTTCATCAATCACATACGCACTTTTGGCCTCAAACAACGAGTAGTGCAACATCGCGCTCTGCTACACTATAGTGAACCTTAACGGATACCACTAACCATCCACATAATCGAGCAAGAACCACCTATATCGAACATAGGCACAAAAAAATAATTCTCTATAAGAGAATCCACCACGCACATCCCTTAACCGAGGGATTCCACCTTGCTCGCCATACCCGTCCATTATCTCTCAACGAGATTTACCACATTACCACCTTGGTGATAATTCAAATCCAAAATCATAGGTACAATTTAACCAAAATTGTACTCTACCACAAATCGACCAAATCTAGGTCCCGACACAAATTTCGGATCTACCATAAGCATTGTCCGAAATCTCACACTAAAACCTCCTCGTGCGGGAGTGTAACTCCCCCACTTGGAATTACTTTCCATAACCGCATCTCGAACACCTGTACAATGCTACCAAAGGTAGACTTTACCAATAATTGGGTTCACAC
The DNA here is from genome assembly GCF_046630445.1 of Rutidosis leptorrhynchoides. Classification (NCBI taxonomy): domain Eukaryota; kingdom Viridiplantae; phylum Streptophyta; class Magnoliopsida; order Asterales; family Asteraceae; genus Rutidosis; species Rutidosis leptorrhynchoides. The sequence continues at coordinate 284,096,325 of NC_092342.1, forward strand.
GACCCATCACTATATCTCGCTCTAATCTTCGGCACACGAAGGATTTCAACCAATCCTTAACACTTCGAACGAAAAGTGTACCGCAAATTACACAGCTCTACTCTCGCAATCATCCAATTACTATAGCTTGTCAAACTTCACCCAGTCACTCATGTAACTAAGGGTTTCACTTCGGTACCCTAAGTACAATGTAACCGCAACATAATTGGAGTCGAACACCACGCTAGTAGGTAAAAAAGAGGCACCTAATGTCGCGTCACGTAGACTCCTTTACTAACATATATCGAGATCCAAAACACTCGATTTCTCAGGTTTCATCCCACCCGTCGAACCTCATGGTTCATCAACTTCAACACGAGAGCGAACACGCTCTAACATCCGAACACCAAAACTCATTTCCATGGCTTGGTAGAAACATTTCCCAAATACTAAGGAATGCTTGGTTACTCCAAGTCTTACGCCCTTCGCCCAACAATCCAACGTCACCATAGGGTACTTCCATTAGGAACGTCACCCATATCAATAACATGCACAACACAATTGAGACCTTAAGGGTCTCACTCGAACGAGCTTAACGACCTGATACCAACCAAAATGCTTAAGCACCCAAGGATTCGCACCATAGGGTCAAGGCACAACACACCACTTATACACTCTACTGAGAGCAAACCGGAACCATAAACGTAAACCGCCCGCTTGCTACGAATCATATCTAACGGAGAATAAAGTTTATCTAAGACTTACGCACATACCGCATGTTATTACAAACGAACAACATATAATTTCGTACTAAAAATACCTGATGTAGCGCTGTTGGGCTTCCGTGCTCCACTTCCCATCATGTATTCGATCTCTAACCTCCTAACCCGATTGTGACGCCCCGTACAAAATCATCGTGTACGGATCACCAATCAACAGGATCATTACATGGTCAAACAATATATGCTGTTTGAAAACCGATTTGCATTCATAAAAAGATAATGTTTTACAAAAGATAGCGCGCATCCTAGGAATAGGAGCATAAACATAATTATTTGACCCTAAGGTCGTTACAAAGCCATTGTTTGAAATTAACATAAACTACGAATGCAACAAAAAAGTTCCATGAATGAGACATCTCTAGTAATGCAGCGGATAACTAATACAGCAGGTCCTTAACAGCAAGACAGCAAATCTAACAGCGGAAGCAAGAAACCTCTAGGCACCTGAGAAATACACGCTTAAAAGGTCAACACGAATGTTGGTGCGCTATAGTTTAAGTTGTAATAGTAACATAAAGTAGGCCACAAGATTTCAGTGTAACAAACAGTACGAAAAGTATATGTATAATCGTGGGCACCCGATAACTAGACTTAACGTTTATAACCCCCTGAAAGTACACTTGACGAGTGCGTATGTTCACGAAGTATTAAACACCCGTTAAATGCTAGCACGACTAGCCCGAGTGGGGATGTCAAACCCTATGGATCCATATCTAAGATTGACGTTCACCGGTTCAAAAACCAATGACTAAACGTTACCGTGCTAAGGGGAATGTTTATGCCGTTGTATAACCCACACACATATAAAGTTTAAGTACTCGTGCCTAGTATGTAAAACGTAAAAAGCGCATGTATTCTCAGTCCCAAAAATAGTATAAGTAAAAAGGGATGCTATAACTCACAGTGATAAAAGCGGTAAAGTCGGTAATGAAAGTACGCAAGTAGTAAGTCGGTCCGAAAGGTCGTCAACCTAAATCAAAGGTTACTAGGTCATTAGGTTGTCCTTATAAGTTCTAATAGTGCATAAAATAAGTTTAAGTGTCATCATCATCATCATTCATCATCATAAAAGCTAAGTAAGTTCGACAAGAATAGAGATCGAAACAATAGGCTGACTTCGGTCAGCTGCTACGACCTCTACATAAATCGAAAAGATGCATAGTCAGTGGCTATGGCTCCGTATATGAGTTCCCTAACCGTTGACCAATTTTCAGAACCTAACTCGTCTTTGTTTGCCCGTGGCAACGGTTTAAGTGCGAGTAGGTCAGAAATTTCAGCACAACGTTAATAGGGTGTAGTGACTCTCGGAGGGCCATAAATCCTAAACCGTAACTCGGATTAAGACGAGGCCTAAACGGAAAATCATCTACTCGAACCGAAATAACTGAAAATCAACTTTCCAGTTGCCCAGGTGGCATGATCAGATACGAAAATCAGTGGACAAGTGCTTCGGTGGGGTTCTTGGTACTTGATGCTCATCACGGTTCTCATCCTTGATGCTTGTAGCTTCAAGTGTACAACTCGTTGATGGTTTAGCATCACTTTTGACCAAGATTCTACCATCAATACACAATATATTAAGACCAAGTGGTAACACAACTCATTTAAGAGTCTTAGATGGATGATGAACCAAGGTTACATCATATCCTTAGTCTTAACATAATTACAAGTCCTATTTACAAACAAAGTTACAAACTTTACATCAATCAAACACGTAAGAACATGATCTAAGTCAAATGAAGTGATGGGACCCTAAGCTAGAGAGCTTGGACCCTTTTCACACAATTTATAAGGTCACAAAGCTAGAAAGCTTGAACCTTTAGTGTTCTTGAAGATCTTGAAGCATAAAGCTTGGATCTTTAAGATATATGAAGATAACAAAAAAAAGTTTGAATCTTTTTAACAAAAAAACATGATTAAAGCTAAAATAATCTAGATCTACAAAGTTGGTGAAGATTCAAAGCTAGAAATCTTGAATCTTCCATGTTCTTGAAGGATTCATGCTTGAATCAACAATATATAATCAAGATCAAAGCTAAAAAGATTGATCTTTAAGAATGATGATGATACACGAATTAGAAAGGGAAAGAAGAAGAAAAAGATCAAAAACTTACAAGTGAGAAATGCTAGAAAGGAAGTAAGAGAGTAAGTGTGTGTGAAATTCAAATGAGAGCATGTGTAAAATGAGAGGAATATGGCTAGTATTTATAGGAAAAATTTGACATGGATTGATGAGGTGGAGGCCCCTAGGGCCGTGATTTTCAAAGGGGGAGGGGGAGACACCATTTTGCTTTTTGGTTAGTGGTTGTCTAAAGTATGTACTTATGCTAGGATCCCATGTAACATTATGGATAATCCTTATCCAAATGCTAGTATGACTCATCTAATTAAATGGGCATTTATTTTATTTATTATGGGTCACTAGTAAATAATACTTGGGCTAATTAATTGGGCCACTAGCTAGTGTAGGGTGGGCTAAGATCCAATAAGGTAGAAAGTCCAACAAGACTAACTATTGTGATCTAATAAATAATTAATTAAAGTTAAACATCCAAAAACCCAGGTAATTATTATTATAAAATAATAATTAATATTTCGCAGTCATAATATTCTGATTACGACAAAAGTTAAACGTGTGCGCAGTCCGTGGTTTATTCGAAACGTTAAGTAACACTAACGGTTATAAAGGCTTCCTATGATCAAGTTAAGTATCCTACATACTCTAAGGCATGTTTTAACATATAATTGGAAGTAAACCACGTATATCAAGATTCTAGAGTATAAAGTAACACAGTACGCACAGATACGCAGTTTCGCTAAAATACAAGGCACAAAAGCAAGTCGAAAAAGTCGGGTCGTTACATTACCCACCTGTTATTGGAAATTTCGTCCCGAAATTTAAGCTGATGGTGATGGAGTCGGAAAAAGGTGAGGATACTTCTGCTTCATTTGATCCTCTCGCTCCCAGGTTAACTCAGGTCCATGCTTGGCATTCCATCAAACTCGGACAATTGGAATCTTATTGCGTTTCAAGGTTTTAACCTCACGGTCCATGATTTCGACAGGCTCTTCCACGAAGTGGAGTTTGTCATCAATCGTAAGTTCTTCCAATGGTATGATAAGTTCCGGTGGAGCAAGGCACTTCTTCAAATTTGATACATGGAAGGTCGGATGAACAGCACTCAACTGGGTCGGAAGATCCAGACGATAAGCAACGGGTCCAACACGTTCCAAAATTTCAAAAGGACTAATATATCATGGGTTTACTTTCCGCGCTTTCCAAAATGAATTACACCCTTCCAGGTGCGACCTTCAACATTAATCGGTCACCCATGTTGAATTCAAAGTCTTTACATTTAAGATCAGCATAACTCCTTTGGCGATCGCGGGCCGTCTTAAGTCTTGGCTGAATCTGAGAAATCGTTTTCATCGTTTCATGGACTATCTCGGGTCCGGTGATTTGCACTTCGCCTAACTCGGCCCAACAAATAGGAGAACGGCACTTGCGGCCATACAACGCTTCAAAAAGAGCGGCTTTAATACTCAAATGATAACTGTTGTTGTAGGAAAATTTGGCTAGCGGCAGATGCCTTTCCCAAGACTTTCTGAAGTCAATAACACAGGCACGTAACATGTCCTCTAAAGTCTGAATCATTTGTTCGCTCTGACCGTCGGTCTGGGGGTGATACGCGGTACTCATGTCGAGACGAGTTCCCAAGGCTTCTTGCAAAGAACGCCAGAATCTGGAAGCAAAATGGGGATCACGATCGGAGATAATTGATAAGGGTGCACCATGGCGAGACACAACCTCTTTGATGTACAGTTGAGCAAGTCTCTCCATTGTATCTGTTTCTTTCATAGCTAGAAAATGAGCAGATTTGGTAAGACGGTCAACGATAACCCAGATTGTATCGTATCCGCCCACCGTCTTTGGTAGCTTCGTGATGAAGTCCATCGTAATTGCTTCCCATTTCCATTGTGGGATTTCCGATTGTTGAAGTAATCCAGGTGGCCTCTGATGTTCAGCTTTAACCTTCGAACAAGTCAAACACCTCCCAACATAAGTTGCAACATCCTTCTTAAGATTTGGCCACCAATACTGTTCCTTGAGATCGTGGTACATTTTGGCGGCTCCTGGATGAATCGAATATCTCGACTTGTGGGCTTCATCAAGTAAAAGGCTTCGTAAATCTCCATAACGAGGTACCCAAATTCTTCCGGCATAACATCGGAGTCCAGACTCCTTAACCTCGAATTTAGAGACCAGGATATTCATGTATTCATGAGATATGTTCTCCTCCTTGAGAGCCTCTTCTTGGGCTACTCGGATCTGGCTATGGAGGTTCGAATGGATGGTGATGTTCAGAGCCCGAACACGAAGAGGTACCGTTCTCTCCTTTCGACTCAGAGCGTCGGCTACAACATTGGCCTTACCAGGATGGTAACGAAGTTCACAATTATAGTCGTTCAGCATCTCAATCCATCGTTGTTGTCTCATGTTTAGCTGCTTCTGATCAAAGATGTGCTGGAGGCTTTTGTGATCGGTGAATATGGTACTCTTTGTTCCATAGAGATAGTGTCTCCACAGCTTCAATGCGAAGACAACGGCTCCAAGTTCGAGATCGTGAGTAGTGTAGTTTCGCTCGTGGATTTTTAGTTGGTGAGATGCATAAGCAATGACCTTCGTTCTTTGCATCAATACACAACCAAAACCATTCTTTGAAGCATCGCAGTACACAACGAAGTCGTCACTGCCTTTGGGAAGAGATAAGATAGGTGCGGTGGTTAACTTCTGCTTCAGGGTTTGAAATGCTGCTTCTTGTTCGGTTTCCCAAACGAACTTCTTTCCTTTGTGAGTCAGTGCGGTCAAAGGACGCGCAATCAACGAAAAACCTTCAATAAACCTTCTGTAGTAACCGGCAAGACCTAGAAATTGGCGGATGTGAGTCAGAGTAGTGGGTGTCTCCCACTTGCTGATAGCTTCAATCTTGGCGGGGTCAACTTTGATACCTTGATCACTCACAATATGACCCAGAAATTGGACTTCCTTTAGCTAAAATTCACACTTGGAGAATTTGGCATAAAGCTGCTCTCGTCTCAAGAGTTCAAGCACTAACCGAAGATGTTGCTCATGTTCTTCTTTGCTCTTGGAGTAGATGAGGATATCATCTATGAAGACGATAACGAATTTATCCAGATAAGGCTTTCAGACACGATTCATGAGGTCCATGAACACGGCTGGTGCATTGATTAATCCAAACGGCATCACGAGAAACTCGTAATGACCATAGCGGGTTCTAAACGCAGTCTTCATCACATCACTCTCTTTTACTCTCAACTGGTGATAACCAGATCACAAATCGATCTTAGAGTAAACGCTTGATCCTTACAGCTGATCAAAAAGATCGTCAATTCGGGGAAGAGGATATCGATTCTTAATCGTCAATTTGTTGAGTTCGCGGTAGTCGATACACATGCGGAAGGATCCGTCCTTCTTCTTCACGAATAAAACAGGTGCACCCCAAGGCGACGAGCTTGGTTGGATAAACCCTCGGTCGAGCAATTCCTGCAGTTGACTCTGCAACTCTTGCAGTTCGGAGGTGCTAGTCGATAAGGTGCGCGAGCTACGGGTGCAGCTCCTGGCACTAGATCGATCTGGAACTCCACTGCTCTTGGTGGCGGTAATCCAGGCAACTCTTCCGGAAAGATGTCAGGGAATTCATTCACAATTCGTACGTCATTCACACTTTTCTCCTCTGATTCTAAAGCCTTCACATGTGCTAAAACAGCAAGTCGTCCTTTCTTCATGATCTTCTGTGCTTTCATACAGCTAATGAGGTTCAGCTTCGAGTTACATCTTTCTCTGTAAATAGTCAGTGGCTCACCGTCTCCTTTTGGTATACGAAGAGCTTTATCTCCACAGATAATGTCGGCCTTTACTTTGGTCAAACAATCCATACCGACAATCACGTCAAAACTCCCCAATTTGATGAGTATCAATTCAATTTCGAAATCCACGCCAGCTATGTTAATAATAGCTCATCGTCCAATTCGGTCAACTTTCTCAAGTTTACCATTAGCTACTTCTACTAGCATATTCTCCTCTAAAGGCACTAATGACCAATCTATCTTAGAGCAAAAGTGTCTACAGACATAGCTTCTATCAGCACCAGTATCAAATAGGACAGAGGCTAATAGATTATTGATAGTGAATATACCTGTAACCAAGTCGGGGTTCTCACGTGCATCCTTTGCGTTAACATTGAAAGCTCTACCACGCGGTGGTCCGCCGTCCTTCTTTTTATTGGGGCAATCATTCCTAAAGTGGCCCTGCTGTCCACACTCATAGCATTTCCTTGGCCCATTTTGGTTTGTCCTCACAGCTGGAATGGGAATCTTACAGTTCTTGCCAACGTGCCCGATTCTATTGCATTTTTTCACAAATCGCATTACAGTACCCGGTATGGTGCTTGTAGTACCTCTTGCACTGTGGTAGACTACCCTTGTAGTTGGGGTTCGAGCTAGTGTTCGGGTTGGGGTTCCTTCCGTCGTTAGGCCTCTTAGCGGGGGTTTGTTCATAGGTTCTCCCCTTGTTGTTGTAGTCCCACTTGCGCTTCTCACCACTGGCTCCCGATTCGGATTTAGCCTTTTTCGGTTCTTTGCTGATAATTTAGTTCATAAGGGTATGCGCCATGCGCATAGCTGCCGGAACGTTGGGTGGATTAGAAGAGGTGACATTCCCCTGAATGGACTTGGGAAGTTCCCACAAGTAGCGTTCCATTCTCTTAAATTCCGGGGTGACCATCGTGGGACGCATCAGCGCTAATTCCAGATACCTACAGTTGTAACCATCAAGATCGTTGCCCACAACCTTTAACTCCCAGAACTCAGCCTCCATTTTCTGTATCTATGTCCTGGGGCAGTACTCTTCGATCATGGCCCCCTTGAATTCTTCCCACGGAATGGCATAAGCCTCATCAATACCCTTAGCTTGAGCCAGTGTGTTCCACCAGGTTAGGGCGCCGTCTGATAGCGTACATGAGGCATACTTGGTTTTGTTCGCCTCTGAGCAGTTGCTGACGTGGAACACAGCTTCCAATTTCTCAAACCACCTAGTCAAACCAACTGGCCCCTCAGTGCCGCTAAATTTATGGGGCTTGCAGCTTTGAAACTCTTTGTAAGTGCAACCATTTTGGACGTTCTGGTTAACCGGTGGAGCTGGGGGAATGACATTTGCCATGGCTGCGGCTATTCGTTCCGCAATCATTTCCTCAATTTGGGCTGCTGTGGGTGCTGCTCGTCCGTTTGCCATTGCTCTTCTAAGCAGAAATTTTGATTTAAGTCAAAATCCAGCATTTAATATATAATAATATAGTATATGCTAAACAGGGGAACAACACAACGCATGCCAATTAAGTAACACAACCAGGTACAAATACCCCAAAACCAACATACAGTAACGTAAATAGAACATTGTGCAAGAATTAAACAATACAAAGTTCCATTCATTAATAATAAGTTGCATACATTCGCATAGGTTCGTACAATACGTAAGTAAAACATGAACTACAAACGAGATTACATAATGAAATCTACTACAATGCCCTAGGGTAACGGTGGGTAAAGGATGTCCATCACGTGGGACATCTGGTCCTCGAGCTCAGTCACTCGAGCACGGAGGATCTCCACCTCCCTCGTCAGTTCCTCGACAGAGGGAGGGGCTAGCAGAGTAGGCGGTGCTGCTGGTGCAGGTGGTGCCGGTGGTGCAGATGATCCGGCTCCAGAAGTAGAGGCTGCAAAGCGGTAAGGCTTATGCACGAAAGGATCAGCAGGGTAAGGCACAACCCGCTTACGGGCGGTAACCCTACGACGCTGACCATGTGCGTCAGTGAACGCTCGACCTCCGTTGATCCCCGGAATAACGGTGCCATCGAAGCGGTACCGCTTCTTCGGCTGGGTGGAGGGTGGCTGTACAGGTGCATCATCAGGGTCCTCCTCTTCAGAGTCATCGTCACTAGAGTCGTCTGTGGATGAGTCTTCGGATGATGAATCGTCGAAAATAGCTGGAGGTGGCGGCGCTCGGCGATCGGTAGTCATGATCCGGTATCTGAAAGGTGGGATCGGTATGACACGTCCATCAGGAAGGCGTCGGCACCAATGGTTATGCTCATTACGGAACGGGACGTCCCCGTATTCCCCGGGAATCACAACACCACCAGAGCGGGGTTGTGGCTCCGAGGGTCCTGGGGCAAGTAGAGCTGGAATCTCCGGGGGGTCCTGGGCTCCGTCTGACGTAACCACTGGGGCAGGCGTATGGCTGCTGATTCCGGAGGATGAAGCACCGGGGTCACTGGTTAACGGGACCTGTGTATCGGTAGCAGCAGTAGGTGAGGTGGCTGAAGAGTCTGAATCACTGCCAAAATGATGACAGGTGGAATATCCGACATCTGAACAAGAAAAAATAACTTTTCCATGTCAGTAAGTCATAAAGCAAGCACGTATTAGGCACTACAGCAACCTAGCATGGCAGTAATAATAACAGTGCTAAACAGAAATAACATGTGAAAGCAGATAGTAATCATGCAATAGCGGAAATAAGCATACAACAAGTTCGCATGGCAGTGAAGATAAGCAATAGCATGCAGTAAGATCATACAGCTGAAAAAGTGGACGAAAGCATGTAGTAAGTTTCGCAGAAACAAGTAAACTAGCAAGTTGTAGATTAGTCCTATTAGTGAATCCTACTTAGGTCCGGTCTATACTCACTAATGCAACCTAATTCCCTACAACCAATGCTCTGATACCAATTGTGACGCCCCTTACAAAACCATCGTGTACGGATCATCAATCAACAGGATCATTACATGGTCAAACACTATATGCTGTTTGAAAACCGATTTGCATTCATAAAAAGATAACGTTTTACAAAAGATAGCGCATCCTACGAATAGGAGCATAAACATAATTATTTGACCCTAAGGTCGTTACAAAGCCATTGTTTGAAATTAACATAAACTACGAATGCAACAGAAAAGTTTCATGAATGAGACATCTCTAGTAATGCAGCGGATAACTAATACAGCAGGTCCTTAACAGCAAGACAGCAAATCTAACAGCGGAAGCAAGAAACCTCTAGGCACCTGAGAAATACACGCTTAAAAGGTCAACATGAATGTTGGTGAGCTATAGTTTAAGTTGTAACAGTAACGTAAGGTAGGCCACGAGATTTCAGTGTAACAAACAGTATGAAAAGTATATGTATAACCGTGGGCACCCGGTAACTAGACTTAACGTTTATAACCCCCTGAAAGTACACTTGACGAGTGCGTATGTTCACGAAGTATTAAACACCCGTTAAATGCTAGCGCGACTAGCCCGAGTGAGGATGTCAAACCCTATGGATCCATATCTAAGATTCGCGTTCACCGGTTCAAAAATCAATGACTAAACGTTACCGTGCTAAGGGGAATGTTTATGCCGTTGTATAACCCACACACATATAAAGTTTAAGTACTCATGACTAGTATGTAAAACGTAAAAAGCGCATGTATTCTCAGTCCCAAAAATAGTATAAGTAAAAAAGGGATGCTATAACTCACAGTGATAAAAGCGGTAAAGTCGGTAATGAAAGTACGCAAGTAGTAAGCCGGTCCGAAAGGTCGTCAACCTAAATTAAAGGTTACTAGGTCAGTAGGTTGTCCTTATAAGTTCTAATAGTGCATAAAATAAGTTTAAGTGTCATCATCATCATCATTCATCATCATAAAAGCTAAGTAAGTTCGACAAGAATAGAGATCGAAACAATAGGCTGACTTCGGTCAGCTGATACGACCTCTACGTAAATCAAAAAGACGCATAGTCAGTGGCTATGGCTCCGTATATGAGTCCCCTAACCGCTGACCAATTTTCAGAACCTAACTCATCTTCGTTTGACCGTGGTGACGGTTTAAGTGCGAGTAGGTCAGAAATTTCAGCACAACGTTAATAGGGTGTAGTGACTCTCAGAGGGCCATAAATCCTAAACCGTAACTCGGATTAAGACGAGGCCTAAACGGAAAATCATCTACTCGAACCGAACTAACTGAAAATAAACTTTACAATAGCCCAGGTAGCATGATCAGATACAAAAATCAGTGGACAAGTGCTCTGGTGGGGTTCTTGGTACTTGATGCTCATCACGGTTCTCATCCTTGATGCTTGTAGCTTCAAGTGTACAATTCGTTGATGGTTTAGCATCACTTTTGACCAAGATTATACCATCAATACACAATATATTAAGACCAAGTGGTAACACAACTCATTTAAGAGTCTTAGATGGATGATGAACCAATGTTACATCATATCCTTAGTCTTAACACAATTACAAGTCCTATTTACAAACAAAGTTACAAACTTTACATCAATCAAACAAGTATGAACATGATCTAAGTCAAATGAAGTGATGGGACCCTAAGCTAGAGAGCTTGGACCCCTTTCACACAATTTATAAGGTCACAAAGCTAGAAAGCTTGAACCTTTAGTGTTCTTGAAGATCTTGAAGCATAAAGCTTGGATCTTTAAGATATATGAAGATAACAAACAAAAGTTTGAATCTTTTTAACAAAACAACATGATTAAAGCTAAAATAATCTAGATCTACAAAGTTGGTGAAGATTCAAAGCTAGAAAGCTTGAATCTTCCATGTTCTTGAAGGATTCATGCTTGAATCAACAAGATATAATCAAGATCAAAGCTAAAAAGCTTGATCTTTAAGAATGATGATGATACACGAATTATAAAGGGAAAGAAGAAGAAAAAGATCAAAAACTTACAAGTGAGAAATGCTAGAAAGGAAGTAAGAGAGTAAGTGTGTGTGAAATTTAAATGAGAGCATGTGTAAAATGAGAGGAATATGGCTAGTATTTATAGGCAAAATTTGACATGGATTGATGAGGTGGAGGCCCCTAGGGCCGTGATTTTCAAAGGGGGAGGGGGGAGGCACCATTTTGCTTTTTGGTTAGTGGTTGTCTAAAGTATGTACTTATGCTAGGATCCCATGTAACATTATGGATAATCCTTATCCAAATGCTAGTATGACTCATCTAATTAAATGGGCATTTATTTTATTTATTATGGGTCACTAGTAAATAATACTTGGGCTAATTAATTGGGCCACTAGCTAGTGTAGGGTGGGCTAAGGTCCAATAAGGTAGAAAGTCCAACAAGACTAACTATTGTGATCTAGTAAATAATTAATTAAAATTAAGCATCCAAAAACCCAGGTAATTATTATTATAAAATAATAATTAATATTTCGCAGTCATAATATTCCGATTATGACAAAAGTTAAACGTGTGCGTATTCCACAGTTTATTCGAAACGTTAAGTAACACTAACGGTTATAAAGGCTTCCAATGATCAAGTTAAGTATCCTACGTACTCTAAGGCACGTTTTAACATATAATTGGAAGTAAACCACGTATATCAAGATCCCAGAGTATAAAGTAACACAGTACGCATAGATAGGCAGTTTTGCTAAAATACAAGGCACAAAAGCAAGTCGAAAAAGTCGGGTCGTTACACCGATCGTCATGCGATTCGGAACACTCTGACTTCCGGTGTCCCTCCATCCGGCAAATGAAACACCTGACTGAGCCTAAAGGCACCACCGTACAATCTTGTGCCAAATGACCCCGTTCCCCACACTTAAAGCACGTAAGCTTGTAACCCTTCTTACTATTCTTCTTCACATTCCCGACGCCTTCAGGCGTACTTCGTGCCCTCTTACCATGAGCACCATGTAATCCTAACCTTGCAAGTACATCTTCATCATCACTACCTCGAGGTTTGGGAAACCGCTTTTCAAACTCTTCTTTTACAACTTTAGTCACTTGGTCTCGGACCATTTCCGTCATTTGTCCTTCGACCAACTCCTTGGTTACTTTCCTAACTTTGCCGGTGAAAACCGAGACATATTGTTCAAACACGGCCTCAATCTTTAACGTTAACTCATCCTTCCCTTCGTGAATAGGCTCACTCGTTCCGCATCCATCTTTCGTTTCCATTCTAAGGAATGCAAAAGATTAGATCACGAATGTATAAACCACACGCACAACACCGCCCCATCTTTCTAAACACTCATCGTACATCACTTGTTAGACACGATTTGCACCCGTAATAAGGTTTTCAAGTCCTTATTATGCATACACGCCGTATCGGCTCGTTAGTACAACGACCGCCTCGCTCGATGATATATGCAACCACAAACAAAATTCTACGCGATACAAAAACACGCAAGAATTTTTTATCACAACACAATAATATATTAATAACATCCGCATTACTAATATAAACGTTAGTCCACTTACAAACAAGGCACTAACTATAACTCATTCCGACCCGTAATCCTACAAGTCCCGCAACAAATTAAGCACACTCAAAAGTCTAAGTCTAGGCACCTATCTCAAGTCGCCTAAATCCCTTAGACCATGCTCTGATACCACTTGTAACAACCCAACCCATTATTCAACCAATAACGCGAGATAAAAAAACAAATTTCTTTGTTCAGCTAGTGGCGCGGCGCGCCATGACCTCGCGCGGCGCGCAGAAGGGCCTGGACAGGCTGCTGTCCCAAAAAGTCAAAAACATAAAAATGTTTGACCACTTCCCGACGTAATTAGACAAAACGCTTTTTACAACATATTCACATATGAAAAACTAACACGTTCCATTCATAAAATAAGTTTTACGAGACAGGGCCCACATCGGTCGTTTTACGACTTTCGTACAAAATACAAGTTTTCAACCACATGATTTTTAATACAAAATAAAGCCGAGCATGGCGATTGGGGATACGCTACCCAATCCTAATCGAATCTAAAAGCATGCCTATAAAGCAACTACGCGAGCCACTAGTTCCCACGCTTACCCGAGCCACCTCATGAAATGTCCCGTTCATATTGATTATAAACGTTCCATATTATTTGATTTCGTTGCGAGGTTTTGACCTCTATATGAGACGTTTTTCAAAGACTGCATTCATTTTTAAAACAACCATAACCTTTATTTTATCAATAAAGGTTTCAAAAGCATTACGTAGATTATCAAATAATGATAATCTAAAATATACCGTTTACACACGACCATTACATAATGGTTTACAATAGAAATATATTACATTGACATATGTTTCTTGAATGCAGTTTTTACACAATATCATACAAACATGGACTCCAAATCTTGTCCTTATTTTAGTATGCAACAGCGAAAGCTCTTAGTATTCACCTGAGAATAAACATGCTTTAAACGTCAACAAAAATGTTGGTGAGTTATAGGCTTAACCTATATATATATATATATATATATATATATATATATATATATATATATATATATATATATATATATATATATATATATATATATATATATATCAAATCGTAACAATAGACCACAAGATTTCATATTTCAATACGCATCCCATACATAGAGATAAAAATCATTCATATGGTGAACACCTGGTAACTGACATTAACAAGATGCATATATAAGAATATCCCCATCATTCCAGGACACCCTTCGGATATGATATAAATTTCGAAGTACTAAAGCATCCGGTACTTTGGATGGGGTTTGTTAGGCCCAATAGATCTATCTTTAGGATTCGCGTCAATTAGGGTGTCTGTTCCCTAATTCTTAGATTACCAGACTTAAAAAAAGGGGCATATTCGATTTCGATAATTCAACCATAGAATGTAGTTTCACGTACTTGTGTCTATTTTGTAAATCATTTATAAAACCTGCATGTATTCTCATCCCAAAAATATTAGATTTTAAAAGTGGGACTATAACTCACTTTCACAGATTTTTACTTCGTCGGGAAGTAAGACTTGGCCACTGGTCGATTCACGAACCTATAACAAATATGTACATATATATCAAAGTATATTCAAAATATATTTACAACACTTTTAACACATTTTGATGTTTTAAGTTTATTAAGTCAGCTGTCCTCGTTAGTAACCTACAACTAGTTGTCCAACGTTAGATGTACAGAAAAAAATTGATATATATTATCTTGAATCAATCCACGACCCAGTATATACACGTCTCAGGCTAGATCACAACACAGAGTATATATATTTTTGAAATCAACCTCAACCCTCTATAGCTAACTCCCTCATTACTGCATATAGAGTGTCTATGGTTGTTCCAAATAATATATACACATGGGTCGATATGATATGTCAAAACATTTGCATACGTGTCTATGGTATCCCAAGATTACATAATATATTAGAATACATGTATAATACAATATAAGTTAGCTAGGATATGATTAATATAGATTTGTTACCAATTTTTACGTTGCTACCACAAGAAAAATTATCCAATCTTGTTTTACCCATAACTTTTCCATTTTAAATCCGTTTTGAGTGAATCAAATTACTATGGTTTCATATTGAACTCTATTTTATGAATTTAAACAGAAAAAGTATAGGTTTATAGTTGGAAATATAAGTTACAAGTCATTTTTATAAAGGTAGTCATTTCAGTCGAAAGAACGATGTCTAGATGACCATTTTAGAAAACATACTTCTACTTTGAGTTTAACCATGATTTTTGGATATAGTTTCATGTTCATAAGAAAATTCATTTTCCCAGAAGAACAAATTTTAAATAAAAGTTTATCATAGTTTTTAATTAACTACCCCAAAACAGCCCGCTGTGTTACTATGACGGCGTATGTCCGGTTTTACAGTGTTCTTCGTGTTTCCAGGTTTTAAATCATTAAGTTATCATATCATATAGATATAGAACATGTGTTTAGTTGATTTTAAAAGTTAAGTTAGAAGGATTAACTTTTATTTGCGAACAAGTTTAGAATTAACTAAACTATGTTTTAGTGATTACAAGTTTAAACCTTCGAATAAGATAGCTTTATATGTATGAATCGAATGATGTTATGAACATCATTACTACCTCAAGTTTTCTGGATAAAGCTACTTGAAATGAGAAAAATGGATCTAGCTTCAAAGGATCCTTGGATGGCTTGAAAGTTCTTGAAGCAGAATCATGACACGAAAAACAAGTTCAAGTAAGATTTCCACTCGAAATAAGATTGTTATAGTTATAGAAATTGAATAAAAGTTTGAATATGAGTATTACCTTGTATTAGAAAGATATCTTACTGTAAATAAAAAAGATTTCTTGAGGTTGGATGATCACTCTACAAGATTGGAAGTAAGCTAGCAAACTTGGAAGTATTCTTGATTTTATGAAACTAGAACTTGTAGAATTTATGAAGAACACTTAGAACTTGAAGATAGAACTTGAGAGAGATCAATTAGATGAAGAAAATTGAAGAATAAAAGTGTTTGTAGGTGTTTTTGATCGTTGGTGTATGGATTAGATATAAAGGATATGTAATTTTGTTTTCATGTAAATAAGTCATGAATGATTACTCATATTTTTTGTAATTTTATGAGATATTTCATGCTAGTTGCCAAATGATGGTTCCCACATGTGTTAGGTGACTCACATGGGCTGCTAAGAGCTAATCATTAGAGTGTATATACCAATAGTACATACATCTAAAAGCTGTGTATTTTACGAGTACGAATACGGGTGCATACGAGTAGAATTGTTGATGAAACTGAACGAGGATGTAATTGTAAGCATTTTTGTTAAGTAGAAGTATTTTGATAAGTGTCTTGAAGTCTTTAAAAATTGTATGAATACATATTAAAACACTACATGTATATACATTTTAACTGAGTCGTTAAGTCATCGTTAGTCGTTACATGTAAGTGTTGTTTTGAAACCTTTAGGTTAACGATCTTGTTAAATGTTGTTAACCCAATGTTTATAATATCAAATGAGATTTTAAATTATTATATTATCATGATAATATGATGTATGAATATCTCTTAATATGATATATATACATTAAATGTCGTTACAACGATAATCGTTACATATATGTCTCGTTTCAAAATCATTAAGTTAGTAGTCTTACTTTTACATATGTAGTTCATTGTTAATATACTTAATGATATGTTTACTTATAATAATATCATGTTAACTATATATATATATCCATATATATGTCATCATATAGTTTTTACAAGTTTTAACGTTCGTGAATCACCGGTCAACTTGGGTGGTCAATTGTCTATATGAAACCTATTTCAATTAATCAATTCTTAACAAGTTTGATTGTTTAACATGTTGGAAACACTTAATCATGTAAATAATAATTTCATTTAATATATATATAAACATGGAAAAGTTCGGGTCACTACAGTACCTACCCGTTAAATAAATTTCGTCCCGAAATTTTAAGCAGTTGGAGGTGTTGACGTATCTTCGGGAAATAAATGCGGGTATTTCTTCTTCATCTGATCTTCACACTCCCAGGTGAACTCGGGTCCTCTACGAGCATTCCATCGAACCTTAACAATCGGTATCTTGTTTTGTTTAAGTCTCTTAACCTCACGATCCATTATTTCGACGGGTTCTTCAATGAATTGAAGTTTTTCATTGATTTGGATTTCGTCCAACGGAATAGTGAGATCTTCTTTAGCAAAACATTTCTTCAAATTCGAGACGTGGAAAGTGTTATGTACATTCGCAAGTTGTTGAGGTAACTCAAGTCGGTAAGCTACTGGTCCGACACGATCAATAATCTTGAATGGTCCAATATACCTTGGATTTAATTTCCCTCGTTTACCAAATCGAACAACACCTTTCCAAGGTGCAACCTTAAGCATGACCATCTCTCCAATTTCAAATTCTATGTCTTTTCTTTTAATGTCGGCGTAGCTCTTTTGTCGACTTTGGGCGGTTTTCAACCGTTGTTGAATTTGGATGATCTTCTCGGTAGTTTCTTGTATTATCTCCGGACCCGTAATCTGTCTATCCCCTACTTCACTCCAACAAATCGGAGACCTGCACTTTCTACCATAAAGTGCTTCAAGTGGCGCCATCTCAATGCTTGAATGATAGCTGTTGTTGTAGGAAAATTCTGCTAACGGTAGATGTCGATCCCAACTGTTTCCGAAATCAATAACACATGCTCGTATCATGTCTTCAAGTGTTTGTATCGTCCTTTCGCTCTGTCCATCAGTTTGTGGATGATAGGCAGTACTCATGTCTAGACGAGTTCCTAATGATTGCTGTAATGTCTGCCAGAATCTTGAAATAAATCTGCCATCCCTATCAGAGATAATAGAGATTGGTATTCCATGTCTGGAGACGACTTCCTTCAAATACAGTCGTGCTAACTTCTCCATCTTGTCATCTTCTCTTATTGGCAGGAAGTGTGCTGACTTGGTGAGACGATCAACTATTACCCAAATAGTATCATAACCACTTGCAGTCCTTGGCAATTTAGTAATGAAATCCATGGTAATGTTTTCCCATTTCCATTCCGGGATTTCAGGTTGTTGTAGTAGACCTGATCTTTTCTGATGTTCAGCTTTGACCTTAGAACACATCAAATATTCTCCTACATATTTAGCAATATCGGCTTTTATACCTGGCCACCAAAAATGTTTCTTAAGATCCTTGTACATCTTCCCCGTTCCAGGATGTATTGAGTATCTGATTTTATGAGCTTCTCTAAGTACCATTTCTCTCATATCTCCAAATTTTGGTACCTAAATTCTTTCAGCCCTATACCGGGTTCCGTCTTCCCGAATATTAAGATGCTTCTCCGATCCTTTGGGTATTTCATCCTTTAAATTTCCCTCTTTTAAAACTCCTTGTTGCGCCTCCTTTATTTGAGTAGTAAGGTTAGTGTAAATCATTATATTCATAGATTTTACTCGAATGGGTTCTCTGTCCTTTCTGCTCAAGGCGTCGGCTACCACATTTGCCTTCCCCGGGTGGTAACGAATCTCAAAGTCGTAATCATTCAACAATTCAATCCACCTACACTGCCTCATATTCAGTTGTTTCTAATTAAATATATGTTGAAGACTTTTGTGGTCAGTATATATAATACTTTTGACCCCATATAAGTAGTGCCTCCAAGTCTTTAATGCAAAAACAACCGCGCCTAATTCCAAATCATGCGTCGTATAATTTTGCTCGTGAATCTTCAATTGTCTAGACGCATAAGCAATCACCTTCGTTCGTTGCATTAATACACAACCGAGACCTTGCTTTGATGCATCACAATAAATCACAAAATCATCATTCCCTTCAGGCAATGACAATATAAGTGCCGTAGTTAGCTTTTTCTTCAATAATTGAAACGCCTTCTCTTGTTCATCCTTCCATTCAAATTTCTTCCCTTTATGCGTTAATGCAGTCAAGGGTTTTGCTATTTTGGAGAAATCTTAGATGAATCTTCTGTAGTAACCAGCCAATCCTAAAAATTGACGTATATGCTTCGGAGTTTTTGGGGTTTCCCACTTTTCAACGGTTTCGATCTTTGCCGGGTCTACCTGGATACCTTCTTTGTTCACTATCTGACTGAGGAATTGAACTTCTTCCAACCAAAATGCACACTTTGAAAATTTAGCGTACAGTTTTTCTTTCCTCAATACTTCTAGCACTTTTCTCAAATGTTCTTCGTGCTCTTGATCATTCTTTGAGTAAATAAGTATGTCATCGATGAAAACAATGACAAACTTGTCAAGATATGGCCCACACACTCGGTTCATAAGGTCCATGAACACAGCTGGTACGTTAGTCAATCCAAACGGCATAACCATAAACTCGTAATGACCATAACGTGTCCTAAAAGTAGTTTTTGGAATATCATCCTCCTTTACTCGCATTTGATGATATCCAGAACGTAAATCGATCTTTGAATAAACCGACGAGCCTTGTAGTTGATCAAATAAGTCATCAATTCTCGGCAGTGGATAACGGTTTTTGATGGTAAGTTTGTGATGGAATTTGACAAACTTTAAACAAACATGTTCTACATATTAACAAAGTTCATAAAACCCATTTTATGAAGATTAAAGTGAGCGGAAGCATGCAAAGTCCATGTTATATTTTAACCATTTAGAAAGACAAATTCCATAAATATATCATGTCTTGAATAATATGCTTACATACAACAAGTGGGTTTAGAGTTTTACCTCCTCAAGCTAGTTGAGGGTTACAACAAGATGATGAAGAAGATGAAGATAAATGGAGCTTCAAATGTATGAAACCTCAAGTAGTAATACCCAAAGCTTATCACCAACACCTTGTACTTTGGTTAGGATTTGATTGACACTTGAAATAGCTTGAAAAATTAGCTCAAGAACCCTCTCTTGACCCCAAAAAGTTTCGGCCAGCAAGCAGCAGAAAAAAGGGATTTTTTCAATCTAATTTTTGAATATTGAGCGTGTTTTGGTTAAAGGATTAAGCATGCAAGCATGGGTGGTTGTGTGATTAAAGTAACCAATTAAATAGGCATGGAAAACACCCCTTTTGCTTCTCCAAGAAGTCCATCAAAGGGAGTTTAATTTTATAAAAAAAAAGAGGATATTTTTTTATAAAACAAGTTATATACATAAAAAAACATGCACTAGTTAAGTTACTTTTATTTTATAAACCAATTTATAAAATATAGCACAACATAATTATTTAATCCTATAAATAATTAAATCCTTTATTATATAAATTATCCAAATAATTTATCTCAAGTGATAATATTTTAGAAAATCAATTTTCTAAAATTCAAGTGTCACGTATTTATTTAATGATCCAATCGTTAAGATTAAATACGCATAAGGTGTCGGTAAGCTTGTTATTGGGTATGACCCGACTTGGATCATAACAAATTAGCCACATTGATTTAATATGTCTCTCGGGCACACGAAAAACCTACAATCTCCCTCTTGTACGAGAAACATAAGAAATTAATGCAAGTGATGGATACCACCTAACGACCATCCATCACCCCCAATATGTTATGACTTAGTGCCATTCAATAACATCATCCCTTTCGAGTTTCCGTCTCGAATATGAATAGGTGAATCTTTCATTATATCCTTTTGTCCTAGATGTCATGTTAAATCCAAGAGACATAGAGTGATCACTCTCTTATAGATTTAACTTTATCAGGCCTTAGACATCTGACTCTCAACGAATAAGAGGGACAAATTGCATCTTGACTACATACGTCCTAGACACTACACTTTGTACCATACCTGAAGCCTCCCTTAAGAGCTATCTTTTCAGAATAGCGAAGGAAAGAATCAAGGCACAATATTCGGTGAATATCTGAACCCAATATGTATCTCAGGTCAGAGGATACAATGATATTCTCCTTTACTCAAGGTCACATGTGATCAACCACAGAGGCTCCATACAGTAAATCTTGAGAGCGGGTCTTCCAATATTAGTGTCCCACAAATATCTATGAACCTTGGTTGCAACCTTGCCCCACATTCACCATGTGAATGTTAACCAATCCAAGTTCATAATAGTCTAGACCTCACACTTGTTCCCACAAATGTGATCAACTACGGAATTTAGAATAATTATTTATTCATGGATAAAATATGCAAAATTGGAACATAACTCAAAATTAAAATAATACCATAATTATATTAATGAGTTTGAACTAATTCGTTCCGTTACAATACATAAAATAGATCATTTCCAATCACTAGAATATCGAAGCCCTAATGCACAAACATGTCCCTCATGTTTTGGCCCATGTAAAAGCTTCGTGAGTGGATCCGCAACATTTTGATCTGTGTGAACTTTGTGAATACATATCTTTCCCTTTTCAACCTCATCCCTGATGTAGTTGAATCTCCGCTCAATGTGACGAGTCTTTTGATGAGCACGAGGTTCCTTGATTTGAGCAATCGCACCCTCGTTGTCACAAAAGATCTCAAGAGGGTCCTGAATGGAAGGGACCACTCCTAAGTCGTCGATGAATTTCTTCATCCATGCAGCTTCCTGAGCTACCAATGAGGTGGCAATGTACTCCGACTCTGTAGTGGATAACGCAACAACATCCTGTTTTGAACTCTTCCAAGAGACCGCACCACCATTTAACATGAAGACATAACCGGATTGTGATCGAGAATCATCTCGGTCAGTTTGGAAGCTCGCGTCCACGTAACCTTTTACAGCGAGTTCCTCCTCACCAGACCCATATATTAGAAACATATCCTTAGTTCTCCTAAGGTATTTCAATATACTTTTAACAGCAATCCAATGACTGTTTCCTGGGTTATTCTGGTATCTACTTGTCAAGCTTAGAGCGCATGACACATCCGGTCTAGTACATATCATTGCATACATGATAGACCCAATAGCAGATGCGTATGGGACTTTCTTCATTCTCTCTTGTTCATCTTTCGTGGTAGGACACTGAGATGAACTGAGAACGGTTCCTCTTTGAATAGGTACCAAACCTTTCTTAGAGTTTTCCATCTTGAACCTTTTCAAGATTTTATCAATGTATGTACTTTGACTTAAACCTATCAATCTCTTGGATCTATTCCTATAGATCCCTATCCCCAATATGTATTGTGCTTCTCCAAGATCCTTGATGGAGAAGCAACCCTTTAGCCAAGTTTTGACTTCTTGCATTGTGGTAATATCATTCCCAAATAATAATATATCATCCACATATAGCACAAGGAACATTATGGTGCTCCCACTAGCCTTCTTGTATACACAAGCTTCATCACCATTTTTAATGAAGCCAAATTTCTTTGCCTCCTCATTAAAACAATGATTCCACATTCTCGATGCTTGTTTCAATCCATAGATTGATTTCTTTAACTTGCATACATTTTTAGGATGTTTCGGATCAACAAAACCTTCGGGCTGTACCATATAGACATCTTCCTCAAGATATCCATTTAGGAAAGCAGTTTTGACATCCATTTGCCATATTTCATAATCATAATGAGCAGCAATGGCAAATAATATCCTAATAGACTTTAGCATTGCCACAGGCGAGAAAGTTTCATCATAGTCAACCCCTTGAGTTTGAGTGAAACCTTTTGCTACAAGTCTAGCTTTGTATGTATCCAAGTTTCCATGTATGTCGGTTTTCTTCTTGAAAAGCCATTTGCAATCAACTAGCTTGGAGCTAGGAGGTTGCACAACAAGTTCCCAAACTTGGTTTTCATACATGGATTGCATCTCGATGTTCATGGCTTCCTGCCATTTGTCTTTATCAATCCTTGATAAAGCATCTTCGTAGTTTGTCAGTTCATCCAAATCAACCGTATAGCAACCATCCACGAGAAAACCATATCTCTCAGGAGGATTACCTATCCTACTAGATCTACGAACGCTCTGTATACTTTGATCATCCACATGATCATTTTCAACATCCTCATGTTGAGTGCTAGTGTCAACCATTTGTGTATCATTGACTTGATCTTGAACCTCTACAAGATCTATTTTCCTTTCACCATCACCTTCCATAAGGAATTTGGTTTCAAGGAATTCCGCCTTTCGAGCAACAAATACATTTTGCTCGGTCAGATCATAGAAATAGTATCCCATATCATCCTTGGGATATCCTATGAAGATACACTTTGTGGATCGAGCATGTAACTTATTAGCAACATGGCGCTTAGGATAAGCTTCACATCCCCATACTTTCAAGTATGAAAGAGAATGAGGTTTTCCAAACCACATCTCATGAGGAGTTCGTTCCACTTTCTTGGTTGGGGCCATATTTAAAATACGGGCCTCGGAGCTTAGGAAATAACCCCAAAATGATAGAGGTAACGAGCTTCTTGCCATCATAGATCGAACCATATCCATTAGGGTTCGATTCCTCCTTTCGGAAACTCCATTAAGTTGGGGTGTTCCGGGTGGAGTAAGTTGTGAGATAATCCCACAACTCCTAAGATGATCTTGGAAAGCATCGCTTAGGTATTCACCTCCTCTATCTGTACGAAGTACCTTAATTGTCTTATTGAGTTGATTTTGTACTTCGTTTTGATATTCTTTGAATGCTTCAAACGTTTCGTCCTTGTGTCTTAATAAGTAGACATATCCGAAATGACTAAAGTCATCAATGAAAGTAACAAAGTATCTTTCACCATTCCTTGTCATGGGCTTAAAGGGTCCACACACATCCGAATGTATTAATCCCAATAAGTCTTTAGCCCTTTCATAGGTCCCTTTGAAAGGTGCTTTAGTCATCTTGCCTTGTAAACAAGATTCACATACATCAAACGAATCCATTTCATCTGATTTCAAAAGTCCATTCTTTTGAAGTGTATGCATTCGGTTCTTGTTTATGTGACCAAGGCGACAATACCATAAGTAGGAATCACTCAAATCCCTTTTGAGTTTCTTGGTGCTTGTATGGTACATTGAGCTACTAGATGATGTGTCATCATGAACTAATTCATAAATTCCATTTGAAGGTGAAGCCTTGAAATAGAATACATTATCTAAATAAACATGGATATCATCATTAACAAAATTAAGATTAAAACCACATTGTTTCAAACGGGAAACGGAAATAATGTTTCGACATAAATCGGGTGCATACAAAACATCTTTCAAAATAAGTTCCAAACCACTTGGAAGCTTTAACACAAAGTCTCCTTGAGCCTTCACTTGCACTTTGGCTCCATTACCCATGTAGAGACTTGATGTTCCCGTTTGCTTGCTACTTCTTTTGAACCCCTGCAATGAATTGTAAATGTGAGTTCCACATCCAGTGTCTAATACCCATGTATTAGAAGAAGTAATACTAAGCTCTATATATACCATATATATATTACCTGAGGATTGCCCCGCATCCCTCTTTTCCTTCAACTCCTTAAGGTAGACCGGGCAGTTTCGTTTCCAGTGACCCATCTCACCGCAACCGAAGCACGGGTCTTCCTTGGGGTTTGCCTTTTCCGCAACCTTTTACTTCTTGTTCTTGTTTTTGGTTGGGGTAACCATCTTCCCCTTTCCCTTGCCTTGATAGGCGGGTCCTTTCCTCTTAGCCGCCTTAGGCTTAGAGGTGTTATTACCTTTGGACCCACCATCATTGATCATTAGCACGGGTGAAGCCCTTTTACCCATGCTAGTTTCGGCCGTCCTTAACATGCCATGAAGTTCACCAATGGTCTTATCCATCCCATTCATATTGTAATTAATTACAAATTGGTCAAACCTCTTTGACAAGGAGTTTAGGATAAGATCGGTGGCTAGTTCATTAGATATGTTGAGATTAAGACGGTTCGCGCGATCAATAAGGCTTTTCATTTTGAGGACATAAGAGGATACGGATTGGGTGTCATCCATACGACATGCATGTAGCGCTCGAACCATTTCGAAGCGCTCGACACGTGCTTGTTGAAGGAACATCTCCTTCAATTGCGTAATCATGTCATATGCACTATGATGTTCGAAATCCTTTTGGAGTTCGGGTATCATAGTCCCAAGCATTAGACAAGCGACTTGCACCGAATCGGCACAATACTTGTCATAATAAGCCATGCCCTCTAAGTCTTCCTCATCCGGTTGGTCGGGAATAGGGTCCTCCAACACATACGCTTTATCCTCAAGTTTGAGGACAATCCTAAGATTACGGAACCAATACATAAAGTTCGTATGGTTGAGTTTGTCTTTCTCGAGGAGAGACCTTAATGATAGGTTGTTGAGGTTAAGTGGTACATTTTGCATGTTGTTGTTATTAGCGGCCATCTACAAAATTTAGCAAAGTTCATTTAAGTATCGATTTTAAATTTAATAAACAATACCCTTTTATATTTTAATTGACTTATTAAATATTAGAATCCAACGGTAAATCAAATTTCGGTTAGGTGACCTTTATCCCGTTATTTGATTTAGCTAGGTAGTCATTTATATGACAATTGCAATCCTTTTGCAACTTCTAAATTATGGGATCATGCAATCCTTTTGCATGGCATATTTATCCCATCAACGCCTATTTGTTCCTCATACTTCGGTGACCCTAAGTTCATGATTCCCAAATCAAGTCGTCCTACTTGTGTAAACATGTAAAATCAACATACAAGTGGTTAGGTGACCTTTATCCCACAAGCATGCGGATTTTACCTTAACCATATTAGTTAGTTCATAACGGTTAGGTGACCTTTATCCCATTATGAGTTCCCTACTATGTTCAAGTGTTCTCACAAAAGGATGACGTTTAACTTGTTTACCTTGTTATAGTTTAAGGGATTTTAAGTTTTCATAAATTCTAGTTTAAGAAAACATTTTGCCATACACCAACATGCATTTGGTGTATAGCACAATATGAAAAACCAATTTTCATGTCATAGTAGTAAAACCAATTACTTGATATAAACCATTTTATATGCATTGTCATCAAGTCCTTAATAACCATTTATTAGTGTCCTTTTGTTGTTTTAATTATAACCAATTATAATGTCATTTTGCAAGTTGTAAATATGTGATAAATTGTAGCAACCAAACATACAAACACAATAAACATGCAAAACAAACAAGTTCACAATCAAGCCAATTTGGTAGACATTTGTTTAGCCAAAACAAATATCACCTACTAAGGGTTATGACAAAGTAGGAGATTTATAATCTCCCACTTAATCTTGCATCCAAATGCTTCCAACTTGTGTTCATCTTCATCATCTTCATTCTTCATTCTCTTTACAAAAAAATATATCCTAATACATTTTTTCTAGAAAATGAAATTACAACCTAATCTATTTTACATACCAAATATAAAATAAAGTACAAATGAATGAATATTACAAATTATTACAAACCAAATGAATGATTAATATTACAAACCATAAGAATGAATAAAACAACCACATCATACAACCATTCAAACACAAGGTCTAGGCTTGATTGTGAACCACATCATACAACAAAATTTGACCAAAAAATAAGTTCCAAACCCATTTTGGAACCCCTAATTTTCGGCCAAAAGGAGAACCCACCCAAAATCCAAAATTTTTTACATTCTAGTTTCATGCATGTTACTAGATTGTAAGATTAGTGGATTTAAAAGTCATAAACAAGAAGCATATTTCAAAGACCTTGGCTCTAGATACCATTGATGGAATTTGACAAACTTTAAACAAACATGTCCTACATATTAACAAAGTTCATAAAACCCATTTTATGAAGATTAAAGTGAGCGGAAGCATGCAAAGTCCATGTTATATTTTAACCATTTAGAAAGACAAATTCCATAAATATATCAAGTCTTGAATAATATGCTTACATACAACAAGTGGGTTTAGAGTTTTACCTCCTCAAGCTAGTTGAGGGTTACAACAAGATGATGAAGAAGATGAAGATAAATGGAGCTTCAAATGTATGAAACCTCAAGTAGTAATACCCAAAGCTTATCACCAACACCTTGTACTTTGGTTAGGATTTGATTGACACTTGAAATAGCTTGAAAAATTAGCTCAAGAACCCTCTCTTGACCCCAAAAAGTTTCGGCCAGCAAGCAGCAGAAAAAAGGGATTTTTTCAATCTAATTTTTGAATATTGAGTGTGTTTTGGTTAAAGGATTAAGCATGCAAGCATGGGTGGTTGTGTGATTAAAGTAACCAATTAAATAGGCATGGAAAACACCCCTTTTGCTTCTCCAAGAAGTCCATCAAAGGGAGTTTAATTTTATAAAAAAAAGATGATATTTTTTTATAAAACAAGTTATATACATAAAAAAAACATGCACTAGTTAAGTTACTTTTATTTTATAAACCAATTTATAAAATATAACACAACATAATTATTTAATCCTATAAATAATTAAATCCTTTATTATATAAATTATCCAAATAATTTATCTCAAGTGATAATATTTTAGAAAACCAATTTTCTAAAATTCAAGTGTCACGTATTTATTTAATGATCCAATCGTTAAGATTAAATACGCATAAGGTGTCGGTAAGCTTGTTATTGGGTATGACTCGACTTGGATCATAACAAATTAGCCACATTGATTTAATATGTCTCTCGGGCACACGAAAAACCTACAGTTTGTTCAACTCTCTGTAGTCAATACACAACCTAAATGTACCATCCTTCTTCTTGACAAACAAAAAAGGAGCTCCCCATGGTGATGTGCTTGGTCGAATGAAACCACGTTCTAATAGTTCTTGCAGTTGGCTTTTCAGTTCTTTCATCTCGCTGGGTACGAGTCTATAAGGAGCACGAGCTATTGGTGCAGCTCCTGGTACAAGATCTATTTGAAATTCAACAGATCGATGTGGAGGTAGTCCCGGTAATTCTTTCGGAAATACATCGGGAAATTCTTTTGCGACGGGAACATCATTGATGCTCTTTTCTTCAGTTTGTACTTTCTCGACGTGTGCTAGAACAGCATAGCAACCTTTTCTTATTAGTTTTTCGTGTTTCCCTTTTCTCTGTACACCAATAAGGGTTCTTCTTCTTCTCGTACAATGCGAATTGCATTTTTATAACATACGATCTCTGCTTTCACCTTCTTCAGCTAGTCCATGCCAACTATTACATCAAAACTCCC
Organism: Rutidosis leptorrhynchoides; assembly: GCF_046630445.1. Classification (NCBI taxonomy): domain Eukaryota; kingdom Viridiplantae; phylum Streptophyta; class Magnoliopsida; order Asterales; family Asteraceae; genus Rutidosis; species Rutidosis leptorrhynchoides. Next base: position 284,124,504 of record NC_092342.1, read on the forward strand.
TAACTCTACTGGTATCAAATCAATCTTAAATATTTCGCTACCCAGTTTAATTTCTCGATTCTGGCATATATAATCTGCTGAAATTAATTTACCGTTTACTAATTCGAGTAAAAATTTACTATCCAACAGTGTCAATGGACAACTTAATTTAGCACAAAAATCTCTACTCATATAGCTTCTATCCGCACCCGAATCAAATAAAATGTAAGCAGATTTATTATCAATAAGAAACGTACCCGTAACAAGCTCCGGGTCTTCCTGTGCCTCTGCCGCATTAATATTGAAAACTCTTCCGCGGCCTTGTCCATTCGTGTTCTCCTAGTTCGGGCAATTTCTAATAATGTGGCCCGGTTTTCCACATTTATAACAAACTACATTGGCAAAACTTGCTCCGACACTACGTGCTCCGCCATTACTCGTTCAGACACCATTTGTTCCTTTCGTTCTATTAACCCCTGGTCCGTAGACCTCACACTTCGCCGCACTATGACCATTTCTTTTACACTTGTTGCAAAATTTGGTGCAGAATCCGAGTGATACTTTTCACACCTTTGGCATAGCTGCTTCTGATTGTTGTTGTTGTTGCGGTTGTTATTGTTGTTGGGATGATTGTTGTTGTTGTTGTTGTTGTTGTTGGGCCGTTTGTTGTAGTTGCGATTGATGTTGCGATTGTTGGGATAGTTGTTGCGATTATTGTTGTAATTGTTGTTGTTGTTGTATTGGTGATTCTTATCACCGTTTTCCTCCCACTTTCTTTTGACTTGCTTTACATTGGCCTCTTCAGCCTCCTGTTCTTTAATTCTTTCCTCAATCTGGTTCACTAGTTTGTGAGCCATTCTACATGCCTGTTGTATGAAGGCGGGCTCGTGTGAACTTATATCTTCTTGGATTCTTTCCGGTAATCCTTTCACAAACGCGTCGATCTTCTCTTCCTCATCCTCGAACGCTCCCGGACACAATAGGCACAATTCTGTGAATCATCTTTCGTACGTGGTAATATCAAATCCTTGGGTTCGTAACCCTCTAAGTTCTGTCTTGAGCTTATTGACCTCGGTTCTGGGACGGTACTTCTCGTTCATCAAGTGCTTGAATGCTGACCACGGTAGTGCGTAAGCATCATCTTGTCCCACTTGCTCTAGATAGGTATTCCACTATGTTAACGCAGTACCTGTGAAGGTATGCGTAGCGTACTTCACTTTGTCCTCTTCAGTACACTTACTTATGGCTAACACCGATTCGACCTTCTCGGTCCACCGTTTCAAACCAATCGGTCCTTCGGTTCCATCAAATTCCAAAGGTTTGCAGGCAGTGAATTCTTTGTAGGTGCATCCTACACGATTTCTTGCGCCGTTAGCTGCATTGCTAGATTCGGAGTTATTGTTGGTATGTAGCGCAGCCTGTACTGTGGCTATGTTTGCAGCAAGAAAGGTACGAAATTCCTCTTCGCTCATATTCATGGTTTGTCGAGTAGTCGGTGCCATTTCCTTCAAATAGTCAAATGAAACAAGTTAATCATACAGAATATTAAGAGTAGTCAATAGTATCTCGTAGCATAATATGAACTCATTTATAAAAGCTTTTTCTTCATATTAGCGTTTTATAAGTTTAAATTCGGGTAATACCTACCCGTTAAGTTCATACTTAGTAGCTAATATACAATTCAACTACTACAATTCTATATGAAAAACTGATTATAATAATATTTCGCGTTCAAACTTTTTCACAATATTTTACAAACTTACAATACCGCTTATTTTACATATAACATGAAATATAGCACACAATAACTTTGATACAAGATAGTTGTGAAGATAATTCTAGCTAGTACACAAGTCGTTCAGCAAAGGCAATAAAGACACATAATTCATACGTCCAGAAACAAGTCATGCATTCTGGTTTTACTAGGACTACTTCCCATCCTTGGTCTTGTGAAACATAACCGTTATGGCCGTTGATAAGACAGCGTGTTGTAACGTCATCAAAGGGACGAGGGTTACGTAATGTCCAACAGTCTCGTAACAATCTAAAAACCTTATTTCTCACCCCAACTACTGAGTCCGTCACTTGTGGGAACGTTTTGTTTAATAGTTGTAGCCCGATGTTCTTGTTCTCACTTTGGTGAGAAGCGAACATTACTAACCCGTAAGCATAACATGCTTCTTTATGTTGCATGTTAGCCGCTTTTTCTAAATCACGAAGTCCTATATTCGGATATATTGAGTCAAAATAATTTCTTAACCCGTTGCGTAAAATAGCATTTGGGTTCCCCGCAATATATGCGTCAAAGTAAACACATCGTAACTTATGGATTTCCCAATGTGATATCCCCCATCATTCGAACGAAAGCCTTTTATAAACCAAGGCATTCTTGGAACGTTCTTCGAATGTCTTACAAACTGATCTCGCCTTAAATAGTTGTGCCGAGGAATTCTGACCGACTCTAGACAAGATTTCATCAATCATGTCTCCGGGTAGGTCTCTTAAAATATTGGGTTATCTATCCATTTTGTGTTTTTATACTGTAAAATAGACAAGAGTTAGATTCATAAAAAAATACTTATTAATACAAGCAATTTTTACATATATCATAAAGCATAAGCACACTATATTACATATATTACACCACACGAATACAACTATCTTATTCCGACTCGCTCGTTTCTTCTTCTTCGGTTTTGGTTCATTTTGCCAAGTTTCTAGGGATATATGATGTTCCCCTAATACGAGCCGTCGTTTTCCACATTGGTTTAGAAAAACCTGGTGGTTTAGAGGTTCCCGGGTTATTGTCACAACTTAAGAAATACGGGTGTTGACTATACATATAAAGTTCATCGAGTTTGGAATCAAATTTCTCTATTTTTATGCCCTTTCCCATATTGTTCTCTTTTGCCTTATTAAATTGTGTTGGGGTAATTTCTATAACATCATCGGAATCCTTGTCGGGATCCGATTCGTCGGAGAATTGGTAATCCTCCCAATACTTTGCTTCCTTGGCGGAAACACCATTGACCATAATTAACTTTGGTCGGTTGGTTGAGGATTTTATTCTACTTAACCATTTTATTATTTCCCCCACTAGTTCTATTTCTTCTTCCGGTTCCGATTCTTCTTCCGGTTCTGATTCTGCTTCCAGTTCCGACTCTTCTTCCGGTTCCTCTTCGGGAACTCGTGAATCAGTCCACGAATCATTCCAATTTACATTTGACTCTTCATTATTATTAGGTGAGTCAATGGGACTTGTTCTAGAGGTAGACATCTATCACATAATATCAAACACGTTAAGAGATTAATATATCACATAATATTCACATGTTAAAAATATATAGTTTCCAATAAAATTTGTTAAGCAATCATTTCTCAAGTAAACACGGTCGAAGTCCAGACTCACTAATGCATCCTAACAAACTCAATAAGACACACTAATGCAAAATTCTGGTTCTCTAAGACCAACGCTCGGATACCAACTGAAATGTCCCGTTCATATTGATTATAAACGTTCCATATTATTTGATTTCGTTTTTTACCTCTATATGAGACGTTTTTCAAAGACTGCATTCATTTTTAAAACAACCATAACCTTTATTTTATCAATAAAGGTTTCGAAAGCATTACGTAGATTATCAAATAATGATAATCTAAAATATACTGTTTACACACGACCATTACATAATGGTTTACAATAGAAATATATTACATCAACATATGTTTATTGAATGCAGTTTTTACACAATATCATACAAACATGGACTCCAAATCTTGTCCTTATTTTAGTATGCAACAGCGGAAGCTCTTAGTATTCACCTGAGAATAAACATGCTTTAAACGTCAATAAAAATGTTGGTGAGTTATAGGTTTAACCTATATATATCAAATCGTAACAATAGACCACAAGATTTCATATTTCAATACGCATCCCATACATAGAGATAAAAATCATTCATATGGTGAACACCTGGTAACCGACATTAACAAGATGCATATATAAGAATATCCCCATCATTCCGGGACACCCTTCGGATATGATATAAATTTCGAAGTACTAAAGCATCCGGTACTTTGGATGGGGTTTGTTAGGCCCAATAGATCTATTTTTAGGATTCGCGTCAATTAGGGTGTCTGTTCCCTAATTCTTAGATTACCAGACTTAATAAAAAGGGGCATATTCGATTTCGATAATTCAACCATAGAATGTAGTTTCACGTACTTTGTGTCTATTTTGTAAATCATTTATAAAACCTGCATGTATTCTCATCCCAAAAATATTAGATTTTAAAAGTGGGACTATAACTCACTTTCACAGATTTTTTACTTCGTCGGGAAGTAAGACTTGGCCACTGGTCGGTTCACGAACCTATAACAAATATGTACATATATATCAAAGTATATTCAAAATATATTTACAACACTTTTAATACATTTTGATGTTTTAAGTTTATTAAGTCAGCTGTCCTCGTTAGTAACCTACTGAGACGACCCGACCCAATCCATAGGGACGAATACAATAACATATGATAACATTGCGAGGTACTTGACCTCTATATGATACATTTTACAAATGTTGCATTTATTCTTAAAAGGCAAACTATCATTACATCAATATTTGACATTTTCGTCTAACATTTCATAATATCCAAATGACCTAATCTGTCATTTACTTATTTATATTCTCTATTGAACTCCAATGACTCGAATGCAACGTCTTTGTATCATGGCTTAAAAGGTCCCAAGTAGTATCCTTAACATGAGCTAATGCACAGCGGAAGACTTAATTCATACCTGAGAATAACATGCTTTAAAACATCAACATAAAGTTGGTGAGATATATAGGTTTGATGCTAGCAGCGTTATAACAATGGAACACAAGATTTCATATATAAACATTTTAATAAAAATATTCTAAGTGGTTGAGCACTTGGTAACCATACTTAACATTTAATCACGTCGCATATTCCCTTTATTATGAAATCTTACTACACCGTACCAAGGTGTAGTCACGAAACGAAGTACTGTGCAACCGTTGAATACTGGTCGTCCAGTCCGGTTGGGGTTGTCAGGCCCGATAGATCTATCAACAGGATTCGCGTTTACAATACCGCTGTAAATATTAGTTACCAAGCTACAGGGAAGTATGCCAGTGGTACAACTCAACGTAGAATATATTTTTCAGTTACTTGTGTCCATAGAGTAAAACATAAAATACATGTATTCTCATCCCGAAATATTTAGAGTTTAAAAGTGGGACTATATACTCACTTTTGTCTTGAAGATATGTAATTTCGACTTGGTCTCCGATTGATATCACGAACCTATCCATATATAATATATCAATACCTTTTCTTTTTAAACAATCGTCACATATATATACTTATAATACTTTTAATACTTTTAATAATTCCTTAGTCCGTAGTTAGCAGTCCGATGTTAGTAATTCAATTTTAATGGTTCATATTTAGTTGTTTAATAAACCCCCAATGAAATAAATAAAACCCCCATCGTATATGTATTGGTAGAGATTAATCTTGACCCATGGTACCGGTGTTGTCAAATGACGTGTTGCGTACATAAAGTACCGGTGTTGTCAAATGACATGTTGCGTACAATCATGGGATCTTATGATTAATCTTCTCGTATTGTTTACGGGTGATCCTGAACCATATAAAATTAAATTATGAGTACATATGTATAAAATATCATGTTACTTTAGGAAGATGTGATTTATTTAATTTTCTCCAATTATTTTCGTGGCTAAACTAGTCTTGGATATCCGATTTTGTTTTGGTCATAATTTCTTCGTTACAACTCCGTTTTCGTTGATTCAACTTTTCACTTCCTTGGATCGAGTCCCTCTTTAAGAATATGAACTGTAAATACCTTAGTTTGTATTCGAAATCATAGGTCATAGGTCAAATTTTGGTGAAACTTATGAAGTTAATCATTTTTGTTACAAAAACATCATTTAATGACCATTTTTCTAAAAATACTTATACTATGAATTAAATCATGAAATTTTTATGTGTTAACATATTCATAAGAAATATCATTTTTCCGGAATATAAACCTCCAATTCAAAGTTCAAGATGGTTTTTAATTATCCAACCCAAAACAGCCCCCGGTTGCACTCCGACGTCATAAAAACAGTTTTTTAAGGTATTCTTTGAAAAACCAAGTTATACCTTGTTAAATTAGCATATATTTAAGTTATATTACAGGTCTTGAAGTATTTTAAAAGTTAAGTTAGAAGGATCTATTTAGTTTGCAAACAAGTTTGAAATAATTCAAACTATGTTTTTGTTGTTAAAATTGTATACCATACAATAAGATAGCTATATATATATGAATCGAATAAGGTTATGAACAAAGTTACTACCTCAAGTTACTTGGACAAGATTGCTGTAAAAGAGGAGTAAAAAACCTAGAACCAAAAGAGTGATGAAATTGGATGAAAGATTGGAAGCAACTTAAGACATAAACTTGAATTGAAAGTTGTATTTTTGTAGTGTTTTTGTTGATCTTTTTATGGTGGTGTTTAAGGTGATTCTTGAGAGGATTTTTGCTGGAGTTCTTAGAGAGACATGAGGCTAGTAAGTGTGTGTGTTTAGCTAGAGAAATGATGTTCCAAAAATTGAAAATGGATGCATGTATTTATGGTGGTGTAAAAGGTGTATAAATTTGTAATTTTGTGAAAAGATCTTTTAATCATGTGAAATTGTCATACTAAATAACAAAAGTAGTTACCTTATACATAAGGCATGAACAAGGGCTGGTTGGTGGTGATTTGATGTGTATATACCAATAGTAAATACGTATAGAAGCTAGGTATGATACGAGTACATATACTCAAGATATACGTATAGAAATCTTGTGAAAAATGGAATGAGGATTCAAATATAGCTATCTTTTGTGAATATACTTATATTGTTTTATGTATTTAAGTCTTTAAAAGTGATTAAATACATTATATATACGATATATGTATAAACATTATAGGTCGTAAGTATTTATGTCAAATAACGTTACGTATAGTTATCGTTTTGAAAGCTTAAGTTAGTAGTTTCAAAATATACTTATAACTTATTGTTATTAATACAAAATGAGATATTTAAACATCCTTAAATCATGTTAAATATGTATATATACATATATATACACAAACGTATAATTAACATATATTGTATAGTTCGTGATATCATCGGTCAAACTAGACGGTTAAACGTTATGTAAAACTCTTTTCAAAATCATAAATCTCAACAATTTAGATTGCTTATCATGTTGGTAAGTTTTAATTTATGTAAATATTAATCTTATAAGTGTAAAACGATCGGAAAAATCCGGGTCGTTACAGTACCCACCCGTTAAAGAAATTTCGTCCCGAAATTTGGTAGAGGTTGTCATAAATAACAATAGGAATGTTTTCATGATGAATATGAGGTATTAATAGAGTTTTATCATTATTGGAAGATATGGATAAAACGATTCGGTCATGTGAAGCGCACGAGTGAAGCTATCACAAAAGAATGAAATGAGTGAATATAGAATTGTTTTAACCGATGTCGAGATTAGGATTGATTTCCAGAATTTAAGGGATTTAAAGAAAATCTTATGTAATAAGATTTGGTTCTTCGATGATTTAGAAAACAGGATCTCCTTTGATTTAATGCGATAATCTGTTTCGATTTCTTTGTCGAATATTTCACTATAAATCCACCTCCTTCCATTTCTTACTTCCATACCTCACATCTCTTACTCTTCCTCCTCTAATTCATACCTTAAGGTATCCTTTAAAATGCTTCATCCCGTTCTGATTTTTGTTATACTTCTAACTTTCATATCTTTCATTCTTCTCTTTCATCTACCGCTAGAAGAATCTATTCACTTTTATGATTTTCTTGGAATTATAATGTTTCTAATTCTCCCGTGTCTTTACGTCGCCATACGTATTGATACACACGGTTTGTAGTTTCTGGGTGGTTATTGGGTTTGATATCTTTCCTTATATTTCGATGCTCCTGCTTCTGTTTTCCATAATCATTGTCATCCATAGTTAATACTCTCTCCTATTTGCTGTAATCTATACCCCAATTTCTATTTTGGGACTTTGTCCCTTCGTTTCTTCTTCCCGTCCTTGAGTCAAGCGATCAATAGTTCGAAATTCGTAGGTATAAAATTCGGAATGAACATAGCTAATGCTCTAAGAAAGGAATGGTAATGGCACGATTTTGATTTGTCAAATTACCAGAATATCCAGGAAAATAGAACTATCAAGATGATTTGTTCTTAATATGTTTCGGAATTGGATAGAATGTAAAAGTCGTGTAACATGGCACATGATGACGGTACTGTGAATCATCATATTCCATTAGAAACTTAACATGACTTACTGTAATATAATGAAGTTGATCAAGTTTCATTATATTATACTAGTTCATGCATCAGTTCCCAACACTGCTTCAGAACATTCCTATTTTAAACTTGAAGGATTTAGAAACTAACACAGTTTCCTTTATATTGTAACGCAGATATTACAGAGAGATAAATGATTTCAGATAAGGATAGTGGTGAAAATATCTTCAGAAATATTGAGGATATTTATAATGAAAGATATGATAATATCTTGGAATTTCTAATGTCGAAGGATGATGATGAAGATTGACCCGTAAGGGTTTAGATTCAGAAGCAAGGTGTTTGCTACAGAATCGTCATAATTCTTTATGTACAAGTTTAGTCCTTGTAACTTGTTCAGAGTCTCCTTCATGGTTTGTTCAATCCGGTTTTCAGTACCAATTTTCTATCGAGCGTTCCTAACACTTCCTTCTTTTATCATCAACATTTGGTCATTAAGACCTTCTACAACATGCTGCTTCGTCAGTATTTTCAAAGTTATCGGATCTGGGTCATTGGTTATCAAACCAAGATGGTTTAAGGAGAATTGTATTTTTAGATGATTAAACGCTGATTGTAATATGATGGAATATAAAAGGTTCTCCGGTAACGATGGCGAAAGAACAACGTATATATATATATATATCGAGATTGTAATAAGAGTAGTCTTACTGAGATATCGAAGTGGAGCTGTGACAAAATTAGTTAATTGAAAAGGAATCGCGTGATTGTTTTTGCTAATGGATGATAAGGAATTCGATGCGGATACGTTTTAACTATAACTTCGAGTTCAAAAATTTTTAGGTGCATAACTGTATGCATAAATCTTTATTCCGTAGACGAGGTGCGGCTGGTTGAACTTCTCGATCGAGATGTTTTCAAGAATCATGAAAAGTTGTGAATGCGAATTGTAATCGTCAAGATACAAATGAGGTTTAAAATAGAATCAAGTGGCAAACTTGAAGGATTGTTTAGTTTCATATGTAATAATCATCATTTTAACTCATTTTTAATTGTCCAAAGTTAGCAGTCCAATAGTCCGATTGTCCAATGGTTCAATAAATTCATATATGAACTAAATATATAATATTCGAATTACTTAATACGTATCGTGACCCGTGTACTGGTCTCGGTGTCGATCACAACTCAAAGTATATATATATTTTGGAATCAACTCCGACCCTGTATAGCCAACTCCCACCTTCACATATAGAGTGTCTATGGTTGTTCCGAAATATATATATAGATGGATCAATATGATAAGTCGAAACCTTGTATACGTGTCCCGTTATTTAAAATGCGTAAAATAAATAAATATATATCATGACCCATTATACAACGTGTTGTCTCAGAATTAATCCGACGTGTTGTTGTACATGTGTCCCGACGGTATGTAAAGTACAGAAATTAAAATTGCAAGAATGTAAATTGCGATAAATTAAATATTAATCAGTTAGCTGGGAACAGTTAGCCAGAACAGTTAGCGTGTAATCCTATCACAATTTCAATTAATTAATTCATCTGTTTCTAACAATTTTTATTTTGCCAATGTTTCTTCATTATGCCACTTGTTGGATTCGGATAGGTAAAAATCCAAATATGAAATTTAAATGGAAATGGTTAATCTGGGGTGAACGGATACGTATATCGGTAATTGTAAGTAGGATAATAAATGATCGTTGAATCAGATTCGAAGAATGTACAGTGTAACTTGTTAATGTGAATTCTAAATATTCCTTGGGTACTACCCACCCGTTAAAATATTTTCATCATTAACAGTTTGTACGAATGAAATTTTTAATTACAATCTTTATGAAAATATATTTGCATATATATTTTCTTCGGAGGTAACTATGAATTTAATGAGTCAATAAAATATTCAACTCATTTGATTTATCGTTATTACTAGATTACATAATCTCCAAAACATTAGAGATTACATAATCGTCATGTCGAACGAAGAACGATACGTAAAGAAGAGGTAATCGGTGTAGAATGATATGTAGAACAAAGATCATATTCGAAGTTCAGATGATGATGTTGAGGTACGTGGTGCGGATGTGATTGTTGGTGGTGGTAATGATACGGTTGGTGTTGATGCTGATGATGTTGTTGACGTCGATGATGCTACTGGTACTGAAGATTGCGAGGTTGATGTTGTTAACGGTACTGGTTATGCTGCTGGTGCTGCTGCTGGTGTTTGTAACCTTCGCACCGTGTTCTCCAAAGCCGTCACACGAGCGCGAAGTTCGTTAATTTCTGCTAGTACACCAGGATGATTGGCGGTTGGAGTGAGCGAATGAACAAGATCCAAAATATGGGATAGGATATAATCGTGACGAGATACTCGAGAAATGAGAGAGAAAATGGTTTCTCGAACAGGTTCGCCGGTAAGTGCTTCAGGTTCGTCGCCAATGGGGCAATTCGGTGGGTGAAAGGGATCACCTTCTTCTTGTCTCCAATAATTTAGTATACTACGAACCCATCCCCAATTCATCCAGAATAGATGATGAGAAATTGGTTGATCCATTCCAGTGACGCTGCCTTCGGAGCCCGAATGGAAATCCATATCAGCGTAGCTGTCGGAGTCGGAGGAATTCGAACTGGACGAGGAGTTCATCTTGTACAGTCGGGGAAATGAATTTTTGGTTTGGAATAGATTATAGGAGTTGGGTTTGGTATTCTTCAATACATAATTTACATATGTATTTATAATACTCAAAATCCCGTGAATTACGGAGAATCTTTGAAATTCGTCAGGCAATGTCTATAGCAACAGATACGCTAGGATACGAATTTTGTCTATACACTATCGATGCACCAAATGCAGTAAGACGTGTCTAGACTTAAGAATACTAAGCAGGCAATTCTTAAGGATGATAAGCAGATGATTTTCGACTAGATATGATAAGCAAAACTTTTGACATGTAGACACGGTCAAAGTCCAGACTCACTAATGCATCCTAACAACTACCAGTTAGACACACTAATGCAAGGCCTGGTTCGCTAAGACCAACGCTCTGATACCACATGAGACGACCCGACCCAATCCATAGGGACGAATACAATAACATATGATAACATTGCGAGGTACTTGACCTCTATATGATACATTTTACAAATGTTGCATTTATTCTTAAAAGGCAAACTATCATTACATCAATATTTGACATTTTCGTCTAACATTTCATAATATCCAAATGACCTAATCTGTCATTTACTTATTTATATTCTCTATTGAACTCCAATGACTCGAATGCAACGTCTTTGTATCATGGCTTAAAAGGTCCCAAGTAGTATCCTTAACATGAGCTAATGCACAGCGGAAGACTTAATTCATACCTGAGAATAACATGCTTTAAAACATCAACATAAAGTTGGTGAGATATATAGGTTTGATGCTAGCAGCGTTATAACAATGGAACACAAGATTTCATATATAAACATTTTAATAAAAATATTCTAAGTGGTTGAGCACTTGGTAACCATACTTAACATTTAATCACGTCGCATATTCCCTTTATTATGAAATCTTACTACACCGTACCAAGGTGTAGTCACGAAACGAAGTACTGTGCAACCGTTGAATACTGGTCGTCCAGTCCGGTTGGGGTTGTCAGGCCCGATAGATCTATCAACAGGATTCGCGTTTACAATACCGCTGTAAATATTAGTTACCAAGCTACAGGGAAGTATGCCAGTGGTACAACTCAACGTAGAATATATTTTTCAGTTACTTGTGTCCATAGCGTAAAACATAAAATACATGTATTCTCATCCCGAAATATTTAGAGTTTAAAAGTGGGACTATATACTCACTTTTGTCTTGAAGATATGTAATTTCGACTTGGTCTCCGATTGATATCACGAACCTATCCATATATAATATATCAATACCTTTTCTTTTTAAACAATCGTCACATATATATACTTATAATACTTTTAATACTTTTAATAATTCCTTAGTCCGTAGTTAGCAGTCCGATGTTAGTAATTCAATTTTAATGGTTCATATTTAGTTGTTTAATAAACCCCCAATGAAATAAATAAAACCCCCATCGTATATGTATTGGTCGAGATTAATCTTGACCCATGGTACCGGTGTTGTCAAATGACGTGTTGCGTACATAAAGTACCGGTGTTGTCAAATGACATGTTGCGTACAATCATGGGATCTTATGATTAATCTTCTCGTATTGTTTACGGGTGATCCTGAACCATATAAAATTAAATTATGAGTACATATGTATAAAATATCATGTTACTTTAGGAAGATGTGATTTATTTAATTTTCTCCAATTATTTTCGTGGCTAAACTAGTCTTGGATATCCGATTTTGTTTTGGTCATAATTTCTTCGTTACAACTCCGTTTTCGTTGATTCAACTTTTCACTTCCTTGGATCGAGTCCCTCTTTAAGAATATGAACTGTAAATACCTTAGTTTGTATTCGAAATCATAGGTCATAGGTCAAATTTTGGTGAAACTTATGAAGTTAATCATTTTTGTTACAAAAACATCATTTAATGACCATTTTTCTAAAAATACTTATACTATGAATTAAATCATGAAATTTTTATGTGTTAACATATTCATAAGAAATATCATTTTTCCGGAATATAAACCTCCAATTCAAAGTTCAAGATGGTTTTTAATTATCCAACCCAAAACAGCCCCCGGTTGCACTCCGACGTCATAAAAACAGTTTTTTAAGGTATTCTTTGAAAAACCAAGTTATACCTTGTTAAATTAGCATATATTTAAGTTATATTACAGGTCTTGAAGTATTTTAAAAGTTAAGTTAGAAGGATCTATTTAGTTTGCAAACAAGTTTGAAATAATTCAAACTATGTTTTTGTTGTTAAAATTGTATACCATACAATAAGATAGCTATATATATATGAATCGAATAAGGTTATGAACAAAGTTACTACCTCAAGTTACTTGGACAAGATTGCTGTAAAAGAGGAGTAAAAAACCTAGAACCAAAAGAGTGATGAAATTGGATGAAAGATTGGAAGCAACTTAAGACATAAACTTGAATTGAAAGTTGTATTTTTGTAGTGTTTTTGTTGATCTTTTTATGGTGGTGTTTAAGGTGATTCTTGAGAGGATTTTTGCTGGAGTTCTTAGAGAGACATGAGGCTAGTAAGTGTGTGTGTTTAGCTAGAGAAATGATGTTCCAAAAATTGAAAATGGATGCATGTATTTATGGTGGTGTAAAAGGTGTATAAATTTGTAATTTTGTGAAAAGATCTTTTAATCATGTGAAATTGTCATACTAAATAACAAAAGTAGTTACCTTATACATAAGGCATGAACAAGGGCTGGTTGGTGGTGATTTGATGTGTATATACCAATAGTAAATACGTATAGAAGCTAGGTATGATACGAGTACATATACTCTAGATATACGTATAGAAATCTTGTGAAAAATGGAATGAGGATTCAAATATAGCTATCTTTTGTGAATATACTTATATTGTTTTATGTATTTAAGTCTTTAAAAGTGATTAAATACATTATATATACGATATATGTATAAACATTATAGGTCGTAAGTATTTATGTCAAATAACGTTACGTATAGTTATCGTTTTGAAAGCTTAAGTTAGTAGTTTCAAAATATACTTATAACTTATTGTTATTAATACAAAATGAGATATTTAAACATCCTTAAATCATGTTAAATATGTATATATACATATATATACACAAACGTATAATTAACATATATTGTATAGTTCGTGATATCATCGGTCAAACTAGACGGTTAAACGTTATGTAAAACTCTTTTCAAAATCATAAATCTCAACAATTTAGATTGCTTATCATGTTGGTAAGTTTTAATTTATGTAAATATTAATCTTATAAGTGTAAAACGATCGGAAAAATCCGGGTCGTTACACCTACAACTAGTTGTCCAACGTTAGATGTACAGAAAAAAATTGATATATATTATCTTGAATCAATCCACGACCCAGTGTATACACGTCTCAGGCTAGATCACAACTCAAAGTATATATATTTTTGGAATCAACCTCAACCCTGTATAGTTAACTCCCTCATTACTGCATATAGAGTGTCTATGGTTGTTACAAATAATATATACACATGGGTCGATATGATATGTCAAAACATTTGCATACGTGTCTATGGTATCCCAAGATTACATAATATATTAGAATACATGATAATACAATATAATTTAGCTAGGATATGATTAATATAGATTTGTTACCAATTTTTACGTTGCTACAACAAGAAAAATTATCCAATCTTGTTTTACCCATAACTTTTCATTTTAAATCCGTTTTGAGTGAATCAAATTACTATGGTTTCATATTGAACTATATTTTATGAATCTAAACAGAAAAAGTATAGGTTTATAGTCGGAAATATAAGTTACAAGTCGTTTTTGTAAAGGTAGTCATTTCAGTCGAAAGAACGACGTCTAGATAACCATTTTAGAAAACATACTTCTACTTTGAGTTTTACCATGATTTTTGGATATAGTTTCATGTTCATAATAAAAATCATTTTCCCAGAAGAACAACTTTTAAATCAAAGTTTATCATAGTTTTTAATTAACTACCCCAAAACAGCCCGCTGTGTTACTACGACGGCGTATGTCCGGTTTTACAGTGTTCTTCGTGTTTCCAGGTTTTAAATCATTAAGTTAGCATATCATATAGATATAGAACATGTGTTTAGTTGATTTTAAAAGTCAAGTTAGAAGGATTAACTTTTGTTTGCGAACAAGTTTAGAATTAACTAAACTATGTTCTAGTGATTACAAGTTTAAACCTTCGAATAAGATAGCTTTATATGTATGAATTGAATGATGTTATGAACATCATTACTACCTCAAGTTTTCTGGATAAAGCTACTGGAAATGAGAAAAATGGATCTAGCTTCAAAGGATCCATGGATGGCTTGAAAGTTCTTGAAGCAGAATCATGACATGAAAAACAAGTTCAAGTAAGATTTCCACTCGAAATAAGATTGTTATAGTTATAGAAATTGAATAAAAGTTTGAATATGAGTATTACCTTGTATTAGAAAGATATCTTACTGTAAATAAAAAAGATTTCTTGAGGTTGGATGATCACTCTACAAGATTGGAAGTAAGCTAGCAAACTTGGAAGTATTCTTGATTTTATGAAACTAGAACTTGTAGAATTTATGAAGAACACTTAGAACTTGAAGATAGAACTTGAGAGAGATCAATTAGATGAAGAAAATTGAAGAATGAAAGTGCTTTTAGGTGTTTTTGGTCGTTGATGTATGGATTAGATATAAAGGATATGTAATTTTGTTTTCATGTAAATAAGTCATGAATGATTACTCATATTTTTTGTAATTTTATGAGATATTTCATGCTAGTTGCCAAATGATGGTTCCCACATGTGTTAGGTGACTCACATGGGCTGCTAAGAGCTAATCATTGGAGTGTATATACCAATAGTACATACATCTAAAAGCTGTGTATTGTACGAGTACGAATACGGGTGCATACGAGTAGAATTGTTGATGAAACTGAACGAGGATGTAATTGTAAGCATTTTTGTTAAGTAGAAGTATTTTGATAAGTGTCTTGAAGTCTTTCAAAAGTGTATGAATACATATTAAAACACTACATGTATATACATTTTAACTGAGTCGTTAAGTCATCGTTAGTCGTTACATGTAAGTGTTGTTTTGAAACCTTTAGGTTAACGATCTTGTTAAATGTTGTTAACCCAATGTTTATAATATCAAATAAGATTTTAAATTATTATATTATCATGATAATATGATGTATGAATATCTCTTAATATGATATATATACATTAAATGTCGTTACAACGATAATCGTTACATATATGTCTCGTTTCAAAATCATTAAGTTAGTAGTCTTGCTTTTACATATGTAGTTCATTGTTAATATACTTAAAGATATGTTTACTTATCATAATATCATGTTAACTATATATATATCCATATATATATGTCATCATATAGTTTTTACAAGTTTTAACGTTCGTGAATCACCGGTCAACTTGGGTGGTCAATTGTCTATATGAAACCTATTTCAATTAATCAAGTCTTAACAAGTTTGATTGCTTAACATGTTGGAAACACTTAATCATGTAAATAACAATTTCATTTAATATATATATAAATATGGAAAAGTTCGAGTCACTACACCTCATCCAAGCAAATCTATAAAAATGTAAACAACGAGAGGGTAAGCTAACGCTTAGTGAGTGAGAATATACTACCTACATATATATGCATAAAATGGACACGCCACACAAATAATCAAATACCGCATACCGGAGCATCCAAACATAAAGGCAAGCTAAGCTAAGCATACCGTATAATCACTAAGCAACAAGCTAGTAACAACAACCATAAAGTAAGTCACCAACGAAGATGTGAACAACGCCAATAAGCTACACCCGGAGGGTTAGCTACATCACAACAATACATTAACATATATATAACAGAGTGTAAAACCGCCCAAGGTTAACCAATCGTACAAAGGAATGGTACTCGAATTTTCCATCAGTGTTCGTAACAACCGTTAGTGTACAACACATATATCACTAACCCTTGGACAACACATATCCGTTCATGAAACCGTTAGCATACAACGCATATATCACTAACTTGGACAACACATATCTATTCATAAAACCATTAGAGTACAACACATATATCACTAACTTGGGCAACACATATCCATTCATAAAACCGTTAAAGTACAACACATATATCACTAACTTGGACAACACATATCCATTCATAAAATCGTCAGCGTACAACACATATATCACTAACTTGGATAACGCATATCCATTCATAAAATTAAACACATCACAATTCAATATCAACCCTTCGCCATTGGGGTTATCCAATTCACAACCACGTGTGATAATGTACACACAAAACGTGCACCACGCCAAAGGTGGTCAACCAAAACGCACATCCATGCTAATTGGGCCTATACACAAGTCCATCAAATCCACCTATATGTGAAGTGAGTTCTATAACCGAGAACTACTTCACCCGACCCGCACCCATCCTACACATACATATGCACATAGGATATTAACACTCACCTTGAAGTCTTGATGGATGCCAAAACAAAATCCGAAATCGCCGATGGAATGTACCTATTCCATTTATCACATAACAAGTAACACAATTAGGGTTGACTTACAAACCAACCCAATTGACACTTAGTGCAATTTCGACCCAAATGCACTTCCAAGTACAAACTGCGCCCAAAATTAACCAATAATCACTAACACAGGTGAGAATGGTCCTAACACGCCAATTAAACCCAATCATAGGTGTTAAACACCTATCTTGCCCAAAATGACACTTAAACCCTAATTTGACCCATAAGAAGTCAATATCACGCCATTAGCAAGTTTTGACACCAAAACATATTTAACTCGGTTCTATGCTTCAACTTAATCCATTTTAAGTTTATAAACCTTATTAAATCGGCAATTGAGTCATAATCATCACCAAACCCTAATTTTGACTCTAGTCAAAATTAGTCAACCCAAATTCACCTAAAGTGGTTCCAACACTTCCATAATCACTAAACCTAGTGATTAAACTCAAGATTAAAGCCTAATCAAGGCCAAATCGTCAACCAACCCAAAACCCGCCAAGTGACAAGAATAACTAGTCACCATAAATCCATTGCATCATCTAAGAGGGTTTCATAACAAATCAAACTCAAACCCTAACTTGAATATCAAATCTAACAAATGTAATTCTGAGTTTGAACTTACCAATACCAACAAAATGATGCCGTTGACGAGTAGAACAACTTTAAAACCCGAGCTTTGGTGAGAATCCAACTCTTTCTTCTCCAATTCAAGCTCTCTCACTCTAGAACCCTTCCTCTCTCTCTAGATATGGATGAGAGTGTTTGTGTGGGTGAGAAATGAGCTCCAATGGAGTTCTAGATCAGTTTTGGTGACCCTAAACCGACCCTAAAAGAAAATACCAAAGTACCCCTCATTTAAACCTTTTAAAAAAGCTGAAAATTGCATCAGACGGGATCGGAGTGCCGCTCCATAAGGTGGAGCGCCGCTCCAACCTTCAGGTCAGTTTTCAGTTTCTTGTTTTGGCCATAAATTTTTGACCGTAGCTCCATTTTCGATGAATCAAATATCGTTGGAAACGTAATAAGATTTTCTTTTCAATGGTAAGGCTTTGAAATATCAACTCAAACTTTATTTGGGGTTGAAAAGATACGTACACACCTTGTCACTTCAGATAACGTCCAGTCTCCTTCGACGTTCGAGCAAGCAACATGTACGTGCTTCGTACACTTCATACACGCATCGTACACCATAAATACATTATGTACAATAAATATTTGGGTCTTACAGTATATAAGGAGTGGTGTGTTGAGCTACTGAGTACTATAGCTTTAAATAAGGATGTAGATATGTTAGACGATAAGAGTTTTCTTAGATTTTTACTTGGAGGTAGGATGTACAGGATGTCTATGATAGACATGGCTAGAGCTTTACAGATTTACACCCCCACTGAATTATTATCACCTGATTGTACAGCTTTAATTTATCACGGTGAGAGGGTGGATAGAGATTTTGACGCTAACGCCGTATGAAGGCGTATGTCAAATTTTAATGTTTTTACACGGGGATGAAGACACTCCTATTTAGATATTAATAGAGCCGAGCTTCGTATAATACATAGATTTTTAGCTAACTCGATTACACAAAGAGGTAAAAACAAGGAGAAAATGACTCTAAACGATTTATTTTACCTTAAGTGCATTCGAGACACTAGAGGCTTTGTTAATATTCCCTACTGTGTTGGTTTTTATTTGTCCAAAGTTGTGGAAGGTATACAGGATGGGGGAATAATAGGAGGAGGCATTTTTGTTACTCTCATTAGGGAACAAGGGGTTTCGATGATGGTAGTTCGGGAACAAGACGATACCATAGGTTTGCAGGTCTATCTGGGTGCAATGGTACTAAAATGGAGGCATAATATGCCAATACCATATCATGGCACCCATCCACAGGTAGAGAGGGGTTCGGATGAGGAGATGGAGGAAGCAGATGACATCAGGGATGTCATTAGGGATAGTTTTACTGACGTTTTCCAGCGTGTAGATGAGGTGGAAATGAATAACGAGGCTAGGCATCGTCAGTATGAGCAGTGGCAAGCCGCGAATGTGTATGAGACTTCCAGGCGACGCCAACACGATAGCTGGAAAGTTCATCAGCACCAAATCATGAGCCAGCTATCATATCAGGTACCAAATAACTACATCCCGACTCGACCTACTTACTATCCACCACATCAGCTTGACATGCGACCACCCTTTGACCTGTACGACCCCAATCAAGCCTACCAGAACACTTATCACCAACCATGGAACCCGAACGATGATATGAACTGGAACCCCTATCCAAATCAATAGTGTTCCATTGGTGATGTCTTATCTTTTTTTTTTTTTTTTTATCTAGTTACGTTTAAACATATAACATTTTGATACTTTAATGTAATGTTTAATATTTTTATTATTTTGTACTAATATTTCATTTTTGTAATTTGAAAGTGGGATATTAAGTCCCATTTCAAACTACCATGCATGTTTATATTTGTATTGTATGTATTTTATCTCATGTACACAACAGGGTAAAACAGCGCATTTTCAAAGACTGACATTAAGTTCAGCAAAAGCAACTAATTTTGACGACAAGATGCAAAATAAATGTGATATAACAACTGCAGGAATGAAAAAATGATGTGCACCATTTATCATTCAACACAAACAACAATATGTTTGGAAACTTTGATAAAATTTAATCATTTTTCTATGCTAATCACCCTCAATAATTTAAATTGTTACTGATTTCTTGCAAATGAGGGCATTGTAAGATCTTAAGTGTGGGAAGTGATTAAATTCTTTCGGTTTATAAAAAAAAATTTGACTTATATACTTGGTTTAATAGCCACAGTTAAAATACTAGTAACGCAGTAGTTGTATTAGAATCTAGTGTTCTCTGATAATAAAGAACAGCCCTAGTCTTATATACTGACTACCCACTTCTAGTAAAATTTTTAAAATTTTTTTTTTAACTAAATGAACTCAAAATCATGTTTATACATATTTATGAACGATAAAACTAGGTGTTAACACCGAAATTATTGTTACCTCGGAAAGGACATAAATTGAGAAACAACCCAAAACGCTTAAATTCATTTAAAATGGAATAGAGGAGAATAAAAAGGCAAAGAAAGAAAAATAAAAGCCAAGTGTGAAAAAAAATTACCAAGTTATTTAGAACATATATCACATATTTTTGTACAAATAATTAAAGATACTTTTGTTTTGGACAATATTAATCAGTTTTACCCAGTTTATTGTGATATAAATAGAATTTAAAAGGAAGTAAAGTCTTCCGAGAAAAAGACACGCGCTTCTTGATTTAGGTCAGGAAGTTGTCGTCCAGACCAGTTGTAGAGTCTACGAAAAACCTTGAAAAGTTTTCTCGAAAATCAGCTGGAAATTCACGGACCTCAACATCAAACAGGGTCACCAAGTGGTAAGACTTATCCTAACCATGAGAGGATCTATCTCGTACAATGGGGGGCACCGTGCAAAATAGCTTATAAGACTAATGAATCAGATCCTCAGAAAGGATAATCTCCTTAAAAGATTTAAAATCAGCTTTTAAGCCTGATATTACCCAATCCTTGAGATTGACCTTAAAGATTGAGAATTATAAACTCATGGAATTCGATGATATCTAAACTCGAGCTTGAACGAGAACATATTTTGATCAAAATTACAAACCGATTTGTTTTCTGAAAACTCATTTTCAATGCGTTCATTACCATTGAACGTAAAATCCTAAGAATTCATCAAAATTTATTAGGTCACCTGAACCAAATCGGGTGTCAACCGTAAGAACGGTGGTTGCATAGCATGGTCAAAGACATGATCTTGCGCTAGACTGAAAAACTATAGTGCGATCTTTACTATTGCTCCTACAAAGGATAGTAATTGCATCCGACACGATATAGACCATAATCAAAAGCATGTCACGGGACATTGCCTTAACAGTTGCTTGTTCAACGCTTTCCTTTACAACCGGACGGTAGTTTACCAAAAGGTAATATACGGAGCAAGTATACTGGATGTGTTGCTTTCCTAATATAAGGTTAGCAAGTGGGTGACACAAAACCGCAAGTTTTGAACTAAAATTTTCAAATCTGAAACCCACAAAAACATTTTGCAAACACCGGTGAAGGGTTATTCCGGAAAACTTATCTAGGATAAAAGCTAGATTGAATTTTCAAAAGATCAAAAGTTTTCATAAAGATCCAATTTCCTTAAAGGATCTAAATTTTCATAGTCATGTGGGACTGTAAACCACAATGTTACTATCATTGTTCATACCGCCGTATAGAAATCACTGATGTACAAAGTGTGAAGAATAAAGAAGTGATTCAAGTATGTTTTTATTCAAAGTTTTATATTGCTTGAGGACAAGAAACGCTCAAGTGTGGGAATATTTGATAATGCTAAAAACGAACATATATTTCATAGCATTATCCCTCAAGAAAGACAAGCTTTTAATTGCAATTTTTCTATTTACAAGTGATATTCGTTTAAATAATAAAAGGTGAAGACAAAAGACAGATTCGACGAATTGAAGACACAAATGACCAAAACGTTAAAAAGTACAAAGTACAATCCAAGAAGTTCAATTTATTGATGAGAAACGTCTAGAAATTACAAGAGTACGAGCCGCGAAACGCAAAGTACAAGATATTAAATAGTACGCAAGGACGTTCGAAAATCCAGAACCGAGACATGAACCAACTATCAACGCGCGACGCAACGGACTAAAAATTACAAGTCAACTATGCACATGAATATAATATAATATATATATAATTATATAAAATTATATATATTATATTATATTATTTATAAACCGTCGGCAAACAAGAAAACAAAGTGAAATGATCTGTCCTAGGTGGCCATGCGATCGCATGGCCATGAAGAAGAAACTCCATGCGATCGCATGGGGTACTGTAGCTGGTCAGGTTCTATAAATTGCAAATTTCGGACGAGTTTATATACACCTTTTTCTAATCTCTTACTCTCTCAATATATATATATATATATTTATATTTATAATTTTAATTTTAATTTAAGATTAATAATAATAAGGTTATGTTAGTGAATGTTTTAAGTTTGTAAGTCGAATTTTTGTCCGTGTAACACTACGCGATTAATACTCATTGTAAGTTATGTTCAACCTTTTTAAATTAATGTCTCGTAGCTAAGTTATTATTATACTTATTTAAGCGCGAAGTAATCATGATGTTAGACTAAATATTAAGACTGGGTTATTAGGCTTTGGACCATAATTGGGGTTTGGACAAAAGACCGACACTTGTGGAAATTGGACTATGGGCTATTAATGGGCTTTATATTTGTTTAACTGAATGATAGTTCGTTAATTTAATATAGAGATTTACAATTGGAGGTAATTATAAATAACCACATACACTCGATTGGATACGATGGGCGGGATATTTATAATTACTAATAATCGTTCATTTAACTGGACACGGGGATGGATTAATAGTCAATGGACTTACATACAAGGACACTTGGTGTAATTGTTAATAAAGTATTAAAACCTTGGATTGCATACAGTCGATAACCTGGTATAATCATTAACAATGTATTAAAACCTTATTACAGTTTAAGTCCCCAATTAGTTGGAATATTTGACTTCGGGTATAAGGATAATTTGACGAGGACACTCGCACTTTATATTTATGATTGATGGACTGTTATGGACAAAAACCAGATGGACATATCGAATAATCCAGGACAAAGGACAATTAACCCATGGTAATAAATTAAAATCAACACGTCAAACATCATGATTACGAAAGTTTAAATAAGCATAATTCCTTTATTTTGTATCTCATCGCACCTTTAATTATCGTACTTTTAATTATTGCAATTTTATTTATCGTCATTTTATTTATCGCACTTTAAATTGTCGCACTTTTATTATCGTTATTTACTTTACGCTTTAAATTAAGTCATTTGTATATTTAATATTTTACATTAGGTTTTAATTGCGACTTAAGACATAAAATCGACAAACCAGTCATTAAACGGTAAAACCCCCTTTTTATAATAATAATACTACTTATATATATATATATATATATACAAATATAGTTTAAAATAAATATAGCGTTAAATTTAGTGGTATCCCTGTGGAACGAACCGGACTTACTAAAAACTACACTACTTTACGATTAGGTACACTGCCTATAGTGTTGTAGCAAGGTTTAGGTATATCCACTCTATAAATAAATAAATAACTTGTGTAAAATTGTATCGTATTTAATAGTATTTTGCAATAAAAATATAACTATTTCGTATACACCTCGCTTAACATCAGCTAGCCCGTTTGCCTCTGCTTTACCATGACACTGATGGTTGGGGTGAATGTATGCAATACAAAATCAAGAAAGAGTTTAAGTATGGTTTGTCTGTCTTAGCTCCTCAGTTTCCAAAGATAACGTATAGAACAGTTCATGAAATTGGTAAGAGGGTGGAGATCATGAGATATAAGCGTGCAAAAACAATGAAATATGCCCCAGTTCGTAAAATGCCGTAAAACTTTGGTAAGAAGTTCAAATGGTGGTATTATGACGGTGGAACTGAGGAGGCGGTGATCATGCTGGAGTCTGGAGACGAGTTGAATCAGATAAGCGAATTTGTGTAAAGCGGATATCAAGGTGTTGAGACGACACCCGATTATTCATGAGCTGCAGAACATGTAACAGGCGATTCAGTTCAACTGTGTTGTTCGAACGTGTTATGTTATGATTTGTGCACTTAATGCTTTATAGTTAAAACTTTGAACTTTTATGAACTGTGGACTTGAATGTTTTTACTATTTCGATTTGGTTGTAATAAACTGATTTGAATGTTTGAATTGGTTGGATATTTGTATGGTTTACATTTTGATGAATGTTGATTTGATTATAATATAATGAACTAGGTCCTAGGAGGAGTTTGTTGGTGCATGAACGCAAGTCCTGAGTTCATTATAGCGTATTCGTGTGTATTAAGACTAAGTAAGTACTTGGATAATCGATTGTATGCATTTAAAGTTGAATTGCTAACCATCTATGTAACCGCACGGATGCAGGTTGCATCCGTACGGATACAAGTGCAACTGCACGGTTGCATCCTGCAACCGCACGGTTACACGTGCAGACCTTATATATTGAAGATTTCGGGTTCATTGTTGGGGTTACAAACCTAAACTATACCCTAGTCGTGATTTCGATTCTTTGCAGGTCTAGCACTTATGGTTATCGATCTACAACATCTAAAAGTCATTTATCTTGTTTAGATCATTCGTGTTTGAGTCGTTTTTGATATAAAATTCAATATCGAGTAATTCCGCACTCGATATTAAAGATTAGATCAATTAATACTGTTTAATCGTTCCTACACAGGGTAGCATGTATACATTGTATTTCTTTTGCATGTCCCTCTCACTTATCTTCCACTTTTCGTAACACATTCTAATATGCGAGAACAATACAAATGAATTAAATTTCAAATTGGGCAATTAGGTCTCAAGCCAAACCTTTCTTATAAATATTGCATGATTTTTTTTTAACGGCGATATCGGTATCGAATACTCTCATTTGTCACCCACATACGTCTAGGAGGAAACTCAATTCGCGACGATGTTGGCAATACCATCGAAGGTTGGGAAAACCCCCCACAGACCTTCCCAAATCGCATTGATGTTGGCAGTACCATCAAATGTTGAAAACACCCTGCTTGGAGTGGGAATTGAACCTGGGTTGGCAGTACCCCAAGTTGAATCCCACCTCATACCACTCAAGCCAAGCTTTGGTGGTTTGCATGATTTTTCTTTTGAAAATGGACAAATGTTATCACTTTTTATAAGCGTGCATTCATGCTTTTAAATTACATAACAGAATTTTTATAAAATGTGTTACATTTATATTTTAAATTATTTAAATTGGTGGTCCCCAATTACAAATAGTCACATGACAAATTAATTGTTATTATTGTACTTGGTAATAGTGGTAACCATGTACTCATGTAGTATGTTATATTGCTTATGATTGTGACTATACCCTATGGGGAGTGATTTGTACACCACCTATTTTTAGCCGTACACCACCAAACATGCTTTACAGGGTTGTACAGTACAACAATGTAAAGCATGTTTGGTGGTGTATGGCTAAAAATAGGTGGTGTACGAATCATCACCCATACCCTATAACTACATTCAACGATTTTAGTGTTTAATGATCTTAGAGTTAGGTTTATTTATATCTTGCATTCAATTTTTATCAATTCAGGTTTCATATGGTGGTGATTCATAGACTTTTTATTTCATAAACCGTACAAAATTATAGTGGATTAAGAGTTAATGACAGATGTTCGAATGCGATGTTGAAATCCACCTGATCATTTGTGGGACGAACTAATTCATATCTACCATCCCCGAAGAGGAAACCCGTACGACAAATTCATACAAACATTGCGTATGGTAAAACTCATCGAGTAAGACTCGCACGCGAAACTCGCACGCAACACGCCTGGACCTCTGAAATTGACGGGTAATTACAACGAAAATATTTTGCGAACACACCTCCCTTATGGGAAGAAGTCAGGTTTCAGTTTCCACCAATTTTAAAATTAAAATTAACTCCGGAACAAAATTGAATGCAAGATAAAAATTTTGGGTAAGTACTAGGATTTGTAATCCTCTGAGTTAAGAATATTTGAACTTTTGAATTAAATAAATCGGAGTTTGTAAGAAGGAGATATAACCAAAATGGTGAATATTATCACCATTTTAATCATATTTCTTTCATACGAACCTATATTAAGTACATTCGAATTCAAAACGTTCGCATCTCAAGAGATTACAATTTTCACTTTTTCTATTTGTAGTGAAACCACGGTGCAATTTTAATGGTTTAATATAGGTTAAAAAAGACATTTAAAATTTCGTTGATTTTGGCCCCCTCAGTACAAATCTTTAAGTTCCGCGCTTCTGAACATCTGCTATGGCGCTGTAACTCATTTCGTAGTTAACCTTTCAAAATTTTAAATTATTTTAATCTAATTTAATAAATTATCATTAATTAATTTAACTTTAAATAGTCAGTACTTAAAATAGGAACTTGAAAATACTTGTTAGAGGGGCTAAAATATTCATAAGTTTAATATATTAACCCGTAATTGTTGTTAAACAAAGTAGATTAAAGTATTGAGCCAACATAAGTATAAAAGTAGCTTTGTTATTTAAATTTGCATTAATGTAATATAATAATAAAAAATACCTCAAATACTCTAATCTATCTATAATTCTAGTTATATCATTTAAATTTTATTATATGTTGCCTAAATATTTATAGTTAATAAACCTCATCTAGTCATCTCTCACATTCCACACACAAAACCACCTCTGATGTCTGCTGCGGCGGCGGCGGCGGCGTATTTCTCGCACCCTAATATCTTCCCTCCGGCGACTGGTAGCACCGGCGGAATTCGTACACTTGTCTACTTGAAACCCTACACATCACAAAGAAAACCATTTCAAGTTGTATGTTGTTCTTCTAGTCGTCCACAATACATCCCAAATCACATTCCAAACCCTAATTACGTTCGCATCTTCGACACCACACTTCGTGATGGCGAACAATCTCCCGGCGCCACCATGACCACTAAAGAAAAACTCGACATCGCACGTAAATTAGCACAACTCGGTGTTGATATAATTGAAGCAGGGTTTCCAGCTTCATCAGATGCTGATCTAGAAGCTGTAAAATTAATCGCAATTGAAATTGGAAACCCTAATGTTAATAATAAGCAGGAGGAGGGTGGAGGTCACGTGCCGGTGATCTGTGGATTGGCTAGATGTAATAAGAATGATATTGATAAAGCATGGGAAGCAGTGAAACATGCAAAGTATCCAAGAATTCATACTTTTATTGCTACTAGTGAAATACATTTGGTTTATAAACTTAAAATGACTAAACAACAAGTGGTTGAAAAAGCTAGTAGTATGGTTGCTTATGCTAGAAGTTTAGGGTGTAATGATGTTGAATTTAGCCCTGAAGATGCTGGAAGGTATACATTTTTACTTTTTACTTTTACTTATATATATATATATATATATATATATATATATATATATATATATATATATATATATATATATATATATTTGGATTTGGATTGCATGTATATGGTGGTGTGATGAATGATTTGATTGGAATAAGGTGAAAGAATGTGATTTAGTTTGAAAATGTGTTTATTTGACTTTGATTTTGTACCAAAATTGTGTAAATCTTCTCAGATAGATTAAATTTGTACATACTTTTTTGTGTATTAAATTTGATGCAACAATGTTCTCTATGCCAAAATTAAAAGGGTTAAGGCTAATCAAGGGCTATATATCTTTTATTTGTCCCGATGTAGTCCATATACCCAAAAAATACTATTATATGTCATAAACTTTGAAAAAGTGCATCGATGTAAACAAAAGGTAACCTGTTACCGTCTAAACATGTCACCTTTGGTTTACATCGATACACTTTTTGAAAATATGTGACCTACATCGATACACTTTTTGAAAGTATGTGAACTACATTAGTACTTTTTTTTTTTTTTTTTTTTTTTTTTGTATAAAGCTTACATTGGAACAAAAAAAATTATACTTTTTTGAAGATCAACCTACAAAATCGATCAACCTTATTTATCAGGTCAACGGTTTACATTAACACATTTTTTTAAAGTTTATGGCCTATAATAGTATTTTTTGGTTATATGGACTACATCGGGACAAAATAAAAAGTATATGGCCCTTGAGTAGCCTTAACCCAAATTGAAAATGATTGAAACAATTATGTGAGTTTTATTTTATTAGTTGTTACAAATAAGTTAGTTGTTTATGTTCAACAATGACATTAATTATGTTCAGAATTATTATGTATGTCAAATAAATTATTATATTGGAAGTGATTAGTGTTACCCAATGGCAATTTACATTTTGGTGCATACCTTGGAATTGAAATCCTTTGGTGCTACTGATAAGATAAGATTACATTTCACACCAAAACAGTGCAAGAATTTAGTTTACACATTGGAGATGCTTTTAGGTTTAGGTTTAGCTATTTATAAATACTACTATTACTTTTGTATATATGTGGTGTTATGAATTAGGGTTTATGGGTCTAAAAATGCAGCTTATGTAGTGATTTTTGCATGTTGTAAACTAATTGTTTTCT
This sequence comes from Rutidosis leptorrhynchoides, assembly GCF_046630445.1. Lineage (NCBI taxonomy): Eukaryota > Viridiplantae > Streptophyta > Magnoliopsida > Asterales > Asteraceae > Rutidosis > Rutidosis leptorrhynchoides. The sequence continues at coordinate 284,153,264 of NC_092342.1, forward strand.
TGAAAAAATGGAAGCACACACTTGTCAAAAATAATTGATGTTGATCAGTCTTTGTGTATATATGTGAATTTTTGTTTGAATTTTATGTAAAAACCCATAAAGAAGGTCTATAACCCTAAACTTTACTTTAATGAGTCTTAATAGACATATTATTACATATAGGTTTGATGAAGTACCGTTGTTTATACTCATCAATTTCTAACTTAACTCGTTATCTTTTTCAAATTTTGTTGTTTACCTATATGTGTGATCCTCATAAAGTATAGAATTATTTTCTGTTTGTTAACAGATCAGAGAGGGAATTTTTATATGAAATATTGGGCGAGGTTATTAAGGCTGGTGCAACAACTCTTAATATTCCTGATACCGTTGGCTATAATTGGCCTCGTGAGTTTGGGCAGCTCATTGCAGACATAAAAGCCAATACACCTGGCATTGAAAACGTCATTATTTCTACCCACTGTCAGAACGATTTAGGACTTTCTACTGCCAATACCTTAGAGGTAGGTGCTTACAGTATTTATCTTTTTAAACCTTGTTTTTTTTGTATGCTAATTATAGTATGACTTTGAGGGGGCTTATTCTGGTGCAAGACAATTAGAAGTAACAATTAATGGAATTGGAGAGAGAGCTGGTAATGCTTCTTTAGAAGAGGTAAGTGCATTGTTGTAAAAAACCCCCCGATTACTCCCGGTTATTGCTTTTTAAGAACAGGCCGATCTGATTTTTCAAAATCCGTTTAGTTAATCGGTCAATGTCGGTTAATGGATCAAGATCATATTTGTTGTTCAAAGTCGGATTTAGTACAAGTCAAAATCAAGAAAAGTCAAGATTGGTCAACATTTTAATATGAATTTAAACTAGAATTTTAGAGTTCTTGAAAAAATATACAATTACTTTTATGTTTCTAGACAGTTATGTTAAAGTTTTTGTTCATGTTTATGGTTTTCTTCTATGTGTTTACACATGATGTTGAAATTTTTTATTTTAATGTATAATATGTCCAATCCAATTAACCCTTGAGTTGCCGATTACTCCCTCTATAGTCCCGGCTAGTTACTCCCAAGTAGCGAGTTTTGCAACCTTGGGTAAGTATAATGTGTCTTTTTTAGAAGAAGTAAGAGAAAGAAATCGATGTATATGAGAAGTTAATTTTGTTGACACAGGTGGTGATGGCTCTAAAATGTAAAGGTGAATTACTTGGAGGTCTTTACTCAGGAATCAATACAAGACATATCGTCATGACTAGTAAGATGGTATATATTGAAGTTTTTTTTTTTTTTTTTTTTTTTTTTAGTACGCGTTTGTAATACTCAATTGGGTAGCGCATTATGAGTATTGTTATTTAGGTGGAAGAATATAGTGGATTGCTGGTGCAGCCTCACAAGGCTATTGTTGGTGCTAACGCTTTCGCACACGAAAGTGGGATCCATCAAGACGGGATGCTAAAGAACAGAAGCACATACGAAATCATGTCTCCTGAAGATATTGGACTTTTTAGATCTAATGAATCTGGGCTTACACTTGGAAAACTCAGGTATGATTAATCACAGTTAGTTACTTGTTATAATGTAACTTTTATACTTTTAGTATGTTCTGTTGATCGAGTACCTCAATGATTTGTGTAAATTAAATGTACAGTGGCCGCCATGCTTTGAAGTCTAAACTTTTTGAGGTATAGCGCAATCTTGAATCGCTAATTCGAACATGAGGTTAAGAACACCTTAGTTATTATACATTTTAATTTAATTTTAATACCTGACTTAATAAATTTTGCTCAGCTTGGTTATGACATTGATGGGCGAGAACTTAATGATCTTTTTTGGCGGTTTAAATCCGTTGCTGAAATGAAAAAAGTCATTACTGATGATGATTTAGTAGCGTTAGTATCAGATGAGGTGTTCCAGCCTCAAGTTGTTTGGAAGTTTGGAGACGTTCAGGTACTAGGTCCTATTTGCATACATATTATGTTTGTTATGTATTTGAACTAGTTTAAACTAATTTTAGTTTACAGGTTACATGCGGGACTCTAGGCCTTTCGACAGCTACTGTAAAATTAATTGATGTTGATGGGAAAGAACATATTGCTTGTTCTACTGGAGCAGGACCAGTCGATGCAGCTTATAAGGCCGTTGATCTCATCGTTAAGGTTTAAATCCTAACTTCTGGATGGGATTTAAATGCATTTGTGAATCTCAGTTGCTTCAAAATTTCAAATTATCATATTTATATTTATAATTTATTATTTATTATAATTATATTTATTTATTACAGTATTTATTATTTATATATATTTTATATTTATATTTATAATTATAATTATAATTATAATAGCAGTTTTATACCTGCTGCCACATTACATTATTATTTCTGTGTATTTTTTAGAGGTGGACCCAAGTGATTAACCAAGAGTAGAGTGAACCTATTAAAACTTGATTGGAGAGATTTTTAATCCTGATTCGCAAGATGATTCTTATTTTTTTCCTATTTATTTGTAAATTTCATCTTGCAATGATGATTAAGATCATCTGCATATTGTAACTACAATAAGCATACACATACAAAATTTTGTTTGTACTACTTGTGATTTGTTCTAATGCACTTCATTATTTCATTTTGATACTATTTAACAGGTTCCTGTGAAACTCCTTGAGTACTCGATGTCTGCAGTAACAGCAGGGATCGATGCTATAGCCAGCACACGTGTTGTAATTGATTCAGAAAACAACCACACATCAACTCATTATACTGGGGAAAAGATTTCAAGGACATATAGGTATATATAATTATTTAGTCTTCTGGGAATGCAACGTTATAGCTGTGCTATAAAATGGTAAAAAGGTCTTTTTTTAACCGGTTAACCTACAAAGCAGAAACAACAAATGGTATTTTAACTAATTCACACTAAATGAATTTTCATGGCTTTTGTTTGCAGTGGAACCGGAGCTTCCATGGATATTGTTATATCCAGTGTCAGAGCGTATGTTGGTGCCCTTAACAAGATGTTAGGGTTAAGAAAGCAATCAACAAACGGAAGCGCATAAGTTTAAAAAAATCTGTTGAGCAATGTTCGTAGTTGTTAGGGCTTGGTTTGAAGTTTACTGTGCAATAATTGTGATAAAATGGAGGAACTTTTGTTTTGTGCATTTCTGTACTATCTTGATGTATTAATTGGGGTGGTTTAAAAGTCACCAAGTTTTATTGGAAACATCTTATCATTTCTTATTTGATTTGATCATTTTATAGTGTAGAATGAGTGAAAGACTAGTGCTGTAAAAGTTGGCCGACTAGTCACCGACCTGACTAGGCCTAAGTCAGTCAAAGTCGCTGGTCAATGGCTGGTCAACACCGGCCACGGGTCAATATTGATTAAAAGTCGGATTGTTGCAACTTAAATTTATTTGGTCAAAATCAGTATAAATATGTCATAATCAGTCAAATATAGTCAAATGTCTGACTACTCTAGGCCAACTGGTCCCTAGTACAATGTTTAACTAGTTATGACTAGTGACATTTACAACTGACCACCATATCTTTTATGGTGTTTCGAAGCAACAAACTGAGTTGGAGAGCAACGTCTTTCAAAGCACATATTCGGTCAACAACTGTTCTTGTAAGAAGCTGGATTATGAGTTTGGCGACGAAACATGTTATCTAAAAAAAGGATTATAATTATAACTTCAGTTTAAGTTAAAAAAAAACGGTAATCTGCAAAAACTTGCTATAGTAGAACCTCACTCTGTACGGAGTAACAAATTATATGTTGACTTCTATTGTTTGTTAATAAAAGAAGACGTGCAAAATGACACGGGTTGGCAGAATCCTAAATTTGATCACACCCCATACCACTCAAGCTAAACAAGAATGATTTATGTTGGGAAGATTAAAGTGCTATTAATCCACTCACGTTTATTAAAAAGATGAGAAAATTGTAAACTGATGAACGAGTTTTGAACCATAACGAGTCCTATTTTTTCTCCTCTTTTATTGTTTCTGTTCCATCACATTCTCGGTGTTCGTAAGACTTCAAATCTTTTCAGGTGAAAGGTGCTGTGTCATTTTCAAGTTGTCATATATTAAGTTTCTTGAAATGTAAGGATATGTGATTGAAAAGTTAGTGTGTCTCGAAACTCCAAAACTATTAGTGTGAAGAAACCTTTGGGCGACGATTCAAATGGTGTTGTGGCCCCTTCTGTTTCGAATTTACCGTTTGCGGCTTTCGACGAAATGATTAATCAAATGGGGGTCGTGAAAGTCAATGCTATTTTAATTAATTTTAGTGACCAACCTAAAGTCTCGATCAAAATCAAAAAGTAAAGGAAAAAAGGCTAGTGCAAGGAGAAGAAAATAAAAGTTTCTCCGAGTTCGTAAAAGATGCTTGAGATGTCCAGAGAGATTGACTGTCTTTCTTCGTAACCTCGCTTTAGATGGTTTCAAATCTTTTCGGTCAGGTTTAGATTAATCACCCTCTTTATTTTGTTGCTTGTTTGTTTGTGTTGTGGTTTGTGGTTCTTATTTTATCGTTATAATCCGTTGTCTAGTTGTGAGCTCTCGCTTAAATTTGTTGTTAGTCGAGCTCGTATGTTTTGCTAAGGCTTGTATGTTTTGAAGAATTCTATCTTTTTGATGAATCTTGCCTTCGGCTAATATATGATTATAGTTATTTCGGCAAAAAAAAGTAGAGAGGATATACTTTCTTAACGTGGTAATTTGATGACAAAATTAAACGGATAATCATATATTTTGTAAAAGAATATTAGCAGAATCGTCTCATTATTTTCTAATGTCCTGTGCAAGATCTAAAAATGGGCTCTTTTAAAAGTTAAAAATTTTCAATACATATAAAAAAAATAATACTACTAAACAATTGTCATTATCATTAAAAAGTGCTCAAAACAATCGTAGCAAAATCTTTTGTTCTTAAATAGTTATAATCATATTAGACTTAAATATTATTTAAATAAAACTGTCATCCTACCATTTTTAGAAGCAAAGTTGTTGATCAACTATTTATAGTTAATACTCTACAATATGCTGTTCTCAATGCTATCATCGCCAGTACATTTTTCCTGTGACATGATAGACAGCAAGTACGACTTCAGCAAGTACGACTTCAGCAAGACAAGGTCTCTCTCTCTCTCTCTCTCTCTCTCTCTCTCTCTCTCTCTCTAAAATAGCTTTTTTCTCCTCCTTCTCCAGATCTAGGGTTTCTTCATCTTTGTTACAGCCGCCACTTCCTCCTTTCTCCTACCTTCCCTTTCTTGTCTTCCCGTTCTCCAGGTTTGTAACTCAACACCGTTACTCCTTCCGACCACCGGCACCTCGCCGGTGGTCCGGATTTTTTGTGTTTTCCGTTGGTGAATAAGTGTACCTCCACTTCTTTACTTCCCGACGGTGTATGCATCTCCGTTATCTCCTCTGCCAGTTTGCCAGAATTCAGGTGACGATCCAGTGGTTTTTCCATTAGATCTGTAATCCGGTTAGGTACGCGGGGTGGTGTGGGTTGGGTGCTCCGTTTTGGGTGGTTTTTGGCCTGGGTGTTATGTTCTGTTGTTTCTCACGCCGGTACCGCTCCTAGGTGGTCGTAGGCGGCGAGTTCCAGTCTGAACTCTATGGCCACCGTGGTTGGGTGACGGTTTATTTTGGAGGATGACTGTTTTTTGGGTGGCCTGAGGTGGGTATACAGTTACTCCGGTGCCTTTGCCTCTGACGGTTACTGGCGGTTGCTGACGGTTGCTATCGGAAGCTGGCGATGACCGGCGGACGACGGCGGCGGTTGGCGGCTGTTGGAGGCTGTGGTCAAGCTCGATAGGTTGCTGTTGGTGTTGGCTGTTGGTGTGGTATACGGTTGCTGCAGGCAGCTACTGGCGGTCCTTGGCTGCTGGTAGAGCTGACGGCGGCTGGAGGCTACTGTTGTGGCTAACGACTGTTGGAGACAGTTAGAGTTTGATCGGTGCCGGGGTTGTGGTTGTAGAAAATTCAGAAAATTTGGCGATTATGGTCTTGATCTCTTTGTGGCTCGGCTTTGTGGATGATTCGGGTTGGTTTGCACGATTGCTCTCGTTCATTCCATTTTTCCCGTCATTGTGTCCGTTTCGGTGGGCGCAATGTTGTTACCGACATAGCTGCTCAGATTGGCTTCGGAAAATTAGGTTTCGGGATTAGTGTTCTTGGGTTGCCCGATGGGCGTGGTGGTTGTGCGATTCTTGATGTGTGTTGGAAGCGGAGTTTGGGTTTTGGGGTCGGGTGTTTGTATATGTATATTTAGATTCGGTGGTGTTTATGTAGTGGTGATTATTTTTAGCTTTCTAATGTGGTTGTCTCGAGTACGAGTCTGTAATTACAGTTCATCAAAACTGTGTTAATGTTGTAATCCCGGATCATTTGATCTTTATATATATATATATATATATATATATATATATATATATATATATATATATATATATATATATATACACTACTATTTTTGCCAAAAAAAAAAAAAAAGCAAGTACGACTTCAACAGCTTTAAATAAATTTGAAAAACTTCTTTAAGGCAGATGTCATAGTTATCGGAATAGTCAACAATACTTGATAAACAATAACACACAGTTCTTAAACTTTTTGGACTTGTTTACAGCCGTCAATTATTTATTTTCCAAGATTTCTATATATATATATATATATATATATATATATATATATATATATATATATATATATATATATATATAGCGAAAAGATCCATAGAGAACTAGAGTATGTAGAGAACCCATAGAACTCATAGATTGAACTTCAATCTATGTGGAGATTGAGCTTCAAAAAAAAAAAAATGAAAAAAAACCCAGTTAATCTACACACTAAAAAAGTCAATCTGTACAAAAAAAGTCAATCTGCAAAAAAAAAACTGAAAAAAGTCAATTTAAAAAAAAACTGCAAAAAAGTCAATTTGCACGTAGATTGACTCAATATGCACAAAAAAAGTCAATCTGCACAGAAAAAAAAGTCTATCTGCAAAACAAAAAAAAACCTGCAAAAAAAATCATTCTGCACGCAGATTGACTCAATCTGAAAAAAAAACAAAAAGTCAATCTGCACAGAAAAAAGTCAATCTAAAAAAAAATGCAAAAAAAGTCAGTCTGCACGCAGATTGACTCAATCTGCACAGAAAAAAAGTCAAACTGCACAGAAAAAAAAGTCAATCTGCAAAAAAAAAAAAAAATGTCAATCTGCAGGAGATTGACTCAATCTGCACGAGTTCCATGGATTTTCTACTACCTTTGATTCTCCATGGATCCTCACCCTATATATATATACACTACCTCCGTCCCAATTAGATAGTCCTGTTTTTTCATTTTGGGATGTCCCAAATTAATAGTCCACTTCCATAAATAGAAAGGAAAGAGGATATTTGATTGATGGATCTGGAGAGAGAAAATATTTCATTGGTGGATAAATGAAGTTAGTGGGATTTCCTAAAAGTCATTTTGTCTGTGGACTATTAAATTGGGACGGATATATATATATATATATATATATATATATATATATATATATATATATATATATATATATATATATTGTTTTTCCACTTCAACTCTGTCATCGTTTCTCTCATTATCATCAACTCATTGAGGTTGACTTGTTGCTTCTACTCCGTATCTATTTTATGCATTCATTCTTTTTCGTTCCTTTACAATTTTAATAAATAAAATCTTCATTACCCCCAACCTACCCACTTTAAATCCCAATGTGGGTATTTCATATTCTTATTTTATTCCCTGTAATTCTTAAAAATATCAGTTTTTTTCACAGTTCTAAAAGATCAAGATTTCTGGGTAAAGATTTTTAATGTGTATAATTTATCTTTCTTGATTTTAGTGTTTCTTTAACCTTTTCCTAAATTCTGGAAAACGGTTAGTTTTTTTATTTTTATTTACAAAAAGAAAAAAAAAAGAATTAATCATGGTTAGTGTGAACTGTGAAGGATATTATATCAAATAAGATAAGATAGTGGTAGGTTTAGTTTAGTATTGGGACAAATTCTATCTCTTCTGATTACATACATCAACTGGTTTTTCATCATCTGAGCTTGCTAGAAGAGGTTTGTTCTTTCACCTACCTGGGCTCCATTTCTGTTAACAATTCTTGTTTTTTATTCTTATTTTATTATATTTTTGTTGTTGGGTGTTTGACTGTTTTACAATAATAGAAAAGAAACAGTACTAAAGTAATACAGTAATATTGAATTGTGCATAAAAGTGGGATTTTGTTGTCTAATAATATAAAATATCTTTGTATCTTTATATGGTATAAAGATTACAAATTGTGTTTTTTGTTTATTTAACCAAGTGAAAAGTCAAGGTATTTGATGCTATTAGTTGTAAATTTACTTTCTTTAATTAATGCTTTAGTGTTTGATCATTTTGAGTGATTGAACTTTTTACTACCTTACTTGACATCTAACTACAAAATTACAGAAACCATTTTATTGTAAAAAATGCCAATAATACAAACTGTATGATGATAAGTTTGCAAGATTATATGTTTTTAGACAAATTGAAATATAACAATCCAAGCACATCTTGCCATAATTATCCAAATTTATGAATAGATTTGTTATTAATGACTTTTGTGGTTTTTGTACTTCTAATATATGATGGAATGTATGTATTCTAATTGACTTCCTATATTGTAACTTAGGGATCAATGCACCTACTTCTCTCAATCTTTAGCAAATTATGTGATGTTGGCAATTGTTTATGGAGGAATACTAATTTACAGGAAAAGTGGGCTCAAGGTTAGTTATCTTTAATTTATACTTTCTCTTTATTAAATACTACTTAGTTAAGGTCAATATATTTATTCATTTGTACTATCCATTTACATTTCTACGAGGCTAATGGTAGCTTGTTATTAGAGGTAGCAATTTTGAATGATGATTTGGGTAGTTGGGTTGCATTCTTATCGCAAATGGGTCATATAAAATTTATCTGAAAGGGGAACAATTTGAAAGGGTCGAACGAGTTGAAAGTTACTCTCAAGTCTTTTGTACGCGTATAGCCTGCAAAATCGTACTAGTTAAATAGTTTAATATTGATATTATAGTAATGCTGTCAAATCCATTTTTACCTTTAAAGCATTTGACAGTTTCTCATTTTTATCTATACATTTGCAGGCAAGATGGTATTATTATTTACTTCTTGGACTTGTAGACGTACGTAGAGGCTAATTATCTCGGTAAGTGTTTTGCGACAAAAAAGCATAATTAATCTAATGTATTTTACTTCTTTTGATGATATGTAGAACATGTCTTTGGAATATATTTACTCGATTTTAGCATAGGTCACTACATAAGTATCCCATTTGTTGAATTTTATGCCTTTTGATAAACAGTGGTGAAGGCGTATCAGTACACATCAATAACGAGTATAATGTTGCTCGATTGTTGGTCCATTCCATCGGTCATATTACTAACTTGGCTCTTCCTAAAGACAAAATATCGGTTCAAAAAGATAGCCGGAGTTGCTATATGTATTGCTAGCCTTGTGCTCGTCATTTTCTCAGATGTTCATGCTGCAGATCGATCACGTGAGTGTATATATATATATATATATATATACACACACTCACGTGATCGATTTTTGTAGAGGGATCAAATGAGAATTTTTTTTGTGTAAGAACCCTGAGAACTCAAAAATACACTGAAATTCGAGTAAAAATGGAACACGGGCGAACAAAAAATGCGATATTCGAACAAAAAATGCGATATTCGAACAAATTGTGTTCTACATTTTGGTATTAGAAAAAAAAAAAATTTTTTTTTTTTGCTCGACTATGATTTTTTTGTTCGTCCGTGTTTTTAATTTTTGCTGGACTTCCTTTTTTTTTGCTCGAATTCCCTTTTTTTTTGCTCGAATTTTAGTGTATTTGGGTGTATTTTGGAGTTCCTAGGGTTCTCACCCTAAAAAAGTTTTCACTGGATCCTCTCCTTTATATATAGGGGCAGGATCAATGGGGAAGTTCTCACTGGATCCTCTCGCCAAAATAAAAACATTTATCACAAAGTGTCTTTATTAAATGTTCATATTTTCATCCAATCTATAATGTTCGTGAACAAAGTTTTTTCAAAAAACGAAAAAAAAAAAAAAAAAATTTGCTTCCCCCCGCTTCCTCCCGATTGGTTACTTCCCTCTTAATCCTACCGCTATATATATATATATAATGGATGCAGTATCCTAATATAGCCGAGTGGTCGGGTCTTGAGTTCCTCTCGAGGTTTTAGGTTCAAATGTTTCCTCCTTTTTTACTTTCCTTTTTTTTTGAGTGGGTAAAAAAAGTTCAGAAATGATCACGAAATACCTGGATAGGTCGTGCACATCTAAGTAGAAAACTCCCATAGGCCGTGTACATTTGAGTAGAATACTCCCTTTCTCGAGGTAGCTTGAAGAAAACTATTTTCATCCATTTATCGTTTTAAATAATGGATGTAGTAAAAACATCTGATGGTATATATCCATTGTGACGATATTTTTAGGGTTAACTTACATTATCGAAACTACTATGACTATCATGATACTAAAAAGAAAATTTCTTGCAAATATGCATTTACAATGTTTTTTTTATAACACATAGCTAATTATGAAAAAAAACTACTCCCTCCGTCCAATTATAATCCAATTACAAGTGTCCACTTACTTAGTAGCTAATCTTGAAATACAACCACACATTTAAAAAGAAAAAAAAACTAACAAAGCATATGCTAGTAAACAATCTAGCCACACAAAATCAAACAGAATACAAAAAATGAAGATCACATGAGAGCTTGCTTCATTTTCATAATTTCATGTAAATCTTCAAGGTAACCAAGATCTTAAAATGCATCTTGTTTATATCCAATGGGAATAGGCTGCAACGAATCATCTTGATACCGAATCATATTTCATATCAGCTTCAATGTGAAAAATCACTTGCGGCTTCTTATCAGAAGTTTCAATAATTGGCTGCGTGTGTTCTTCCATTGTTCATAAGTGTCCAATTTTTCGCTGCAAGTGTTTTAGACAATTGTTTCACGTACGTATGGGTAAACGCAACACTAACATTCCAAATAGCTGACAGATCACTAATCATATTGTATACATCGTGCTACCTTATAACATGTTAACTTGTCTAGGCATTCCGCATGTTCTGCGCGAATTACTAAATTGTCTAGGTTACAATCTACAAAACTGCGACAAGCAAATTACAAAAGGCCGACTAATATTGAATACAACGCTCAGCAGAAACAAGAACCAGTTTGAAACGTTGAAGTCCCGCAGCTTGCTGAGGTGTCTTTCCATGTCTTTTCTGTCCTTATTCCACTCTTCTCTATGTACTACAGTCGTTGGGTCGTCTCTCTCCTCCTCCAATTAGTATTTGGGTCGGTCAGAATATTTATTATATATTCAATAAACAAGTCATAATAAAATTAATTTAATTAAAACTGTAATTGAGATGGATAATTACCGAGGGTATAATTTTGAAAGAAGTCGCATTGTCCCGAATAACAGAAAGTCGTTCTTTCTATCCCTATTTCTTCCTTCTGGAACTGTCACCTGTAATCGTAATATTCAGATTAAAGAACCATTAATAAACTCAAGCATGTAAATTAACTGCAACACCGCAAAGCATGATTTGGATGAAAACGTATGTGTTGAGTAGAAGAGATAATATATCGGCTTGTTACTAATCAAAACTTTTGCGCGAGTTATCGACGAGTTATCGATTTTGTTTTAGAATCAATAACATAAATCTCTTCAAAGTCCAGCACAAAATCTGGATCATCCAACCGTCTGTTCCTGTAATGCTTTGTCAGAAACACCTTCAAATAAAACATATAAACGTCATTATATGGCACAACATACAGATGAAAATGAATAAAGTGTATAAACCTTGAGCAAAAATCAAAGCTCTTAAGTGTATGTTTTTGTAGAATATTATCTTAGGTTACAAGCACAAACTAAGAGGTAATAATTGTGGCTTGTATACTTTCATTTTCTCGCTTTAGCCTTCAGTTTGAATAGGTTTATCTGTTCAACGCATTAGCTAACAAATTAATTTTCGATCATTTTAAACTTTCAAGTTTGGTAAGTGCATACAAGTTATAATAATAAATGTATAATTTCAAAACAAAATATACCTACAACACCTAGCAGAACTGTTTAGTGTTAAACATATAGAGTTTGGTAAGTGCATATATATACGGTAATGTAACTCCTTAAAACATGCTTAACTTTCATAGAATGGTGTTATAGAGTTAACTTATGTTGACGAATAATAAGATTTCAGGGCACTACTACTGTGAACCAATAATTTTAATCACAGAAGTTATATTACTCTGTATGATTTAATTACTTTGGCCAGCTTTCAACCCGTTTTACACCTATACGTTATGTTTCATTAGTACATCCATTCAAGTTTTAAAAGCTAAAGTGCATCCTTATATTGATAATCTCGTATACAGGGTATTACATTTAAGACAGTATGAACCAAAAAAACTAAGCATATTTAGCAATAAATCCAACAAAATATTAAAATTCATATGAATATTTCACCATAATAAATCACAAGTTACTCACCTTCATAACCTCCCACTCTGATTTGTACATGGGATCTCGTAGTGCATCAATTGGTGGTTCCGTGACATTGTAAGTCCCCCAATCACTTTTCGCACATCTAATGTACTGCAATTTTTGAAATGCATATCATTATGTACTATATAATTTATTAAAAAAGAATCAAATAAAGGATGTTTTGTAATGAAAAACGAAACAGTGCCACAATGGATTATATATCATCAGAGTTAGGAGACGACAGTGGGATAGGTCAAAGGTTGAAACAGGCCCAACTCGGTCAATTTATCGGTCAACGGACGAGTTTCCCGGCCAACTCGGGGAGTCCTCGGCCAACTCATTAACGCGGCAACTAGCTAAAAAACTCGAAAACTCGGTCAAAAACTCAGCAAATTGGTCAAAGTCTATTAAAATTTATATTAGATCATATATATTTTTATTAAAAAACTAGAAAGTCAACATCATCCGAGTTCTTCCCAAGTTGCCGAGAACTCCCAAAAATTTCCGACCGTGTTACCTCCAAGTTCCGAGTTCAACAACCTTGCATTTGAGACAGAACTCAAATTAACCCATCTATAACAACATAGATCAATAGTACGTTGTCATATTCATGCATGAAAATTGGAAAAATAACCTTCTGAGGCATAGGCGCAAGAACTCTTGGAATTGCATAAAGATCAGTATCAGGTTCCGTCACATACATTTGCAACCAAACGTAAATCTGTTAGTAAAATACTCCTCAAACACAAAACATAAGAAGCAACTCAAATGCATTTTGATGTTGAACATTATATTTCGCAAATAAGATAGCAAGCCATATTAACAACACCCTTTAACTTTTATTAACAAAAACATGTGTCAAACGCAATGACTAAAACTTACAAGAAAATGTGTATAAAAAATAAAAAAAATAAAAAAAAAAAGGTTATAAATTAGTATGCTCACACTTTTCTTCTAATGGAATTAAAAGAAATGTATACCCATCAAACAAAGACCCGCAAAGTATAATGCATGGATAGTCGTTAGTTACATAACTTAAGATTTGATGTAATCATCAGCTTTTATATACATAAAAGGGACAAAAAAAACATCATCTAATACAGTTTGACGTCTGCGTTTGCGGTTGTCATCATTTTGACGTTTTCGAAATCTGATAATTTTAAAGTCACATCCAAATCATCCTGCTCGGATACGGCCTTGAATAAACTATAAAAAAAATGTGGCCGAGCTCAAGTTGGAATAACTTGATATTGTACGAGATTGAGTTCAATGTTTGTGTACTATTTTGCATAGTTTTTCAATTAAATAACTTTTCAAGCTCAAGTTGATTGGTTTACGAACTTGACCTCCATAAACTCATTTCATTGCTCGAGCTCAAATAAGCTCATTTATACTTAAGGTCTTGTGTTCAAGTCTATTGCTAACATATATTTAAAAGTTTAATTACACAAACTATGAACTCAACTTATGAAACAAATCAAGTAGTAACCGGTGTTTGAACTTGACTCAAGATCGAACGTTCTCAACAAGCTCAAACACAAATTTAAACAAGGTTGAACTCAAACTGGTTAACAAGACAATATATGCATATAATAATATATTAATAGTGGGGTGGGATTGGTTGTGTTTGCAGTTGTGATTATATTATAATCCTAATTCTAATTCTAATTCTAATTCTAATTCCTAATAATATAAAAATAAATAAATAAATAAACATATAGGATAAGGAGTACAATAAATTTAAGTATATACCTCTCTGAAATCATAAACATCATTATCAGGATCAGGTGGTCTCCTAATGAAAAAATCACAATCCATTAAACTAATCTTATGAAACTCATCTTCAATAATTCTATAATCAACAACTTGTTCTGAATTCCATCCTTGACTCAACGCAAAACTATTCATTAACCCAATTCCATCTTCAGCACCAACAACTCCTTCATCATCATATTCAACATCATAATCTCTTTTATTATCACCTTCATCTACTTCTTCTTCATCCATTTCATCGTTATCAACCTCGGCCCCACCGCCATCTGCGTCTCCATCTCCGCCGTCGTCGGAAAATATCCTGAAGTCTCGCCGTCGGAAAGGAGGGTTTGGTTTTTGGAAGGATATTTTGGGGAAATTGAGAGTGCGAGGTGTGAGGAGTGATGATGGGATATTAATTGTTGTTGGCAACTAAAAGTGAAGAAAAATATAAGCAGAAAAGGCAACTTCACATGGGGTTAAAGGAGACTAAATACCATAAATTTACAAAGATTTGACTTTTTATTCAAATTTCAAAACTTTACTGTCAACATTTAATCTAAAGTTAGTTCAATTTATAGAACTAATCAGTGAGAGAATCCTAAGACTAATTCACGTAGTCATGCTTGATAATTAGCTTTGATTATATACTTGAAACAACATTATTGTTGTCGCAGTCAAACACAATCTAAAAAGAAGTCAAAACTTTGCTTGTGTTTGTCGCAGTCATTGTTTTTTCAGTTGAAGGACCGAGTCAAGTAGTCATGTGGTTCAGCCTTTGTGGTATTCATTATCAGATCTTGCAACAAGCGACAACGTTATTGTTGACTTAGTCTTTGAACTAAAACAGCAATGACTGCGACAAACGCAATCAAAGTTAGTTCAATGTAGCCTAGTGGTCATGGGCTCCCTGTTATGGTGTGTTTACTTTGCAAAGTTTTGATTTTTTTTCTCACTAACCTATCTCGAAAATGGCAAAAGATAAAAGGTGTGGTTTTAGAGGTCAGTTGTATTTTGAGGGGATGAGGGGCAAGCGATCTCGGTCACAGTGGCGAAAATACATGGAGGCAGAGAGAGGAGGAGGGGGGGGGGGGGGGGGGCTGCCCTCAGTGGATTTTTTTTCCAGTGTTAAAATTTTGGGTTTTTCGACTTTGACCCAGTGGAATTTTTTTTTTTTTGCCCCAAAACCAACATATTTTGCCCCAAAACCTTTGAATTTTGCCCAAAAAATTCTCCAACTTTTGCCTCAAAACCTTCAAATTTTACCCAAAAACCTTCAAATTTTGCCCAAAAACCTCAATTTTTTGCCCCAAAACCTCCATATTTTGTCCAAAAAAATTGCTACGGTTTTTTTTTTTTTTTTTTTTGCCCCCGGTGAAAAAAAATCCTAGTTCCGCCACTACTCGGTCAACGGCCCAGATTCATTATATCTTAACAACCCTGCATTTTATGTAAATGTAGTGTTGCGAACCTGAACCGTTGATCACCGGAATCAACGGTTGAGATCGTCTGCCCTCTTAGAATTTTACTTAAAGATTATAGGAAAACATTAGGGAAATTATCATCTAATTACATTGTCAAATGGTGATAACTACTCTAGTACATTGGTTATATATACACATAGGGTAAATTAAACTCAGCTGAATGCAAACCTCAAGTCAACATATAGTTGTTTATGCAATGAAAAAGTCAAAGTTTAAAGATCGGGAATCTTGAAAATAGGTGATAAGAAAGGGATATGAATCAATCATATAAGCAAATTTACAATAGCACCTTGAGCAACATCTACAAGTGTCTCATGTTCACCAGATTAATGTAAATCCAAGTCTTAGACTTTTACATTAAAAAAAAAAAAAAAAAAAAAAAAAAAAAACATTTACAAATTTGTATAAAAAGTAAGGTAGAAAAACCAACCTGGTGATACTAACCTAAAGCTCCATCAAATCAGCAATCTAAGAGCAGCAACCCAGATCTGAAAACCCCATTTCAAAAGTGAACAAAAACGTTATGAAGTATTGAATTTTTTTTTTTTTTTTTTTTTTTTTTTTTTTTTTTTTTTTTGGTATAAATTACGGTATAGAAAAAAAGAAAAGAATAGTAGAATTTAGAAATGTCTAATAAAAATTGAAATAATCAAGAAGGTATATATATTATTGAAAAAATTACGCGTTGGTATCTGTAGTTTGTTAACTTTTTCCATCACAACACCTATACAATTTTTTTTTGCACAGTTGGTACCTATCGTTTGCTTTAATTACGTGGTTGATACCCAATATTAACGTTTATTCTTGATGGTTAACCGCTCACAATGTGAGGGTATTATCGTCCGATCAATGTCTTCAATTTGAGTTAATTCCACTACGTTATGCATGTCTTGTAGAAACACAAGAAT